>NC_062981.1:15862396-16208628 GCF_023078275.1 Leguminivora glycinivorella
TCTATTGGGTGCGTTCCGTTTCACGCGTTTTGAGATTATGTAATGGAAGAGTCAAAATATAATTTCTTGTGCGATTTCTAGTTTTTTATGGTATAAAATTGTTTGATATGAAATTATTTTTTTCGTTCGCATCACATGATTTGTTAAGACAATTTGAGCACAAGTAGAAAATTGTCGTGTCTGGGACATGCCTTTACAAGAAATTATATTTAAAAAAGTAATGACACGTTCGGATTTCAATTATTCTTTGCACTCTTGTGGATAAAATGCTATTTATCTATCTGTTTTTAAAGAATAAAAAAGTCCCTTCCGAGCTAGTGAGGTGAAAACATAATTCACGTTACATTCGGTTGACTCGGTACAGTTTAAATAATATTTAATAATAAAGGACGTATTTAATATGTAGGTACAAGTAATTTATCAATCATTTTATACATATACGCTTCGATTTCATAGACATAGTAGATTGCTCCGAATTTTTTTACGGTTAATTTTGAATAGCACAAATCACAATAAAAAATTAACAATCAAATAAGTACACTTTTTTAATAATTGTTTTAATAATTGGCGTAAAAACGGGTGCGTAACTATCGATATAACTTTTTTTGATATATTTTTAGTCGTAACAACAAATAATATATACTAAACAAATTGTAAAATACTTATTTAATATATTGATAATTTTTTCGATTAACATTCATTTTAACATACATTGAGTATAATCCTTATTTTCGATATATTGTATAACACTAAATCCTTCTAAAGCGCAAGTTAGAATAAAATTAAAAGCTTGTGAAAAATGTACAATAAATAAGAATTTTTAGTTATTTACCAGAAAAGTAGATAAGGTTAGAACTTTGACCCGGCTACACACAACGAGCTGCTACCAGAATAACCTAACCACAAAATTAAAATTTTGAAAAAAACCCCGACCGACTAACTCAGCTTTCAAACAAAAAAACTACATCGAAATCGGTTCATCCGTTTGGGAGCTACGGTGCCACAGACAGACACACACAGAGACAGACAGAAAAACAGACAGACAGACACACAGAGAGACACGTCAAACTTATTGAAAATAGGTTAGGTTAGAACTGTGACCCTTAAACATTTGTACTGCTATCAAAAAAGTAGGTTCTGTTCGGTTAGGTTAGAACTGTGGGCCCTTCAAAAAATAATAAAATTAATGCATGAAATGTTTTATACTGTTTGCTAGTTATATTTATTAGTCATATATCAATACCATATAACGCTTATTATAAATAAGTGTTATACGAAATAATGATTATACAAAATAAAAGTAGATATTTTGTTGTTATACCAAATGTTGACTATGTCTAATGAATGATTATATCCTTTAAATGTTCCTATATCAAATGTTGCTATAAGTACCAAAAAAAGTTATACCAATCATTAGGTACCTACACACCCCGTAAAAACAAACAAAACAGAACTATTGATATGACACCATAAGGTATTAGTTTGTTTGCTGCCTAACGTTTTTTCATGTTCTGTAGTAACTTTTTTTTACACTACATCGGTGGCAAACAAGCATACGGCCCGCCCGATGTAAAGCGGTCACCGTAACCAATGGACGCCTGCAACTCAAACAGTGTCACATGCGCCTTGCCAGGTGCTATTAGAAACTTGTACATCCCCTTTTGCTGTGTTAAGTACACAGCAAAAAGGAGTGTACAAGCTCTAAGGAGGGTTCGGGTTGCCGACGACTCAAAGGACAATAGACGGAACAAGTTAGTTCCGTAACTCCTCTCGTCATCAGCACACCGGAACTTTGACCAAGAGAGCAAAGAACATCACATAGGACCAAAACTTGCTTCTGGGGATTTAATAGGTATTACTAATATAAGAACTATCGAATATGCTACGAAAAAGATTCGGTGCAGTCAACCTAATTATAGTCAGATACTTTACTCAAAATGAAAATGTATTTATAACAAACAAAACAAAATTAAACGAATGACCTGTAGAATGGCATACCTATATTTATTTAAAAAAAGCATGCTTCAATCACAGAATCACGTACCATAGGCATGTTACTACTCCAGGTAAAAAGTTTACCTTTCCATATAACGTGCGCTTTTCTAAATTTCAAATAAGCGAACAATTGCTTTACTGCTAGAAGCCAATAAAGATTATCTTACAACTAAGCTGTAATAACAATTGGCGCATCTGGTTATCAATGGACGAACCTTTGTTACCTGGTTTAAAAAATAAGCTTCTAAATTTTCAAGTCTCAACCAGTGTTGAATATCGTGGTATTTTATTGAAACAATGGGAAGGGAGTTTACATGAAGAAGTATTTGGCATAGATCATTCAGTATACATCTGTGCCTGTAACCAGAGGGTTGCTTGAAAGCTAGTGTGAATTTCCAATAGTTTGACCATTAGAGTTTGTGCTGTTCCCAGTTATCTTACTGGGTGAGTATTATTTTCTTACTTTATCTTTTTTATTGAAGTTTATTTATTTTGTACGTCAAGTAAAGTCTGTAGAGCTTATGGGTGATTCTGTGGGCCGATACAGTCGTACCTACTGAAACTTTTATAGTAACTGCCCGTCATAGTCGTCGGCGTGCAGTTTCCCTATATGTTGCTGTTGGATTAAAGCCCAACTGCTTTACGAAACATGTAGTGTTGTGTTGTTACTGTTGTTAGACTTCCGGGCTTAAAAGTCAAATGAGACTCCTATAATTCTATAACACAGTAATTTGAACTGTTAAAATCGCTGCTAACTCAGCTTAGTCTTAGCTTACTTTATTATTCATTTAGAAACTTCTATTAGACACTATTTTTAATAACCTCATCGATTTCCATTATAAGTATGTATTTTATTCGGGCTATATCCCTTTAGGAATAATATAAATACTGTACAGGAATATCTATTCCATCGTATTTTCTCGGAAACAAAACTGACTTAAAATATTATATCAAAGAGGATCGAGCAGTCCATATGTCTTTGATTATATTGAGCTTTTGTTCTACATTACGTGAACTTGCTCTATTAAACAATATTATATATTGATTTCAAAAAGGAAAAAAAGGAGAACGATTATTGGGCTTAATACTAACATAATTGTGGTTTTGTTTTAGTGCATTATGTCGGTTCAGTCGGTTGACGCATCTCACACATCCATGGAACTTGACGCCGCCCACGCCTTACTGCAGCTTCAGTGCGCCCCCGGGCGTGCTAAGTTGGAGATAGAGGGCGCTGCTACATTATTCCTAAACTGCTTACCTACCACCAAGCCTACTACTAAAACTCCGGTAAGAATCTAATTAACATAGAATATTATGTAGTTTTGAACAGATTTTTGTCTGTAGTATTATTTAGACGACCGCGTTATACGTAGAGTTACTACCTACATATACAAATTTATCGATTGCATATATCTATACTTAGGTACATGCATTTGTAATTAATAACTAATAACGTCCATGTTTTTAATCTTAATAATTGTAGTCTGACACCGCTATTCAGTCGCAATCTACGCCTCTGAATACTCCTAAATCGGTTCGCAGTAATCGCAGTGTCAGTTCTGGAGATGAAAATTCAGACGTAAGGCACGTATTCAACCGGGTGACTAAATAAACATAGAAATTGGTATCAAAAATAATAGTTTGGCGACTAAAATGGGGCCTTAAAATATTTCAATATGAGGTAGCATTTTAATGTCATTACGGCTACTGTTTATTCAGACGCGAGTACAAACTATTTATTTGGCAACTGAATTATTATATTGGAAACAATTTAAGAGATACAGTTTAATAGGAAAACGGCTGTCTATTAATATAAAACATACAGTTCTTTTATAGTATTTTATGCAACAGGCGTTTAAAGGAGGTCAAAAAAGACGAGTGGCGTGGGTAACAATTTGAGGCGAAGCCGAAAATTGGGGTCTATATTAATTCGCATAACTGAATACTCCTAATATGAATTGGCATACCGTTTATTATGCATA
Source organism: Leguminivora glycinivorella (assembly GCF_023078275.1). NCBI lineage: Eukaryota > Metazoa > Arthropoda > Insecta > Lepidoptera > Tortricidae > Leguminivora > Leguminivora glycinivorella. The sequence continues at coordinate 15,866,374 of NC_062981.1, forward strand.
ACGTTTAATACGCATATCATTATTTCGCATAACAGATTTCGTATAATGCTAATGCGCATAATGTAAATTGTTATAACGATGAATTGGTATAAGTATAATAAGCATAACTTTGTTTCGTAGAATGTTTAAATGGCATACAAGAAAATTATATTTTCACCACACTAACGGGTAACGGCTTACTTTTCTGTTCGAAAACAGATAGCAAAATTGCATTTTATCCACAAGAGTGCAAAGTAATTTCGTACAAATGTTAACTTGATGTCTTAAGCTAGCTCATAGAATTTTACCTATAAATGATGATTTTGAATCATAAATATTGAAGATATCGATGGATTTGATTTAGTTTGATGTTTTATAGTCAGTATTTTGTTTGTGTTGGGGTGGTGAAAAATTTTGTGTTTCATACTCGGTGGCAATGTTTAACGTGCCGTACGAAGTTAATGTGCCTAGAAACCCTTGCAACGCTCAAGATTCCACTTTTTGAATCACTGGCTACGCTCGCGGTTCAATATATGAATCTTCCGCTTGCTCGGGTATTAGTATCGGCACGTGCGATCAGCGAAAATCTGAACGATGAAATAATATTATTTAAATACTATCCATTTTCAATTTCTTTAATAACGTACAGCGGGGCAAATCTAGACTAAAAGGCAATTGTAACTAATCCATTTTTTCCATTATTACACTATTTCCATTATTACATGTATCCACTGAACACGCCTACTACATAACTGATAGACACTCTATTTTCTGAAAAACACTTATGAAAAACGAAAAAACTTAATAAGTAATGTATAAATAAAATAAAGACTCCTTAACTGAAATAATCTTTTTTAATTTAAGATTAGCAGTTAAGTTCATAAATTAATGTATGTTTCTTAAAAATAAACAGGTTTTTTTTAATAATGCAAAAACATTGTAAAACATGGAAGAAATTGACCAGTTACATTTGCCCCCCACTCGAGATTTGCTCCACTGTACCTTACTTAACCCTATTTTCTTCATGCTTAATAAGTGAGACAGTATAAAATTAAACACTCAAAATCGAGCGCTCGAAATTGAGAAATCAGCCCCTGATTGATCCAATCGCTTGCTCCATACAGTTAGTAAGCGTGGCAATTCATTTTAGGAGAATTAAAGTTATACGAAATAATAGTATGCAAATTTCAATTATGCAGATTCATTGTTATGCGAAATAGGAATTATGCATTTTTAATATTATGCTTATTCAATGTTATGAATAATTATGTTATGCGAAATCTGTTATGCGAATTCAAATTATGCGAATGAATGATAGGCGAAATAGAGGGCACCCCGAAAATTGTTGTTAAGATGCCACGAGTATTTTTTGACTCAGTTAAACACCGTTGCATACAATACTTTTTCTACGACCATGCACTTAGTTTTTAATAGTTTTCTTGATTAAGTTTCTTGTATTTTGACGCACACTGTTTTCTGTATTTTGACGCAAAGGTTTGCACTGTCAGCTCAGCTGCCAAAAGCCTTGCCCCGTACGCGCGCCGTATCGTTATAAGGCGTTGCCATGGTTACAGAACCAAACAATGCGTTTTCAGTTTTTTCGATACTGCGCGCATGCGCGGAAAGCCGGCGGATGCTGGCTTTGAGGAATCGACTTTTATGTAGAGTTTTAAAAATCTGTGCACGACCCTGTAAACGACGAATAACAATTCGGGAGTAGAAAAAAATATTTATGTAGCAAATTAACATAGAGTACATTTAAAATTTATACATCGGCACTCATCACCTGAGCTGTCATTTTAATTAAAAAAAGGATTCTTATAAAATATAACGGTCGACAAAATATTATACTTATGGGTAAGAAATAGGTGTTCGGGGATGCTGGCAACTTCGTCTATAGAATTAATTTAACTTTTCATGACATTTAGTCTATCGAATCTAAGGGTGAGCGCCCACGACGGGGGCAACAGTTGCTCGGCGACTTTCGTATTTGTATGAAAAGTTGCATCGCCTCGTGAGCGCACTTTCATACTAGGTCATGCTCATGGTTGCAACAAAAAAGTCGCCGGCAACAGTTGCCCGTGTGCGCGCTCTCTAAGGCTGGCCTTACGCAGTCTTAACATCACTCTGAAAGATTAATTTTTTTGGCAGGAAAACCTTACTCAGAATATGTTTTGGCATAAATCGTTCCGCAGATTTTATAATATCGATTCTTATGCTGGCATAATGTTCATGAGCAAAATAATCTTCTAAATTAAGAGTATTTCCGTAGATTTTTGTTTGCATAATATTTAGGCGGTAAAAAGTGGTCCATCTTCTTCCTATTTCTGTTTTGATAGCGAGTCATGTGTGTTGGGGTGAATGCCTCGGGGACTGTATTTCATTTCCTTTTTGCTATCGTTGTTTTGTTCATACAAAGTACCTAAGAATTATGCCATACTTAGCAAATTTAGTAGGACTTATATTCTACTAAAAAAAGAACCTAACCCTAACCCACCTTTTGCTAGCAGAAAATAATTCTGCTCTTGTTATATGATTATCATGGCGTTTTTTTTAATACCACGTCGGTGGCAAACTAGCATACGATCGGCCTGATGGAAAGCGGTCACCGCAACCTATGGACGCCTGCAACTCAAGGGGTGTCACTTGCGCGTTACCGACCCATTAGAAGCTTATACACTCCTTTTTGCTGTTTACTTATTATAAAATGATTTGGTACGCGTTCCCTCGCTTACAACTCGCTCGAAAATAGATGTGAGATATTTAAATACTACCCGTGGTTTACGGGTCGCATATACGATGTTTGAATAGAATAAACATTTATTCGTGAACACAGGCAAGACAAAATACACATAATAACAACAAGACAGAAAGGAATGAAGTGCCACGAAATGGCCTCACCTCAGCGTGCAGCGTGTTGCTGGTGACTTCCAGCGCTGATCTTCCGATGAGACCATCGTTTCCATCCATAAAGAAACGATTTTATATGTGTTTAAAAAAACCTACTTCCCAATATTTTTTTTAGTTGCCTCCGCAATTTAAATACTAGTTTAAACAACGAGCTAAGTATAATTATTTAGGTGTTAACATCTAGGTATATGACTACAAATATTAAAAAACGTATGCTATACAATACTAGGTGCCAATTATTATTTTAATAGCCAAAGTATTGTTTAATGTTCCTCGGCATTATTTTTGTAGCTTGAAATTTGCTGCCGTTTTTTCAATAATAATGATGCTTAATATTTGAGGCTCATATTTTGTTTTTGTCGCCAAAATATTAAAACACAGCCAAATTATATATTATGGTACTAGCTTTTACCCGCGGCTTCGCCCGCGTAATAAAAGTATTCTTATTGAAACGTTTACAAAAAATAAGATTTTCATTTGGATCCGTAGGTTTCTTTGTAGGTACATTTGTCCGCGATTATTTCGATTAAGGTAAAGCGGGGCAATTCTCGACTGGGGGGCCACTGTAACTGATCTATTTGCTTTTCGGTCAGCCAAGAACCTTACACTGCTTTTTGGCTGACTGTACCTTACACATATTACTATTGATTTAAAAGAAATTCTTGCAATGATTGTAGAATTGTTACACAGCGACCACAGCGTAGGTATAGTAGGTACGAATATGTATGTATTTTACCTATTTATACTGGGGAAACTTCATACAACCCACATAGTCAGTATCTCGGCGCTATGGTCGGTAGGATAAAAAGTACTTCCTTGCATTATCGCTTACAATATCGATTAGTCGGTCGGCTATCCCTATCCCTATCCCTATCCCTATCCCTATCCCTATCCCTATCCCTATCCCTATCCCTATCCCTATCCCTATCCCTAGCCCTAGCCCTAGCCCTAGCCCTATCCCTAGCCCTAGCCCTATCCCTAACCCTATCCTGTCCCTGTCCCTGTCCTTGCCCCTGTCAAATTATCATGCTAGGAGGTGAAAATCCTTTCTTAGTGCTCCTCTTATGGCTATTTTGGATATTTTCACCCTATTGCACTACGACAGGGGAGAAAATTTCTTTTCCACCTCATTAGATTTTAAAATCGTTGTATTTATCGTAATCAGCGACCCGATAAACCATAAAAACGATACCCATATTGTGTTTTTGACTTTACCCCCTTTAGGGGTCAAATTTTCAAAAAACATGAAACATGTATTTAGTCATATGTCTTTAGGAATCCTCCTGTGAAGTTTCGTATAAAATAGTCAAACTAATCTTGTTTCCCCATACAAACTTTGAACCCCCATTTGAGTCCCTTAGGAGGCGAATTTTGAAAAATCCTTTCTTAGTGCTCCTCTACACTATATAAGGAACCAACGTGCCAAATTTGATATCTCTAGGACCAGCGGTTTCGGCTGTGCGTTGATATGTCAGTCAGTCAGTCAATATCTTCTTTTATATATATTTTTGATATTTAAACCCCATTGCACCACAACAGGGTAGAAGGTATTTCACTTCCGCCTCGTTAGATTTTAAAAGCGTTGTATTTATCGTGATCAGCGACCCGATAAACCATAAAAACGATACCCATATTGATTTTTTGACTTTATCACCCCCTTTTCACCCTTTTAGGGGTTAAATTTTCAAAAAACCTGAAATACGTATTCAGTCATATGTTTTAAGGTATCTTCCTGTGAAGTTTCGAATAAAATAGTCAAACTAATCTTGTTTCCCCATACAAACTTTGAACCCCCATTTGACCCCCTTAGGAGGTGAATTTTGGAAAATCCTCTCTTAGTGCTCCTCTACACTACATAAGGAACCTACGTGCCAAATTTGAAATCTCTAGGACCAGCGGTTTCGGCTGTGCGTTGATATGTCAGTCAGTCAGTCAGTCAGTCAGTCAGTCAGTCAGTCAGTCAGTCAGCTTCTTCTTTTATATATTTAGATGCCCGACATAACTTCCCGTTTCATATTTTAGTTGCCCGGTTAATTATATGTCGTAAGTTAATATCTCAAAACGCAACGTTTATTTGAATTACCTACTTTTATCGGTAAAAACTAACAACAGTTCAAATTTTTGCAGATAAACAGTCCTTTCCCCGGCCCTAGTAAGAAGAACGGCTACGAGTCCAAAACCAATTTGAAGACCGTAAGCCTCAAAACGACGCGTGATCAGGGGACTCAAACTGATGAAGATGAATTGATTTCAGTGCAGTGTGAGACAATAAAATCTTTACGCAAACAGCTAAAGGAAGCTCTAAAGAAATCACCTCCTTCTGGGGCTGAAAAACTAGATCCTGATGTTGCTACCGATGTGATCAAAATAAAAGAGCTCAATCAGCAGAAAACTGCCCAAATACCAAAACATAGAAAAAACCATAAGCGAAGCTCGAGTTCTTGTACTACGGTAATTCATTTAATATTTCAATAATTTATTTGATATCTGTACTTGATTATTTATAATTGATAACAATGAATTAATCTATATGTAATTATTTTTATTTTTATTCATGAATTAATTAATCAATTGAAATATTTGTGATGAATACTAAATAGTGCCATTTTAATAACTTTTTTTCTTACTTGCAGGCCAATACTCCTAACTCAGACGCTGATGCATCTGATGATGAGTGGCAGCCTGAGGATTATAGGCCAAGCACGCAAAATAGTAATGACAAGAAGATACCTAAGGGGAATGAGTCGGTAAATTTTTTTTTTATATCTAATATACCATTGATAAATTCATTCATTTAAATAATTTACAATGTGTCAATGTATTTCGGTAGCTGGCTAGTGATGTGTCAGTTAGTCATATATGTAGAATATTGATAGTTACTGACTATTCGCATTTTTAAAATCAGGTTCCAATTGGAGAGGGATACGCAACAGTGCCAGCCAGGGTCCTTAAGCAAATTGATTGGAGATCATACACCAGTGCGACAAGGAAACTGTTGACTTCGGTTTTTACACGCCGGTAACTTATTTTTTTCTGTTATTATATTACACATACAATCACGCCTGTATCCCATGAAGGGGTAGGCAGAGCACATGGCCTACTCAAGTTTCAGTGCCACTCTCACTCAATGTTATTATATTATAAGTATATAATATTATTTTTATATAACTTGTTTTTGTGTTTTTTATGTTATACTATTTTATATATTTTTGTAGAGAGTTAGCGACACATTCATTGACCGGGAAATCTTCTCCTGCCTTCCCGGGAAAACCTGCGAAGAAACGTCTCGATCCCGAGCTCGTCAATGACATCGTGCAGATTGTCGTTGAAAAATCAAAGGTCAACGCAAGCTTGGTGCGGTAAGTCCTACTCAAATCTTTATTATTTTACTCCAATACTAATAACACGAAAAATATAATGTTACATAAATTATTTAAAAAATAATTTACGATGTTTTTCATTTTATTTTTAGATCCACTATAACTACGAAATGTGCTGATGAGAGCAAAATGTACCGCAGTCGTCAACAGAATAAAAAGAAACGTCTTTCGAACCAAGAAAACTTTCCTCCATCGCCGCATAATGATAAATAGTTTATTGAATGAAACTTCCCCTTGTTTAGATAACATAAAACCTACTTAAACCCTTCTAGTACTTATAGTAGCTAAGCAAAGTTAGCAAAGCATTAATTTAACTAAAAGTTTTATATTTTTAATGAACTTAGAATATAAGTATGAACTAACTAGCTCTAATTAATGTAACTTATAAATTATAAATGTAATTAATTGTAAGAAAAGTATATTAAATTACGTAGCGCAGCAGTTTCCATTATTTCTTAGTAATTTAGCAGAAGGTAACTTTTAATTATTTTTGCTATAAGTTATTTAAGGTAATTTTAAATAATTTATTTTACATAATTTCATGTAGGTACAATTACGCATGCGATACATTTCTATCACCTCATAATTCATAAGTCTACGAAATTACGTAGGATAGTAGTTTTTATAAATTATTAGTTATTTTCTAAAATTAAAGTTTGATTTTATTTTTGCTATATGTTAATTAAGGTACAATTAAGTCTGCTGGGTCAGCTGCAGAGTTTGCAGCTAGACTCAAGCACGCAAAGTACAGCGCCCTGGAAGCAATGTACAAATTTGTGCCACTTGCTGTGGAGACGGCGGGACCCTGGGGAACTGAGGCTAAAGCCTTTGTTAGGGAACTTGGTCGCCGACTTAGGGATAGGGGCTGCGATCCGCGTTCCGGGTCGTATCTGGTGCAGGGGATTTCATTGGCTATACAGCGTGGAAATGCTGCTAGTGTGATGGGAACCTTTGGGCCCGGTACGACTCGGGCGGGTCCTAGTTAGTTTGCGCGTATGTTGTTGTGGCAATAACCCACATATGGGTAAATGACGAAGCCTGTTGCGGATAGCTTTATTGTTTGTGTGTAAGGACGACGCCTGTTGCTGATTTATGGCTGTAACCTCATGACGAAGCCTGCGTTGCGGATAATGGGTTGTAAAATATTTAGTGTTATTTTTGTCCAATAAATAATTTTAGAGATTAAGGTAATTTTTACAAATTTATTTTGTCTTTTCACTGTACTTTATTATTAATTTATGTTTACATAATTATAAATAAATTTATGAGTACTCAAATTATCATACTTGTTTCATTTCGCCCCATATGATGAACTGAAGATACATACATACATACATACATACATACATACATACAATCACGCCTGTATCCCATAAAGGGGTAGGCAGAACACATGAAACTACTAAAAGCTTCAGTGATTCTTGGCAAATAAGGGGTTGAAAGAAAACGAAACTGTGACATTGCAGTGACAGGTTGCCAGCCTCTCGCCTACGCCACAATTTAACCCGTATCCCATAGTCGCCTTCTACGACACTCACGGGAAGAAAGGTGGTGGTGAAATTCTTAACCCGTCACCACACAGGCTGACACAGGCAGGCACAGGCCGGCTGAACTGAAGATATTCTCATCATTTTTAGGAAAGGAAACAATGCACGGCATTCTGCTTTGGACTAAAGTTAAAGTATCTCGAAAATATTGATTTTACCTATAAAAATTGTTGTATCTACCTACCTATTCATTGTAACTGTGGAATGAAAAGCTCAGTGCAGGTAAAAACCGTCCAAGAGCGTGTCGGGCCACGCTCAGTGTAGGGTTCCGTAGTTTTCCGTATTTTTCTCAAAAACTGAAGAACCTATCAAGTTCAAAACAATTTTCCTAGAAAGTATTTATAAAGTTCTACTTTTGTGATTTTTTTCATATTTTTTAAAAATATGGTTCAAAAGTTAGAGGGGGGGGGATGCATTTTTTTTTCATTTAGGAGCGATTATATCCGAAAATATTAATATTATCAAAAAACTATCTTAGTAAACCCTTATTCATTTTTAAATACCTATCCAACAATATATCACACGTTGAGGTTGGAATGAAAAAAAATATCAGCCCCCACTTTACATGTAGGGGGGGTACCCTAATAAAACATTTTTTTCCATTTTTAGGGTTCCGTACCAAAAAGGTACAACAGGAACCCTTATGGTGCGACTCTGTCCGTCTGTCTGTCCGTCTGTCACATTCCTAAATATCTCGAGAACTACTAATGCTATCAACTTGAAATTTGGAATAGTTGTGAACATTGTAAACCTCTACAAATAGAAGGTATAATTTTTTTAAATATATTAATTTTAATTGTAGAAAATGGCCAAAATGAAAGGGGGGCAAACTGTAAATTTCAAGTAACTAGGTCAAGTGGGGTATCGTTGGAAAGAGCTCAAATTGAACGTAAATAAACTATTTTTTATAATTTTTTTGTTGTGGAAAAAAAAAGAATTTTGAAGGAAAATGTGAAAAAAATACCGTTCCCCCCCCCTTATCTCCGAAGTTTACCAACGAAAAATTATGAAAATTTTCGTAAACATTGGTTTTATGCTATATATTACAGGAAAAATATAATCGTGTTTGTATTTTGAATACTTTTTTTTTAATTCACAAAAAACTTTTCAGATTTTTACTTTCAATTTACCCACCCTTGCGGATGTATATCGTACTTCAAATTAATAGGAGATGTTACGTAAACCATATTCTGTCCAATAAAGTAAAAACAATTGAATTGGAAGCATGATACACCGACAGAAGAAATAAATTTAAAATAATAAATAAATGATTATAGTTATTTATATGTATGTATTGAATATGGCTAGTAAAAACTGTTTAAATCGGTTAACATTATAAAGAATTATCCCTGAAAAACCAGGTCGCGCAAATTAGTTATCAAATTGACCGGGAGATGGCGCTATACACTATAATACTCATTAGTGCCTATACTTTTGTCTTCTAGTCAAGTCATTAGAGTTATATGAAATTATTTTTACTATTATTTATGAGATTATTTTTACTAGGTAGTTTGAAAGAAAGTTTGTACGGAACCCTCGGTGGGCGAGTCCGACTCGCACTTGGCCGGTTTTTTTATTTTTGAACTTTGTTGGCGTGATTGATATACATATTGGTACCAAATTTCAGCTTTCTAGTGCTAACGGTTACTGAGATTATCCGCGGACGGACGGACTGACGGACTGACGGACGGACGGACGGACGGACGGACAGACAGACATGGCGAAACTATAGGGGTACCTAGTTGACTACGGAACCCTAAAAATGCTTTTTTTTTTTCATTTCAACCCCAACGTGTGATATATAGGTCTTTAAAAATGAATAAGGGTTTACTAAGATCGTTTTTTGATAATATTAATATTTTCGGAAATAATCGCTCCTAAAGGAAAAAAAGTGCGTCCCCCCCCCCCTCTAACTTTTGAACCATATGTTTAAAAAATATGAAAAAAATCACAAAAGTAGAACTTTATAAAGACTTTCTAGGAAAATTATTTTGAACTTGATAGGTTTAGTAGTTTTTGAGAAAAATACGGAAAACTACGGAACCCTACACTGAGCGTGGCCCGACACGCTCTTGGCCGGTTTTTTTTTATGTTATGTAATATGTAACATCAAGATCAAGGCCTACACTTGCCTTAGAAATATTAGAAGGATTCGCTGGATACTAAATAAATACTATAAGGTCAGTCGGGGTAATAGTTACTACGGGACAATTGTAACTAATCGAAATATCTTTCATATTTTACATCATTTACTGTAGTTCCATATATGTCCAGATAGCGTATAAGCTCTTTCATCATTTCACCGTAGATGGTGTTGATAGTCGTTATGATCTCTGATCTACACGATTTTGAAGTTTTCGACGAAACTAATAGTATGCGCGTCAGAGACAGCCTGTCAAACATTCCATAAGAAATATGGTTTTAATGTGATTTAACATTTTTTTCTACAGTTAGTTGCATAATTATAAACTTTTTTATGTTTTTATGTCCTTCAATCTTCTGATTTTCATGTTTTAATAGTATTTAAGCGATAGTTTAAATTGCCCCCCCTTAAATTGCGATAGAGGCTAATTTCGACTATTTGGTAGTTTTACTTGCCCCGCCATATTTTAGATGAAAATCAACAACACCAGTGATGTACACGATTCGAGGTTTTGTATCGATATGAATACATTGAATACGTCATTTAGTGACTGGCTCTGGAAAGGGCTAAAAGTAAATTTTATTGATTATCGATTATTTTAAGCATTTAGTCCCTTATTGGTCTGATTATGAACAGAAAATAAGGTGTGTGCGGGTACAAGGTATGCATTTATAGACACAGTATCGACAGATTTCTAATAGGCACAAGTGACTTGTGCCGCACAACTGACTTGTGCCGCACATCTCCCATCACTACTTAGTATGGAGACCACCTTTAATAGGTACCCCGCTGACATCTTGCAAGTGTTTTTTTACAAAAACCGACCGGCCCACATAAAATTGAGTATTTAAGTTAGGTTCCTTACGTTTTGACAAACCACATGATATCCGGTTTACCAGTGTAAGTTCACCGTAACGAAACTTATTATCAATAGTTGGAATTCCCCCTCGGCGGGGTAATCATAACTATTTCTAAATTACCGTTGATAGTAGTTTTAGGCAGTCAAAGTTGTACTTTATATTTTAGTAGTCGCAGTTCCCCCGCTTGGCCTTATATTGGTACCAAAACTAAGGTAAGTAACTAGTTACAGTGTACCTATTATCACTTACCAGGGATACAAATATACTCCTAATACTTTTTTAATTTGACGATAGTTTTGATATGCAGTGCATCTTGTAGATTGTTAGTTTTAATTTTTAGTTTATTCTTTTTTATTGTTTGAATATATATAAGGAACTATCACAAATCGGAACAGAACGACTTATAATCAAACTGAAAATGATAACAAGGGTAGCTTAAAAAAACAACACACCTCGTCGCTGCGCGTGCAAAATTCGCTGTGTGATTTTTGATGATTTTTCGTTTTAAATGCCATTTTAAATAATATTTCTAAATACATGTGCTCCAAAAACAGCGTTGAGCTCATTTCAGTATTACAGGTTTTAGCAAAATAAGGTATGTGATGCCCATACATTGATTCTTCCTATAATCGCTAACTGCTATAAATCACATCAATACAGTATCTTCCTATAACAGCAGTTTTGGAATTGCGCTTGCTATGTGACTTTAGACACTTAGCTATATTTTTGGAAATATTGTATAAAAAGATGTGTTAGACACTCTAGTGTCCGATTTGTAGAATCTCATAGATAGCGAAAATTTTGTAGTATTTGTGGAAGTCATGAATGTTTCCAGATCGTGTATTTTTGCGTCACTTAGCACAGTAGGCTTTTCTTATAAAAATCTAGCCTACTCTCTTAAAACTTGGTGGTATATGGTAGGTGAGTTTGTAGACAAGTGTAACCACTATAAATGAGACAGAGTGTAGTTTCCCTTTTTATTGAGACTACGTTTGAAAGTACTCACTCTGAGACTCTGACCGAATAGTCATTTTTTAATATTTGTTAAAAATAAATCATTTCAATTTGATTTTTAAGATTGACTGTCAGAAATTTGTTGATGTTTAGTCTACTGACAAATTTCTTGTAGGTTTCAGTGTGTGAAAACGTATATTATTACAAGCTATCGAATTAAAATAAAGTTATGCTAAGTAACTCAAAAACAGCAACTTATTTAACATTGCCTTGAAGTGTTGAGTTAAGACATCGTTTTGTATGAAATTTTGTGTGATAAGATCTATCTATTCTTTGACCGAAGAGCTGGCGACTTCCTCGCACAACGTATCAGCATTACGATACAGCGAGGAAATGCCTAAAGTATCCTTGGTACAATGCCTCAAGGGCCTATTTTAGACATTAGCTAGCTTTTAAGTTTAGTCTTAGTTTCTTATATAATTATGTAAATTATGTTCATGTAAATAAAGTTTGTATTTATCTATTCTTTCTGGAATCATTTTTAAATAAATTCATGAAAATGAAATGTTTAATAAATGAAAAAAGCTGACTTGAGAAATCACATAAAGTTTAGAATGACAAAGATGTTTTATTTTTTTAGGAAAAATATTTTTGTCATTCTAAATCTATGCCAAAAGGAAAAGGATCTGTGCCAAATTCTTCCTCATTTAAACTCCCTTCCCATTGTTTCAATAAAATACTACGATATTCACCACTGGAATAAGACTTGAAATTTTAAAGGCTTATTTTTCAAAACAGGTAACAAGGTTGGTCCATTGATAACCAGATGCGCCAATTGTTATAACAGTTTAGTTATAAGATAATCTTTATTGACCCCTAGCTCTAAACTAATTGTTCGCTATTTGGAAAAGGTAATTTTCTACCTGAAGTAGTAACTTAACTACCTAGTATAGTATGCTATGTGTTTGAAATTGGTTTATTTTTCGGCAGCCTGTTATTTGAGCATTTCTTTATTTTTTTGCCATAAAAATTGTTTGATTATTTTAGGGAATTTTAGGTCAATTTTACTCAGAATCACGAGTACTTTCAATCTCACTGGGAGACAAAAAGTGTCCCAGAATTTCCATACATTTTTGTTACTTTCATTTTTAGGGTTCCGTTACGTAGTCAACTATGAACCCTTATAGTTTCGCCATGTCTGTCTGTCCGTCCGTCCGTCCGCGGATAATCTCAGTAACCGTTAGCATTAGAAAGCTGAAATTTGGTACCAATATGTATAATATCAATCACGCCAACAAAGTGCAAAAATAAAAAATGGAAAAAAATGTTTTATTAGGGTACCCCCTACATGTAAAGTGGGGGCTGATATTTTTTTTCATTCCAACCCCAACGTCTGATATATTGTTGGGTAGGTATTTAAAAATGAATAAGGGTTTACTAAGATAGTTTTTTGATAATATTAATACGTTTAAAAAATATGAAAAAAATCACAAAAGTAGAACTTTATAAATACTTTCTAGGAAAATTGTTTTGAACTTGACAGGTTCAGTAGTTTTTGAGAAAAATATTGAAAACTACGGTACGGTAAATTTATTGTAATGTGTGTGTTCCTATGTACATTTCTGAGGTTGTGCAATAAAGTGGATTTGTATTGTATTGTATTGTACCCTACACTGAGCGTGGCCCGACACGCTCTTGGCCGATTTTATTTGTTACCCTATACAACATGTACGGAAAATGGTAACAAAATAAGAAAAAATCGTATGGGACAATTTTTTTAACTACTACGATTGAAAATGCTATTTATTTTCAAAAATATCACACTTCATAAAAGTGGCAAAAAAAAGAAATGCTCATTTATATTAAGTATAGGTCTGTCATTATACAGGCAGTGTTTTGCCAGACTTTAGTTATTACATAATATATCAACAATAGCTGTATATGATCGTCATTGAAAATTCCATATTTCTGTAGAAAGCTTTATATCAGAGATATGATAATAAAATATATTTTTGATACTTAAAAGTATTTAAACGCACTTTGAAATGAACATCAAGTGCTGATCTAACATAACTTATACTTGGTTTGGTGCCCTATAAACAGACCAAAATTGCTCGTTTGAATTTAAAACTAAAGAATTTTTTCTCCATAATTTTTTTCTGTTGACATTTTCTATTATATATGTATGTATTAAATTTTCGATAAAACATGTGTATATAATCAATTATAAATATTATAATTATAAAATTCATTGGGTTTATTTATGTTAAAGAATACCTATTTATAATGTACCGACCGAGGCAAACGTGAATTCAATTTGTTACCTATTTTTTTTAACTGTGACGGACGTTTTGAATTTAATTAGAGGTACTCGACGATATCAGTGCCGTGGTAAACTATCTCGATAGAACGTGAAAAATGGAGTAGTACACAAGAACTATAAGTTCTTACGTTAGGTAAGTCTCATATTAACGTTTCATTATATACTACGAATCAAACTATAACATAGGTTTTATAGTATATATAAATAATAAATAAATATTGGGGGACACCTTACACAGATCAACCTATTAGCCCCAAACTAAGCTAAGCTTGTACTATGGGTGCTAGGCGACGATATACTAACTTATATAGATACATACATTAGTTATATACATAGAAAACATCCATGACTCAGGAACTAATATCTGTGCTCATCACCAATCGTCATAGTCATAGTAGGTACCTACATGAAACTCATTAAAGCGCCCATTCTCCCCATTATGCATAATGCATGCATTAGACCAGTTGAGGTTCCGTACCTACTCGGTTTGTATCACGCAGAATTGATTCTGTACAAAAACGTTTTCGCTGCGCTGTCCGTCCAGCAGGTTGAATCTCATCAACAATAATTGATAGGTAGATCAATGCCATTTTCACGGATTGTAGAATGTTGCATCTGTAACAATGAGAAAGTAGTTCAACAAGCGTCCTATTGTTATGTCCTAAATTCTATATAATCAGTAAGGTAAACGCAGCTATTAACGCTCCATCGAAAATCGGAAGGTATTACCGATCTATTTTATTAATTCGATATATTGCGGTTGCCAGAAATATTACAGTAGCGGGTAGGTGATCTTCTGCGAGCACAGTTTCTTGAGTATCGAGGACATTTACATTACTTTGAGGGGTACTTCGATAAAAGTGTAATTTACTCTAGTAAAGGCTTAAGTGGTGAGAACGCAGATCATCTCATAGTACCGAAAGCATAAGTTTCAAGTAAGCATGTGACATATCTTGTTAAGACATTTATTTAAAAAATTGAGTACTGTCATTTACCTTTTAATACAAAATGTATTTACTTATTTATAAACTTTTAATTTTATATGAGAATGTATAATAAAAAAGTTATTTACAGCCGTAAAACATGAAATTAAAACAAGGCGGTGATAGCTTCACCGTTTCTAGTTGTAGCAGCTATCAACGACCCGTGAGTCGGCAATGCCATCAACGTCATGTTTAGTTTTTCTTTCTTTTATATTATTATATCATATCAGGAGAAGAGTTTTTATGGACTTGTACAAATCCAAACAGGCTAATCTTATGAAAAAACGACTAACGACCTTTTCATTTGTCATCTAATTTTCTTTTTCTGGTGTCGTAAATTTGACGCAAGTTCTAATATTTTCGAAGCAACTATGTTGAAAACACCAAAGTTTATGATAAGTTTTTATTATTTAAAACCACGTATATGTGCTTCTTATCTAAAATGTAGGAAAATAACAAACGGTTTTATAAATGGAAGGCCAATAAAATAAATAAAACATATTTTTTTTATAAGTCGGTAATAGATTTTCCGTCCGTACTTAGAAATTTTATTACCGTCTCATAGGAATCGCTAACAACAGCCATATGAATGTATTGCAGATTGTATATTTTTTAATATTGTATTGATGTATGATTGTATATTTAATATTCAATTTTATTAAAAAATATACAATCAATCACTTTTTCCTGAAAATATGGAATTAAATAAGTTGATGCGAAGTACAATGTTACGAACCAAAAACAAAAAAAAGAATTCTTAAGAATTGAATATAATAATTTATATGCAAGCAAATATTTTAATTTATATTAATTTGTTTTGATGATGATCGTATCATCATCACCGACAATTTCATTATAATAGATTTTTTGTACAGCTTATTGAAATGATTGCATGGGAGATATATTTAAGTGTTTTAGTTGCCCCGTTGTTTCACTTACCCACCCTTACAGTATGTTTTAAACGTGAAAAATAAGCTATTTATCCATAGGTAGGTATAACAGGGATAAAATTGAGTTACTATGCCACCTACAGCTATAAAGGTTACACAGCTACAGCTACAAATACCTTCTCTCACATAGGGTCGGAAATAGCTGCTTAAAAATCGTTAATAGCCTCACGTCCATTATTATGGAGCGGTAACAGTAACATTCGACTTTTCAACTTTATATTATGTTTTTTACACCTAAATTTACGATTTAAGCACAGGTAACTTAATATTTATCTTTCATAAACATTCAATTAGCATATAAAATTAAAAAACAATATTTTAGGGCAATCTGTATACTTAAAAATAACGGTTGATTGAAAAATTGCCTTAAGAGGGGCGTTAATAGCTGCGTTTACCTTAGGCCAAATAATTATTTAGCCTATAAGATTTGAGGGAAACAGATGTTAAAAAAAATATAAATTGTTTACGAAACAAATTTTGACGTCTGAACTACAAAAAACTATCTCTCTAAAGCAGTCAATTGTACTGAAAACAAGGAGTGAACTTAAATTTTTGACCGGTACTGTAGTTTTTATAAATTATTTCTAAAATTAAAGTTTGATTTTATTTTTGCTATATGTTAATTAAGGTAATTTTTACAACTTTATTTTGTCTTTTCACTGTACTTTATTATTAATTTAGATCAATAGGATTTTTTGTTGTGTACCATGTATGTTTAATTAAATAATAAATGCATTAATACATAATTATAAATAAATTTGTGGGTACTAAAATTATCATACTTGATTTATTCCACTCCATGTGATGAACTGAGCCTGATGATATTCTCGTCATTTTTAGGCATTTTAGGAAACAATGCATGGCATTATGCTTTCTTTAGACTGAAGTAAAAGTATCTCGAAAATATTTACATTACCAATAAAAAATGTAGTACCTACACGTTGTAACTGTGGAATGAAAAGCCCAGTGCAGGTAAAAATAATTTTGTTATGTTTGTAACATCAAGGCCTACTTGCCTAAGAAATAATATTAGAGGGATTCACTGGATACAAAGAACTATTACTACATATAGGTACTAAAACTAACGTAGGTAACTAGGTACATTCCATACCCAATATTGAAACGGGGCCTTCCCACACCCGGCTCGGGAAAACTGGTGGGAAAGCCTCGATCATCAAAATAAATCTAAAACTTAATTCCATGCAGACTCATTCTGCCAAAAAACTTAATGAAGAAGCGAAACAAGGTGCTAGCAGGCTATTCTCCTCAAGGATTCATGTTCTAAATGGAATTGGAATAAAACGGTTAGTTGTGACACACAGTTTTATTTCTCTAAATGGACACAATGCAAAGTACAGCTTGTAAATCAGCAATAAAAGCTTAAGCTTAGCACCTTATCCTAAATTAACATTGCCAGACGATAGAGCTGGGCCGTGCAAATATGGTTCTGAGTGATTTACAAGCATTGCCTAAAACTGGTTAGTCCCTAAGTATCAGTGCCAACATAGATGATAGAAACTAAATTTAACTAAATTTAACACTTGCTTCCAGGAAAGAGAAATGCCACCAACCTTCAAGCCAGAAGTTACCGCTGCACATGCAAGCCATCCTTCAGTGAGCCAAAGCGGTTGCCCCAGGCGCAGTAATTCAAAAGAGCACCACCGCAACCAAAGCTTCAGCCTACGGCAAGCATCCTCTTCACCGAAACCCCCTTCGGGTGAAACAATCAAATTTAACCACAAATAAATTTAAAATTTAAAATCTTAAATGTAAAATCCCAGTCAGCTGAAATAGAAGAAAAAAACTTCATTAGATAATGGCATGTGGCCTAACCTTTTCATGTGTATATTTAATAGTCTGGATTTCTTACCAGCTGGAAATTGAAAAGACTCATCCTTCGCAGCTCTGACAAACCCTTCCCGCCACATAAACCATCAGGAGACTGGAAATAGAGACACATGGTCAAAACTTTACAAAGCCAAGATCACACAAGGAAATTAAACTCAATATTACTTCAACAAAACTCTACTCACAATTCATGGTTGAAAATACAATTCTGGAAGCCATAAGGCCACACAGAAAAGGACTCCTGCTGCTCCATAATTTGGATTCCTGTTCCACATCAGAGATAATCCATGATACCGCGAAATAGCCACTGGAGGCCTACGACCTGTACCGGAGCCAGCCAGCCAGTGAGGAGGAAATGATCTCAGAACTCAAAACAACTTTGGGAGACTTGGGGATACCAAATCGAACGACAGCTTCAGCACAATTTGCTGTAATAAATTTCAAATGACTGAAATATCTAGTGTGTAAAATTACACCTGATCTTCTAACCATATTCTAGCAACTTCCTAATTTATAAATCAAATATTTATTTTAAATTCTAAAATAATTAACATCATGAAAATCATGGATATTTGTATACTGGCAACAACCCTTGTTGACAGATGATTCTGATTGGATTACAGAACTGTCATCCATATCGATTCAGTTGCTAGATCAATTAAAGTCCTTGCCATGCGCAAAAACTTATGTTTGAGACAAACCTAAAAACGTCGTTGTACTAAAAATGTGCAATGTCACAATATTACTTACCACGAATACAAAAATACGCCTATTACTTTGACGATAGTTTTTAAATGCAGTGCATCTTGTTAATTGTTAATTTTAATTCTTAGTTAATAATTTTTATTATTTTAATATATACATATTTAGGAACTATCACAAATCAGAACAGAACCACTTATAACCAAAGTGAAAACGATAACGAGGGTAGCTTAAATAAAAACGACACACCTACTACTTGACACCTAATCAATCTACCAAAATGGGCTTTCGTTTGAATATTTTTGATAAGTACCTATTAATCCTATTATAATGTTTTGAAAAAAAAAGTAGTAATATTAAATGTAAATTTTATATTTTAGTATCAATTCGTACGTCAAGTTATATTATTATTTCTATACGTAAGACAGAAATAAAATGTAAATTTTCAATCATGTATTCCTCTAGACAAAACATTTTTTCATCACAGTAACACAACAACGGATTCGTAGCTAGCAACGAAGTCGCTCGTTCATTTGATCTTCGCAACTGAAGGAGGGTGGGACGACA
Organism: Leguminivora glycinivorella; assembly: GCF_023078275.1. Classification (NCBI taxonomy): domain Eukaryota; kingdom Metazoa; phylum Arthropoda; class Insecta; order Lepidoptera; family Tortricidae; genus Leguminivora; species Leguminivora glycinivorella. Next base: position 15,885,520 of record NC_062981.1, read on the forward strand.
AAGGTGCATATCGCACTTGGGGTATAGCATTCAATATCTTTACCTGAGTTATTTCGTCGAACGGTCCCCAGTGTCTACTGTTTAGTCAGTAGCAATTGTTTCGCGTTCTCACTCGCGTTTTAGTCATTTTAAAATGTCGGAAAGACTATGGTTGCTCGTAGAATGGTTGGATGAACGTCACCTTTTTCCCAGTTATGGGGTGGTTAATGTTGGATCTTTAGTTGGTAATGAAACTGATCTGCATGTTGGGAAATTTATATTTGTTCGAGATAAACACAGGATTAATAGTCGGCGGGCGCAAGTCGTGAGAATATCCGGTAAGTTTTAAATGAACCGTTATCTTTAACTCACTGGTTTTTTTCATTTGTGGGTATAATTTTATACAAATGATAGAAAATTAGAAAATATAATTATGAAAATAATAGAGAAGATAAAGATATTAAGAGTAGTTCTAGTCAGATTTTTTTTGTGTATTTTTGATTTGTGATCTCCGGAATTTTCATTAGGTAGGTAGGTAATTTCATCTAAGTTTTGGTATTAGGTACCTACTCTATACAAAACCACATTTATAATTTTATTCATTTAAGCTTTGGTTTAACATCTTTATTAAAGGCTAAAACAAACTGGAGGTGAATATTATAACTTGTGATGCACAGATGTGTAGTGGTGTGGGTACCGTGGGTCATTAATTTTAACTCGTCAGTTTCTACCACGGGTTTCTACATGCCTAACCAAATAACTACATATGACGTTAAGATGACGATTTATTCTCTTTTAATTATTTTGAGCTGTTTTTTGAGGAAAGTAATTTTACGTTTTAATGATCACAATAGATACTTTATTCTTTTTTATTCTTTATTCTTTATTTCATTGTAGTCATGTGCATGATACAGTAGGTGTTACAAGTATATATAGGTAGGTACATGACGCCCTGTAAGGGCACACAATATTCTTAAAGCTATACATAACTTATGACTTATACAATGTATTCTCTCTCGTAAACTCGAAAAAATTGCATTGTTAAATAGTTACTCGAGTGTTACTATCATAGTAACTTTTATAAAACAGCTCGTGCTCTTTCTTGTAAAATAAATAAGGTACAGCGGGGCAAATCTCGACTGGGGCCCGCACCTGTAGCTGATCCATTTTTAGGGTTCCGTAGTCAACTAGGAACCCTTATAGTTTCGCCATGTCTGTCTGTCCGTCCGTCCGTCCGTCCGTCCGTCCGTCCGCGGATAATCTCAGTAACCGTTAGCACTAGAAAGCTGAAATTTGGTACCAATATGTATATCAATCACGCCAACAAAGTGCAAAAATAAAAAATGGAAAAAAATGTTTTATTAGGGTACCCCCCCTACATGTAAAGTGGGGGCTGATATTTTTTTTCATTCCAACCCCAACATGTGATATATTGTTGGATAGGTATTTAAAAATGAATACGGGTTTAGTAAGATCGTTTTTTGATAATATTAATATTTTCGGAAATAATCGCTCCTAAAGGAAAAAAAAGTGCGTCCCCCCTCTAACTTTGGAACCATATGTTTAAAAAATATGGAAAAAATCACAAAAGTAGAACTTTATAAAGACTTTCTAGGAAAATTGTTTTGAACTTGATAGGTTTAGTAGTTTTTGAGAAAAATACGGAAAACTACGGAACCCTACACTGAGCGTGGCCCGACACGCTCTTGGCCGGTTTTTCCATTATTACCTACAGTATGTTGAGTTCTACATCTATCCACTGAACACGCCTTCCATATATGTATAACCGGTGGACACTCTAGGTATTTAATAATAGAAACATTGTAAACCATGGAGACCAGTTACATTGGCCCCTCCATTTGCCCCGCTGTAACCTTACCTACTTTGTTTTCAGATAACAAGCACTATGTGAAAGAACAAAAGGAGTTGGCGGAGCGAGAGGATCGCCAAGTGAAGAATGTGTTGTCCCTGTGTATGCGCACTATTCGAGAAATGAAGTCCGGCCCAATGGTAAATATTAATATCCATATTATCCATACTAATATTATAAATGGAAAAGTGTGTGTGTCTGTTTGTTTGTCCGTCTCTCACGGCAAAACGGAGCGACGAATTGACGTGATTTTTTAAGTGGAGATTGTTGACGGGATGGAGAGTGACATAGGCTATTTTTTGTCTCTTTCTAATGCGAGCGAAGCCGCGGGCAAAAGCTAGTACACAATAAATAATATTTATTTGTTTTACAAGGGGGCAAAGTTGTTGTTTAACCGCACATGCCCATATTGATATCCAAGCAGGCGAAACATTCCAATATTGAACCGCAAGCGTAGCAAGTGGTTCAAAAAGTGGAATCTTGAGCGCTGCGAGGGTTTCATTCAAGGCACGAAGGTTAAACAAACTTTGCCATGCCAACACGAACAAAATATTGACTATAAAACATCAAATTAAATCAAATCCATCAATTTATTCGGTATTTATGATTCAAAATCGTCATTTCAAGGTAAAGTCTACCAGCCAGTTTAAGACATCGAGTTAAAATGTGTATGAAATTACTTTGCACCCTTATGGATAAAATGCAATTTTGCTATCTGTTTTCGAATAGCAAAGAAAGCCTTTATCAGTTGGTGTGGTGAAAATAACTAAGTTTGGACAGTCTTACACAGATTGACTGAGTCCCGCGATAAGCTTAATTAAGAGGGCTTGATGTGTTGTGGGTACACAGACAACGATATAAATATGATATGTATACAAATACTTATATACATATAAAACATTCAGGACTCGTGAACAGATATCTGTGCTCATCACACAAATAAATGCCCTGACCGGGATTCGAACCCAGGACCGCAGCTTAGTAGGCAGGAGCCCTATCCGCTAGCCAGACCGGTTGTCAAAACACAATAGGTAGATAATGTATATGTATAAGTAGTTTCCCCCTCACTAGCTCGGAAATACGTGTTTTGTCCTTTAATACCAGCGGGTAAAAACGCATTTTATCCACTAGTGGGTAAAGTAATTTGACCTTGAATAAAGTAATATTAACTGCTTTAAAATTGATAAAAGTAGGTGAATCCAGTAATAAATAAATGATTACCACCTGTGGAACTACTGGAAGCAGTGATAAACGCATTTTTGCGTTGTAGTTTCCTCGCTATAGTGAGGGGAAAAGTTTTGTGTTACACTCGGGTGCAAATGTATTTTACTTCTCGTGTGTTAAAAACTCGCAACTTCAGGATTCTATTCTTTTATCAGAGATTTTAATTTATTTGTTATTATTTAATTTTAAATTAATTTAATATGTTCCTACACTAACACTAGTCTTTAAGAAAAAAAATGTTACTAATACAAATATGGGTACAATACCCGAAATAAATGATTCAATTCAATTCAAAATACAACTTTGCCCTCTTGTATAACAAATAACTATTATTTTAACTACATTCAAGTTCCTTGGTAACACTCGAAATATTAAATAAATAAATAAAATAAATAAATAAATAAATAAATATTATAGGACATTCTTACACAGATTGACTGAGGCCCACGGTAAGCTCAAGAAGGCTTGTGTTGTGGGTACTCAGACAACGATATATATAATATATACATACTTATATACATACGAAACATCCATGACTCAGGAACAAATATCTGTGCTCATCACACAAATAAATGCCCTTACCGGGATTCGAACCCGGGACCGCGGCGTAGCAGGCAGGGTCACTACCGACTGCGCCAGACCGGTCGTCAAAATTAGTATTTTTACAACGAGTTTGTTGTATGCACTTCCTGTTAATGTACAATAGAAAAAAAATCAGTGTTTTATTTTAAAGTCAGTAATACTTAATCCTATTTAAAAATAAATATAAGATGAAATATATAGTATTTTATTTAGTAAATATTTTTTAATAAAATGTGTACCTAGTGGAATATAACTTTTTTTAGCTCGGCTAACTCTCAGCGATACATTCTCTGATAAATAATTACAAGAAAATGTTTATTACAGTTTTCCGGGTCGAGGGGTTCCGGTCAACCGTTTCAAGGAGCTTCCACTGGGCCGGTGTCATTGCCTCAAGTGGTGATGGATACTGACAACACCACCAGCGAAAGTGAACAGGAGGTTGGTATTTACAGTACAGTATATTTTATTTATATTTAACGTGATCTTTGACCGACCCCGCAAATGGCTTCTACAAAGTACCTTACTCATTAATCGCGTGCGATTTGAAAATGTTCGTTGTTAGCTGGCAACCTTTGGCAGTTACTTATTTAAAATCACATGGCATAATTTCATCATCATCATCATAACTTGTGTCTTCTTTCTTTCTTCTTTGCATCCTGTTACTCTCTGATGGGGTGTAGGGCTCCAATCATATTTCTTCTTTTACTCCGGTCTTGGGCAGTTTGGGTAACCTCCTCCCCATGCCTAGCACCCTGAGCTCCTGCTGAACCGAGCGACGCCAGGTCGATTTAGGGCGGCATGGTTTGCGCTTTCTGGGTATATTCTATAATTTGTGTACTTTATAAATATGTAGGTAATTGGAATTACCGTTGTTGTTAGTATCAAAATACCTATACCATTACTTCATTATTACAGATGCCTTATGAAGTCAACCGACGTCACAAAAAGGTCCAAAACGCTCACTACCATCGCGACGCTTCGAGCAGCCGAAGCGGACAGTCCTTTCGAGTCGAAGCTTCAAAGTCTTCAAACCCCAGGAGCCGCTCCATGATCTGCAGCACTCCAGTGTCAGCACAAGCACGACCCGTCTTGACCTTCGACCAGAGCACCCAAGTAGACTTCGACTCGAAAGACCGAAAAGAAAAGGTGGAAGAGATGGAGGATATCGTGACAGGTCTCTACGCCCGCTACTTAGAAATAGTGAATAGATGTCATCGTGAGAATACCCCGTTACCAGAGGGTATTTCTGAGCCTTTCGAACAGAATGGTGTGGCTGAACGTCAGAACGGGTCAAGGTCACCTATGGAGCAAGCAGTGGAGGAGGATTTGACGATGAACGGCCATGTTAATGGCGAAGGAGTTTCGAATCCTAAAACTCTGGAAGTTCGTCGAGTTTCTGCGCACACTACCAATACTGGCGAACCGAGCTATAATGGCATCGATTACGATATGGTAGGTACCTACATATCGATAGGTATATTTTTTTATGTTACATGAAATATTTTGTGTGCATCAGAATGACTGACCAAAGTGGCAGATCGATGTTGGAGTACCATCAGCATTTACTACCTATTTGCTACTATTTACTACCTACATTGACATATTTGCTACCTAAGTTAAAAAAAAGATTTTCCAAAAATAATGTGGGCAGTCATTCTGACGTCAGTATGACTGCCCAAACTGAGTATGTCGGGGTTGGACCCCCTAATTTGCAACAATGTATATACTATGATTTACTACCTATTTGCTACCTACACATATTTTTTTTTTTCAGATTTTTTAGGTAAAAAATAACGATTTTATGAGCAAAGTATTATTTTTACAGATTTCTTCCATAAAGTGGGCAGTCATTCTGACGTCAGGATGACTGCCCAAACTGAGTATGTCCAGGTTGGACCCCCTAATTTGCAACAATGTATGTACTATGATTTACTACCTATTTGCTACCTGCACATATATTTTTTTCGGATTTTTTAGGCCAAGATTAACGGTTTTATAAGCAAAATAGTTTTTTTGTAGAAATGTGTTTCATAAAGTGGGCAGTCATTCATACTTCAAGTGGGACCCCCTAATTTGCAACATTCTATGTCCTATGATTTACTATCCATTTGCCTACTTACATAATATTATGTATGTTTTCAGATTTTATTTATAAAAAAAATATATAGATATTATATGTAGGTAGCAAAGGTAGTAAAATCATAGGACATAGAATGTTGCAAATTAGGGGGTCCAACTTGAAGTATGAACGACTGCCCACTTTATGAAACATATTTCTACAAAAAAACTATTTTGCTTATAAAACCGTTAATCTTGGCCTAAAAAATCTGAAAAAAATATATGTGCAGGTAGCAAATAGGTAGTAAATCATAGTACATACATTGGTGCAAATTAGGGGGTCCAACCTCGACATACTCAGTTTGGGCAGTCATCCTGACGTCAGAATGACTGCCCACATTATTTTTGGAAAATCTTTTTTCTAACTTAGGTAGCAAATATGTCAATATAGGTAGTAAATAGTAGCAAATAGGTAGTAAATGCTGATGGTACTCCAAAATCGATCTGCCACTTTGGTCAGTCATTCTGATGCACACAATATTTTATGACAAAGACTTCGTGATTAAACAACTACAATTTTAGGTACCGATTGGAGCTGGTAACGCTGTTGTGCCTAGGAGACTGTTGAACGATATAGACTGGATATCCTACAGCGCTGCCACTAGGCAACTTCTCCAAGCAGTTTTTCCTCGCAGGTACGGTACGGTAGAATTTGTGAAGACTTCACACACCTACGTGCATTATGATGTTTTACGTAAAACATATATTATTATATTCTGTTTTCAGGGTACTTGCTACTCATTCACTGACTGGCAAGCAATCGCCAGCCTTCATGAACATCCCGCCCAAGAAGCGGCTCGACCCTAAAATCGTGAATGATATCGTGGACACCGTCGCTGAACGCTGCGGCGTTTCTAAACGGCTGGTCAGGTAAAGCTATTGATTTAATCATCTTTTTAAATGTGACTAGCAATCATGGGAGAGGACACACATTGCCGGTACCTATTACCTACGTAATGAAGGCAGATAGTAAAAGATACGGCAGGAAGTTTCGACACATTATATATTCCACAAAGAATGATGGTAAATAAAAAGCGACTGAACCGAATTTAGATAAATCCTATTATAACAAAAGATCAGCAGTCTATAATCGGGTGCGACTACAATTTAGACAAAACCGATGTAGGTACATGAAAGTAATTAAATACCTACAGTATAATATGTGTGCGTCTGCCATCCATAATACTTACACTTCGAACGTGAGCATACTGTGTTGTAAGTTATTGATCTATTTTATTACAGAGGCAGCATTACAATAAAGTGCACTGACGAGGCGAAGCTCTACCGTAATCGGCTGCACTACCGACAGTCCCGCCAGCTCCCGAACCAAGAAAACGTCCCACCCGGGCCGTCCTCAGACGAATCTTCTACCGTCACCGAATAATTTCGCTGACATGGCGCTGCCTAGTTTATAATGAGTATGAGTATGACTAATGCAGGGGTTTCCAATGTGCGCCGCAGACACTCAAAATGCGCCGTGAGGCAATCTTCACCGTTTTACAATAACCGGGCACCGTTAATCAAATAGTTAAATTCGATAATCGCTAATCCGTTACTAAAAAAGTTAACTTCGTTAATCGTTAAAACGATACATTTTGACAGATTTAACGGGAGTTAAAGTTAATCGATGTGCAATTCCCGTTAAGTTTGTACATTTGGATCACGTCTCCGATTTGGATAAAAATTGGTAGGCTGATCGAGTCCATGATGCTGAGCAAGATCCACTAGGTTTCCCAAAATGTCCTATGTAGTTTGTATGAAACCTTCCTTTTTTGTTACCAGATTTCTATACATTTTCGGTAACAAAAAAGGAAAGTTTCATACAATCAACCCAGGACATTTTGGGAAACCTAGTGGATCTTGCTCAGTATCATGGACTCTATCAGCCTACCAATTTTTATCCAAATCGGAGACGTGATCCAAATGTACAAACTAAACGGGAATTGCTGCGATAATCCGTTAACACGTGATAAAAATTGAATTTTACTTGCATCAATAATCCATGATAATAAAATTGTTGTATTATATTACTGTAAAAGCCCGAAGTCGGTACAGCAAAAACTCTCAAAATATCCCTGATGCCAATCGGTTAAAGCTCGAAATGTTACCAAATATCGTTTTAAGTGAATGAATGTGGTCATAAATTGTCCTCCAATTAGCGGCCCTGACACTAATAAGTACCTTCAGTCGCCATGGTAAAACCTAGGAGCCACTGTATCAACGTTGCTAATAGCGAAGCGAAGATCACAATACTAGTTTATGCATATTTCGTACTTTTAACGATCGGCAACGGTGAAACCTAGGATTTACCGGTAAATCGATCAATTTGCAGTAGGTATTTCGGGTGTTTTCATTCAGTAGCTTTCAGAACATGTTTTTCGCTGCGCAGCTGACGCCTGCCGGATAAATTTAACGGAAGTTAACGAATCCGTTAACATTTTTTAAATTAACTTAAAAGTTAATCCGTTTATCGAAATGTTAATTAGCGGATTAATATTAATAAGTTAATGCCTAGCTATGCATTTTACCTACCTACATAATTTGAATAAACTAGCTACAGTACGCTGTAGTAACAATTTTAAGTTGCAAATGCGTCGCAGACAGGAAAAGATTGGGAACCCCTGGTATAATGTACAATGAAATTAACTTGGAAATAACGCCATACAATGAATAAATAAATATTAAATGACACTTGTTTTTCATTTAATTAAGACGATACGATACCCCTCATTTCTCCATACAAACGCTCTCGCCTGTTTCCTCTCTGGTTTTTGAAGCTAGATCAATGGTTTTTTCAACACAGACTTTTGTTATCAATATCTGTGTCCGACCGTTTTGCTTTTTTTGATATTTTGGTTTTAAAAGGAATTAGAGCCTCTCAAAGTTGGCCAAAACGGCTTAATTTAATTTGCCAGAAAGAAAGGCGTGGTATTCAAAACTGAGATCAATTATCCAAAAAAACGAAACGGTCCGACACAGATAATTTCCTTGTCATTCTGATTTCCAAATTTCGTAAATCGTTACGTTTTAAGTTTTGGAGGAGGAAACAGTCGAGAGCGAAACCTCGATTTTTGCGGTTTTTACGCGGGATTTCGCGCCTGAGCTGCAGTTGTCCCTATCGCACCAAATTTAGGGGCGGGGCTAAGTTTTTATATACGTACACTGAAATAAAGTGATGGGTAATACTCGACATCTAATGTCGATAATCTAGTGATGTGAAAAGTTATCGATATACTACGTCGAAATATCGACATACCGTGTTTGACGAACTTTTTAGTTAGAAATAATACGTACTATTATATATTCATATTTAAAATTGGTGGTCCAAAAAAGACCAGTCTGCTCCGAGACCACGGGGACAATGCCGTCCTTGAAACGTCGGAGGTTAGTGTTTAAAACATAGTAAATACGCGATTAAGTCCCGTTTGCAATTTTAAATATGTGTAAAAATCGTGAAAGTTTGAATCAGTATTATATATTCTGTGGAAATACTAAGTCCATATTTTTATAAGTATATGTACGTAACAATTGCATACAGTTATAGGTTTATTTTGTGTGTGTGTGGATTGAGTGAGCACCTTCCGAAAATAAAAAAAAATATGCTGATCATTTAGTAAAAGTTCTAAAACAATTGTAAAACGAATCTCTGAATTTGTAAAAAGATAAATCAAAAGATACAGCCATTAACATGTGCTCACTCAGTTCTCACAAACTACCAACGAAAACAGTGAATATATTCATTTAACATATAATATTTATATACTAACATTTAGTAAAAAATAGGCCAACCTACCTCTATAAATATTAGATCACCTAGTGACGTATTAAATTTTTTACAAATAGTTTCTTATGCTCACTCAATCCACACACTTTTGAAAAGCCGAATTTTGATGAAAAACATAAGATTTAGACCGCTATTATATGTGTATAGTTTAGTAAAAGTGAAATGGGAATTTGTAAAATACAAAACGAACCACTAACGTGTCAGGTTTTTTTATAATAAATTTTTGTAAGTGCTCACTAAGTCCACACGTTTTGAGAAAGTTAAAAATGTAAATATCTTACGATTTGTAGCACCTAAGACACTCGAAAGTACTTCAACATTTAGTAAAAATTTTTACTAAATATCCACCATCTAATATTTTATATTCGTTGTCTGGTTTTAAAGATATTCAGACATAACTTTTCTCATACAAATGTATCAAGTAGGGTGACCACACTATGTCGGCTCCTGATTTGCCCCACCTTCCCATTGTCATATTGAGATTGGGGAGTTTCCTTCGTTCAATTTTGATAATATTAAACTAATACCATATTAATTCTCCATCTGCAAACTGTTTTTAGGTTATGTTCTTGGCCTAGTGATGATGTGTATTGTGTAATTTTTATCGACGTCAGGATAATAACCATATCGACATGCATGCATTAAAAAGGAGATGAATAATAATTGGTAAGAAACAAAGAATATAATACTTCACTAGTAAGAAACCAGAACCTGGTAATCTAATCGCGCTAACAGATGAGCGTACCGGATTTGTAAGTGGGAGCGAGAAATAGTTATTCTTTTCTCGCTCCCACTTACAAATCCGGTAAACTATTATCAAAATTGAACGAAACTCCCCAATCTCAATATGACAATGGGAAGGGGTGGGGAAAATCAGGAGCCGACATAGTGTGGTCACCCTACTTGATACATTTGTATGAGAAAAGTTATGTCTGAATATCTTTAAAACCAGACAACGAATATAAAATATTAGATGGTGGATATTTAGTAAAAATTTTTACTAAATGTTGAAGTACTTTCGAGTGTCTTAGGTGCTACAAATCGTAAGATATTTACATTTTTAACTTTCTCAAAACGTGTGGACTGAGTGAGCACTTACAAAAATTTATTATAAAAAAACCACTTTAGTGGTTCGTTTTGTATTTTACAAATTCCCAATTCACTTTTACTAAACTATACACATATAATAGCGGTCTAAATCTTATGTTTTTCATCAAAATTCGGCTTTTCAAAAGTGTGTGGATTGAGTGAGCATAAGAAACTATTTGTAAAAAATTTAATACGTCACTAGGTGATCTAATATTTATAGAGGTAGGTCGGCCTATTTTTTACTAAATGTTAGTATATAAATATTATATGTTAAATGAATATATTCACTGTTTTCGTTGGTAGTTTGTGAGAACTGAGTGAGCACATGTTAATGGCTGTATCTTTTGATTTATCTTTTTACAAATTCAGAGATTCGTTTTACAATTGTTTTAGAACTTTTACTAAATGATCAGCATATTTTTTTTTATTTTCGGAAGGTGCTCACTCAATCCACACACACACGTTTATTTTATACATGCATAACTTTTCTCGTCATTGGTAACAATTATAAAGTTATGCTGTATTTTACGATAGATTCCACGAATATTAGGCAACTATTTGGTATTCGGTCTTTTCAGCTATTTTGCCGAAAATTTGGTATTCGGTTATCATTGTTTATTTATTACTATTCTGCCGAACACCAATTAGGTAAGTAGTTATATGTACTTATTTACACACAATAAAAACAGACATAATATTAATAATTTAAGTCATGTTTTAAAATATTTTAAAAAACGATGGTTCTTATTTAGTAATACATAGTTTGTTCAGGTTGGTACCAGTACCTGCCCTTAATAAGGCCCAGTGCTTATATTTCTTCTAAGTTTTATCAATCATGCCGTTTTGTACATTTTCTTCGCAGACATATAGTTACTTCTCTAAATAAGGCCCATCATTTTTTTTTTAAGTATTTATACTACGGTCTGTCGTCTAAAACACATTTATTCAGGACTATGCATTTAGGATAAGGTAGGTACTCTAAATTAGAGGGGTTCAAGTCTTAACAAGCAGTGCGTCAAGGTCAATGTGGTCAAGATAGGCAGACTTTATTTCATATTAAGTTTAAAGGGACAAAATTAGGTACTTAATTAAAGTAGTGTGGGGTAGCCTGCTGTCCTACGGGGCAATAAATATTATAATGTATTGTGTTTATGTGTATTGTGTATCATAAGTACTGGGCGTTTGCGGGGTCGCCTTCCACTCTGAGGCCACCACTCAAATACTGGCGCTGTTGATAGCTCATCTTTGAAGATTATATCCGATCCATCTCTATTTCTGCAGCGCTACTTCTTGGGTATTGAAGGTTGTGGACATGTGGACACATGGGCGGCATGGGCCTTATTTCATACCTGCATCAAATAAGGCCCATAGTTTTTCTGTTTAATAATACTTACTTTTTACTTTTTTACTTACTGCACGAAATTTTTGAACCATTTACACTTATCAATAAGTTATAAAATGTACATAACATTTCGAAACTTAATAGCCGGGCCTTGTTTGCATGGACATTACATATGCCCTTAGTAGGTAGATGAAATGAGTATTACCAACGTTTTAATTCTACGGTAACAAAAATGCTTTGCCGAAAAGTATAAATAAGATCTAAAATAATAAAAGTATATAAAGTATCTATACGTTTAAATAGCCTAGGTTTAAATTTCGCTGGCAAATTAGTTAAGCATTTTTATGGTTGGTATGCATGTTGGTAACCACGAAAAAATGCACATTTTATTACATTATGATTATGGTAAGTAATTAAATAAATATTGGGGACACCTTACACAGATCAACTTAGCCCCAAACTAAGCAAAGCTTGTACTATGGGTGCTAGGCGACGATATAGCGCAGGACACCATCGCGAGCGCAGACTTCTGGCCGAAAGGTGTGGGTTTTCGGCGATTCCGGGGCAACTTGCCGAATCCTACACCGGGGCAAACGACGCAACGGAGCCACACTGTTACGTCATCGCCCAAATCAATTGTTTAGTTTTAAACTTTATTGTTTGTTTTTTTTTCATGTTCTTACTTACTGTTTTTTTTTTTCTTTTTTGTTATCTATGTTTCGTGACGCATTGGTTTTACTGTAATGTCATGTAAACATGTTTTTACTAATAAATAAATAAATAATACATACTTAAATAGATAAATACATACTTATATACATAGAAAACATCCATGACTCAGGAACAAATATCTGTGCTCATCACACAAATAAATACCCTTACCGGGATTCGACGAACGACGACGGGAACCGAAGACAACATTAAAATTAGGTAGTTAATTAAAGTAGTTTGAAGTAACCTGCTGTCCTACGGGATAAATATTATAATATATATAGGTATCCATATATTTTTATTCTTTTCCTTCCGGCGAACGGAAGGACGTATTGACAAACACTTTCAGCTTGTGTGTCAGTTCCTTTGTCATCCATGTTTCACAACTAAAGAGTAAGACGAAATTGACGAGTGAAGATGCTCTGACTGAAACAATTACTTTTCATATTATTAATGTTTACCATTACACACAGAGCACAATCTCATCGGTAAAAATTGACAATTTTACTTTATTTCGACGTGCGTTTATCACAGCGCTCTTGAATAATACGATTTTGTAAAGAAAATATCTCCTAGATACATACTATCAATTGTGTCGCTTAGTTTCAAACTTGGGTACTTAAATCCATTCTACTTTAAGATTGAATATATAAAAAATATGTATTAACCTTGTAGCAGAATGGATTTATCCAGGTTTGAAGTTAAGCGACACAATTACGCTTAATTCGGTATGTAAGAAATACCTTAATTTTTGTTCTTTTGGTCTTGTTCTGTGCTAAGCCTTTTATTTCTAATGCTAGGTAGGTAATATGTATACACAACCCTAGAAAATTAGAAATATAAGATGCATATGTAGCTTTCCATCTGAAAAAGGTCCTTATGCTTCATATGCAATAAGATTTTGTTTGGCAGATTTTTTTAATTTAATTACTCTTGGAACATAATCCGGTGTCTGGTAAGTATAATAGGTACCAAATTGCCCTAGTTAAATTTTCCTACGCTGTCACTTCTGTCAAACATGTGCAAAAAAAAAAGAATAAGATTCACATAAATTTTTGGTAGGTAGATTCTTCTTCTTCTTCTAGGTTAGGGGCTTTGTAAGGCTTCAGGGCGTCTTATGTATCACTGCGACCATTTCTGATCTATTGTGATCGCCATCTACTACAACTCTCGATCAAGTCCTACAAATTCAAAGACTTGTAGTATCTTTTTGAGATCGAGATACCTCACATCCTCTGGGTGAAATTGGTAGCTGCCCAGAATCATGCGTGTGCGCATTAGAGAGGGGCACTCTGCCAGGATGTGCAGGGGCGTTTCATCAGACTCTAGACAGAATCTGCACCGCCCGTTTGCACGTTTCCCGATAGTGTGCATGTGCTTGTTCAGGTGGCAATGCCCTGTCAGCACCCTCACTAGGTTGCGAAGTTGGTTCCTTGACAGCGCCAAGGCATTTGAGGATGCCTTTTTGCTGTAGGCTCTGATGAGAGCCTTGGAATGGTTCATGCCTGGCGTGTTCCTCCAGAGCTGAATAGTTTTGTATTGACAGTAGGTCTTTAGGGTTAGTTTCGTAAGGCTTTTCGGGATACCACAGAAAGGCTCTGGGCCATGGTGCTTACCCTTTGCCCCCGTACGTGCAAGCTCGTCGGCTTTCTCGTTGCCTTCGATGCCTGCGTGCCCCGGGACCCATCTTAAGACAACCTTGTTTTTGGATCCAAGGTTGTTTAATAGTTGCCTGCAGTTCTCAACCAGCTTGGACGTTATGACGTCCGAAGTTAGGGCTAAGAGTGCCGCCTGGCTATCCGAGTGGATGTAAATAGTATGGTTGACGTAGTTGCATTGCAGGTTGATTGACGCGCATTCTAAGATGGTGTATACCTCTGCCTGGAATATAGAGCAATACCGTCCTAGATTTAGGCTTTTAGCCCTTCTAGGCGTTTCGCCGTATACTCCGCAGCCTACTTCAGATCCGGATTTGGAGCCGTCAGTGTACCACCTTAGGCTTCCTTCTTTCCATAATATTTGACTGTTTGACCAGTCCTCCCTTTCCGGGATTTCCACAGAGTAGAGTTTCTGTGGGCAGAACTGGGGGTGCATGGTGTCTGTCGGCATCCCCAGTACAGGGATATCAAGCACTGATTCAGTAAATAGTCTCAGTGTTTGTGATATCCACCCTCCTCTCTTTGTAGCCACTATTCTCAGTATGCTGGATCTTGCTTCTAGTTCCAGATAGAGGTGGAGTGGCGACAGGTTCAGCAGGGCCTCTAGTGCCGCTGTTGGAGAGGATGACATTGCTCCAGTAACGATGCTACAAGCAGCTCTTTGCAGTCTGCTGAGCTTCGTCACTGCCACTTTCTGCAACGTCTTCTTGTACCATGCTACAGAGGCGTAGGACACTATTGGTCTCACTATAGCAGTATACAACCATAAGGCAATTTTGGGTTTAAGGCCCCATCTGTTGCCTGCGAGACGGCAGCATATTGCCAGGGCCGATTTGGCCTTCAGTAGAGTTCCGTTCAGGTGCTGGTTCCAGGTCAGTTTCTGGTCCAGTGTTACCCCCAGATACTTGACTTCTGAAGAAAACGGAATCGTTTTACCATTCATGACCAAAGGTTTTAATTTATCCAGCCTTTGTTTGTTCGTGAATGGAACTATAATTGTCTTGTTTGCATTGATGGACAATTCGTTTTCACCACACCAGGCGTTTATGGTGTTGAGAGCCCTCTGCATAAGGTACGATATAGTACTTTGGCAGTTCCCCCTCACCGTCACCACAAGGTCATCTGCGTACCCCTGAGTGTCGATTTGGAGATCCGCCAACTTACGCAGAAGTCCGTCCACTGCAAGAGTCCAGAGCAGTGGGGATAGGACACCCCCCTGCGGGCAACCTCTCACAGTGGCCACTTCTAGTGTGGTATCCAGCAGGTCTAGCCTAACTTTCCTATTTAAGAGCATGCTTTGCACCCAGCGGACCGTGGTGGAGTCCACTTCTTTGATTCTTAGCCCCTCCACCAGTGTCCGAATTGGAGTATTATCAAAAGCGCCCTCAATGTCGAGAAAGGCCGACAGAGCTATTTCCTTATCTTCTAAGGCCTTTTCCACTCTATCCACCAGCTCCAGAAGGGCCGTCTCCGTAGATCTTCCCCTCCGGTATGCATGTTGACTGTCGTGGATAGGCTTCCTTACAAGATAGGTATCTCTGATGTATTTATCAACTATCTTTTCTAAGGTTTTTAGAAGGAACGAGGAAAGGCTTATGGGTCTGAAGGACTTGGCAATTTCGTAGTCCTTCCTTCCCGCCTTTGGTATAAATAATACCTTAACCTTGTTCCACTGTTCCGGTAAGTAGGTACCCCCAGGCGTAGCTCACTCTGAAGATTCTTACCAGATGCGGAATCAAGACTTCAGCACCACGTTGTAATAATAAAGGGCTTACTCCGTCCAGACCGCTCGTTTTGAATGTTTTGAAAGAGTTTATAGCCCACCTCACTATCCCCGGCCTGTTCATGCGAACAATAAAAACTCCAACCTTTTAACAATAAGGATTTATTACGTTTGAGGTTAAACACGATAATATGAAAATGTACAAGATATTGCCCCGAGCGGCGTGTGCGCGCTTCCGAGGTGACTCGCTGACTGATCGGCCGCGGGCTCCCGCGGCCGTGAACTGCCCGGTGTCGCTGCGCCCCGCGCTCCTCGCCCCGTGCGTATGCACAGACTTGAACATACTCCCGGCGTTGAAAGCCTAGCTTTCAACTAAACATTGCCATTCTTTACGTTGCCTTTAGCAGGTCTAGACCGAAATCTAGTCAACCCTTCGACAACCTGCAATGGTTTCAGCTTCATACATGGAGGTGCAGACATTCTTTATGTTGCCTTTCGCGGGTCTAGAATGGCGATCTAGTCAACCCTTCGACAACCTACAATGGTTTCAGCTTGATACATGGAGTTGCAGACATTCTTTATGTTGCCTTTCGCGGGTCTAGAATGGCGATCTAGTCAACCCTTCGACAACCTGCAATGGTTTCAGCTTGATACATGGAGTTGCAGACATTCTTTATGTTGCCTTTCGCGGGTCTAGAATGGCGATCTAGTCAACCCTTCGACAACCTGCAATCCCATGCATAGAGGGTAACATGTGCAAGTATGCTACTTGAGCTTGACGATGAAAAAATGCATATTGAGTAGCTCTGAAATGTATCTTCGCTAATTCGTTTTTTGTAGTGTGACGAAGTCCCGTCTACAGATGTCAGAGTTTGTTGCCTTTAATGGGTAGGTAAACCATTCTTCCCTTCGACAACGTCTGCAGTTGGGATAACACACATTTTGTTGATGGCTCTTCTTATTGTGCCACGTTTTGTGATGACATCAGCGACGCGGTTGACTCCGTCTACGCCAGGATACAGACGACTTATCCGCGCCAGTCGCCATTGAAGTGGAGGTAGCTGATCTTCTTTTAGTATGACGAGGTCCCCGACTCGAAGCTCCTGCTGCTTGGTCTTCCATTTTGTGCGTTGCTGAAGCTCTGCCACGTACTCTCGCCGCCATCGGTCCCAAAAGTGCTGCCTCAGTTGCTCGATGCGTTCATATCTGTTGGGGTACTTAGTAGTGATGGCTCGGGACGGCACCGAAGTGAGAGGCCGTCCGATTAGAAAGTGCCCAGGAGTGAGAGGGGATGGGTCAGTAGGATCCGACGAGAGTGGGGTTAAAGGTCGTGAATTTAAAATTGCTTCAATCTGTGAGAACAACGATCCTAGCTCCTCAAATGTCAGGGAAGCCCTACCAGCAATACGTTTAAGGTGATGCTTGGCTGATTTAACTCCAGCCTCCCAAATCCCACCGAAATTTGGGGAATAAGCAGGACTAAACATGAACCTAATCCCTTCCTCATTTGCAAAGTTAGTTACTGACTGGCGACTGGACTTAACTAACTTGCTTAGTTCATTGTTAGCACCTTTAAAATTTGACCCATTGTCACAAAAGATAGCAGATGGTTTGCCTCTGCGAGATACAAATCGTCGCAGGGCCAGAATGAACGCTTCTGTACTAAGGTCGCTTACCAGTTCAAGGTGCACCGCTTTGGACGCTAGGCACACAAATATACATAAGTAACATTTGGAAGTGCGACTTCCTCTACCTTTCTTGCTAGCAATCATAAACGGACCTGCCATATCGACACCACATGTATAAAAAGGGTATGGGGAGCTTACCCGTTCATGGGGCACATTACCCATGATTGGCTGCACCGACTTCCCTCTAAACCGAATGCAGACTACGCACTTTTGCACTACACTACGTGCCAAGTTCCTGCCTCCTACAGGCCAAAATAACTCCCTGACTGAAGCTAAAAGAAGTTGTGGACCGCCATGAAACAAACGCAAGTGCTCGTGCCTCATTATAAGTTTAGCCAGCTGATGTTTAGCATTTAATATCATAGGATGTTTTTTATTGTATTCGAATTCTGAGTTTTGAAGACGACCTCCTACTCGAAGGACTCCATCAGAGTCAATGAACGGGTTTAATGACAATAATTTTGACCTACGACTAATAGGCTTATTTTGTGAAATATCTTTAATGTCAGCATCAAAGCATTCAGACTGACAGGCCTTTACAAGACATTGCAACGAATGATCTAACTCAGTAACATCTAGTTGTCCCGATAACTTGGGATTGTTTCTCTTACAATTATTAATGAAGCGTAAGACATAGGCGAAAACTCGCTTCATTCTGCTAAAGTCAGAAAACTTGTCAAACTGCACGACATTATCATCTGTGACTACTGCGTGGCACATTATTTTTAAAGGTTTTGTTTCAGGCAAATCAACAGTAGGTATTTGTGCATGATTTTGAATAGGCCAGTCACAAGGCTCAGACTTGAGAAATGGTGGCCCGGTCCACCAAAGTGAAGAAGAAAGTAAGGATTTGGGGTCCGTACCTCTAGACGCGATATCTGCAGAGTTCTTGTCAGTAGGTATATGATTAAAAGTATAACCCTGCGTTAACTCGTGTATTTCATTTACGCGGTTACACACGAAAGCCTTTAAATCTTGAGGCTGAGCTTTAAGCCATCCTAACACGACAGTACTATCGGTCCAAATGGTTTTATGTTGTATGTCACAACGTAGTGACTTACAAACCTTATCACACAGCCTCGCTCCTAAGAGCATTCCACATAACTCCAGCCGAGGAATTGTGATCGGTTTTATTGGGGCTAAACGGGTTTTTGCACATAATAAATTAACGGTGACTTCATTATTATGAGCCACTGAACGCAAATAGACACAAGCGGCGTACGCGTTTTGAGAAGCATCAACACAGCAATGCAATTCGATATATTTATAATCATCACCTAACACACGCCTAGGTACCGTTATTTGTGACAGAAGTGCAAAATCTTTCACCAGCTTAGACCAACTCTTTGCAAACTCGTCAGGAACAGGCTGATCCCAATCAAGTTTGACACTCCATAGGCGCTGAAGCAGAATCTTAGCAGTTACAATGCATGGACACACTAGTCCCAGCGGATCAAAGACCTTGCTTGTAGTGGAAATGACTGACCTTTTTGTGCATTCCCGTGCAGGCTCTTGGTCCCTTGAAAATTGCAATGTGTCTGACACTGGCGAATAGTTAAGACCCAGAACACTAGACTCTTTAGATAAATCAAGAGGCGATGTCGTGTTTTCGTTGCCTTCGAATAAATCCACGCAATTCGTACGGAATTTTCGCAACGGCAAACAGGCAGAATCTAAAGCTGTTACTACACCGTGAGTAATATGCTTCAATTCTTCTACAGAATCGGCCCCTGTATTTAGATCGTCTACATAGAAGTCATTTTTTATCACATTTGATACAATCACGTCTGGGCACTCTTTTGCCAACTGTACAAGACAACGCGTACTTAAAAATGGGGCTGAAGAAGTCCCATATGTTACTGTGTTAAGTTGAAAAACTTGTATGGGTACATTTTCATTATCCCGCCATAAAATCAGCTGCAAATAACGCTGAGATGGATCTACTTCAATTTGACGATACATTTTCTCTATATCGGCTACTAGAACAAACTTGTGCTGTCTAAAACGCAATAGCAGAGACATCAAATCACTCTGTACGACAGGTCCTACCCGCTGAATGTCATTCAGTGACTTTCCAGATGACGTTTTGCAAGATCCATTGAACACGACTCTTAATTTGGTAGTTTCGCGATTTTCACGAATTACAGCATGATGCGGCAGATATATGCCAAATTTGGGACGCTCAATTTGCGTTAAATGTCCTAAGTTGCTATACTCTTGCAAAAACTCCTTATATTTTTGCTTTAGGTTAGGATACCTAACGAATTTCTTCTCTAAATTCTCTAAACACTTTTTTGCCGTGTTGAAATTATGCCCTAATGACTCCTCAGGCTTTTCCTTTAGAGGAATTTGAACAGAAAACCTGCCACTGGGCAATCGAGAAAAAGTTTCTACGAAATGCTGCTCACAGAGCTGCTCCTCTGGAGAGTAAGTTTTTTCAGAAGGTAAATCGTCAATTAACCAAAATCTTTCAAGTGAATCGCGAATTTCCTGACTAAAGTTGCAAACCAAGTTGGACGTTGACATTGTTGAATTATTACTGGGTACCGATCCTGCCACTAGCCATCCTAACTGAGTATTTTGCAACACCGGTTTATTCTCACCTAACTCCCTAATTTCAGGTATGACCAGCTTCCAGTATACTTTTAATCCCAACAAAATGTCTACCTCAGAAGGAGAATCAAATCTCGGGTCTGCAAGCTCTATGTCACCTGGTATCTCAAATGAAGTTGTGTCTATCGGACACTCAGGCAAAACACTTGTAATATCCGGGATCACCAAAAACCTAACGTTCATATCGTACGGTCGAACCCGAGAACCTACCTGAAGCCTGCATGCTTCTGAAATATGAGTAACATTTTTATTTATTCCAGTAATATTTATGGACTCGGTATTTGTAGCTATGCCTAACCTTTTTTAAACGCCTTTGTAATAAATGAAGATTGACTTCCGGGATCCAGAAACGCACGTGCTGTATATGATTTCCCATTGTAAGCTACCTTTACCAGAGCGGTACATAACAACCCCGGACCGTCAGATTCCTCAGATACCACAGAGAGGACAACCGGCGCTGAAGAAGTACTAGGGGACGTTTTTTCGGATTCATCGCCATGTCTATGCAACAGCGTATTATGTTTCTTTTTACAAATTTGACAACAACCTTGCAAATTACATTTAAATGCATTGTGACCTTTATGAAAACAATTTTTACACACTCGAAGCTTAGATACCTCGTCAAATCGGTCTTCAATACTCATTTCTTTTAATTTGGGACATTCATATAGACGATGACCTTGACTGCACAAATCACACGTGATGCTTGACTTCGTATCAACCGTGGTGGCAAAACTTTTATATTGAGTTGTTTGACCTTTAGGTTTTTGTTCCCGAGACTCAAATTTAGGGTGACCAGTCTTCTCGGAATGATTACTATAGGATGTTTCTAAAACATCAGCGCGGCTGCGCAAAAATGAATAAAATTCATTTAAAGTTGGCAAATCTTTGAAACTACATTTTAATTCTTCCCATTTCTTGCTTGTTGTTACGTCCAATTTGGTAGAAACCATAAAAATAATAAGCGCATCCCATTTGTCCGTAGGTTGCCCTAGTGTTTCAAGAGCCCGCAAATGTTTAGAAAAATGGTCAACAACAAACCTCAGAGCCTTGAAAGACTCCTTTGATATACATTCAAAGCTAAATAATGCCTTCAAATGGTTATTAATTAAAATGTTTTTGTTATTGAACCGTTCGCACAAAAGGTCCCACGCCAGGTTGTAGTTATTTGCACTGAACTCGATCGACTTTATTACTGTACTCGCGCTCCCTTCCAAAGAAGAGCGTAGGTAATGAAACTTATTTATCAATGGAATGCTATTGTTATTATGTATCATGGACTCAAAACTGTCTTTAAACTCAAGCCACTGCAAATAACTCCCTCCGAAAACCGGTAATTTAATGGTAGGTAACTTAATGCCCGTGAACGAATTCGAATGACAGCTGGCCATAGACTGATCATCACGAACCGCTTGCGCATTGTTATTGAAAGACGAATTATCTAATATGTCTTGACCGACCGCTAAACACGACATAAACTGGTTCTCAATATCATCGCGCTCCTGCGCTTGCTCTGAAGGATCGCTATGCAGCAAATCAATTTGACCTTGAATGTCATCAAACTCAGTCAACACAGATTGCAACTTATTTATCTTTAACTCCAACTCTTTATACTTTGCTGAAGTCGAAATGGCAGGTTTACACTTCAACAAATTATTTAAATAATCATTAAACTTAGTCAGCCGACCTTTAATACTTCCGCGTTGTTTAATTAATTTAGCTAATTCGACCTCAGGTTTTACTACTCCATCCGTTGGTGACATAATTGCAAAGTCAAATTTAAAAAACACCGAACAATAAATAAGCGAAAAGTCTAACCAGTAAGTCCAGTCCCAGCAGTGACGGCTCGAAGTAGATGGTTGCCCTGGTCGCGCACACAGCTAACCAGCAGGCACGACGTTGATAATGCCGCGCAACACGCACAGCAAACGCTTCACTCGCGTTGAACCCGAGCGAACGCTGAAATAGTCGGCAAACCACAATGAAACACTGACAATGACCATTCAAAATTTAAACCCTAACGGTTTTTTTTTTATGTACGTTAATTAATTCAGCTTTGAAACCAGCAGTTTTAATTGCTTAATTATACCTAAATTTAATGCAATAATAAGTATGTGCTGATTGTGCAATGCTTATTTAATCGAAAGCGCAAACTTCGTGCGAATAATAGGCAAACCAGGCTAAGTAACGCTTTGAAATAACTTCGAAATCTTATAGAAATAGAAGAACATAAGAATATAAGCACATTTGCGTGCAGCTAATAGTCTTGTCTTTTAGGCAAGCTAGATTAGGAATAAACCTAACGCTCAAGATGCAAGAAAGCAGTCACACAAATTGAATATATCCGAAGATTGCAGGTTCGTGTCCTGTCACGGTCGCCACTATTGTTCATGCGAACAATAAAAACTCCAACCTTTTAACAATAAGGATTTATTACGTTTGAGGTTAAACACGATAATATGAAAATGTACAAGATATTGCCCCGAGCGGCGTGTGCGCGCTTCCGAGGTGACTCGCTGACTGATCGGCCGCGGGCTCCCGCGGCCGTGAACTGCCCGGTGTCGCTGCGCCCCGCGCTCCTCGCCCCGTGCGTATGCACAGACTTGAACAGGCCTTATAACAGTGGCAGCCTGCCTCCAGTCTTCAGGACGAGGCCTATGCAGGCTCTCGCTAACCCTTGAACTGTTTGACAAGGCTGCCCCTGGGAAGTGAGTTTCGACTAAAAGCTCCAACGTCTCCAATTCATTTGTAGTGTAGGAGCCATCCTGCCTTTTCAGTAGGCCAACCTGACTAGTCCTAGCCTTCGAGAGTAGCCTATGAAGTCTCGCTCCCTGAGGTGTATTTTCAATTTCCTCACAGAACCTCCTCCATGATGCTCTCTTGGCTTTCCTAATCTCTTTGCTGTATTCATTTAGGGCTTTCCTATAAGTCTCCCAGTCGTTCGTTCTTTTAGCCCTATTGAATAACTTCCGCGTCTTGCCCCTGAGTTTCTTCAGCTTGGAATTCCACCAAGGGACATGACGTTTGGTTGATTTGAACTTGGGAGCACAGTTATCTTCAAAGGCCCTAACAATGCCATTTGAGATTACCTCTACCGCAAGCTCCAAACTCTCTTTCGTTTTGATTACCTTCATTACTGAGTCCAGGTTCCGCTCCAGGCTGTTGTTGTGTTGTAGCCCTCCCAGTCCGTCCGCCGAGGATCTCTGAAGGTGCAAGTCTGTACGCTAAGAGAAAAAGATATGTTGAAACATATATGTTTGTGATCTGACAGAGATTCCACATCACTTACCCTCCAGTTCTGAATGTACCTGGCTAGATTTACGGATGCAAAAGTCAGATCCAAAACCTCCTTCCTGACCCTATTGACAAAGGTTGGTTCACACCCTAAGTTTAGAATTTGGAAGTTATAGCATAGAAGGAAGTCGTGTAATAACTCACCTCTATCATTAATGTCCGTGCTCCCCCAGTTGGTGTGGTGAGCATTTGCATCGCATCCCACCAGCAGTTCTACGCTGTGTCTGCGGGCGTATTCCGCCACTGCATTTAGATCCGCAGAGGGGTCTTGCTTTTCACCAGGGAGGTATGCCGAGCAGAGTATGACCCTCCGCCCACTCCATCCCTTTAGATTTACATACGCTGCTACCAGGTCGTCTGTGCATAACTCTGGAACAGGTAGAAAGTCAATGTTCTTGCTAAAAACAATGCATGCCCTAGGCTTTATTCCATTAGTATTGTACAAAACTTTACCAACCGATTTTAGTCCTAGTATATCTGAGTTCCGCACCCAGGGTTCTTGTAGTAGTGCGAGGTCGACGTGTCCTGCAAGCTGGCTCTCGACAATGGCCGTGGCGGCTGCCGCATGGTGTATATTTGCTTGCAGGACCCTCGCAGGTGCGCACGTGTTGGGCCCCGGCGGGCCCCCCATTTAGGCGTTGTTCTTTCGTACCCGATTGGGCATTCCCCTGCCTCGTTGGATCGGAGTTCCCCTTAGGGACCCTCTTACCACCGAGTTCTGGGGCCTGCCACGACCGGGTAACGTGCCTCCTTTCCTGCCTCCCGTCCCTCTGGCTGCCGAACGCCCACCACCCAGGCCACGAGAGCCCTGGGGGATTTGCGGTCGACTGCCAGGTACCGCAGTACTGGGGCCTGGAGTAGGTTCAGCGGGGGGCTGGGTTTGCTGGACCGTTTCTTTGGGGGGAGCATTTGGCCCCCCCTTCATCCGGAACAGCACCTTCTTAAAGCCAATTACCACCTCACCGCCATTGGCTTTAAGAGCTTCGGCAGAAGGCTCATCCAGGGCAAAGGTGGCGACGGCGAACCTGCCACCCTGCTCAGCCTTCTCCCCTAGCACCTTCCAGAGCTCCGTGTTCAGGCCAAAGTTCTGGGCTCTGAGCAGCACCAAGGCATCCTCTATTGAGGACGTCTCGGACTCCGGAATAAAGGTGACCGCCGTAGCTGGTTTGGGCAGCTCTCCCTCTGGGATAACAGAGAGTGTCGCCTCCGGCCACGGCTTCGCCTTTGGCACCTCGTTCATAAGCCAGTTCTTGCTCGCCTGGTTGTAACATGTAACCAGGATCCAGCCTGTCTTGTGAACGAAGCCCACAAATTGCGGTGCACCACCCTTTGCGCTCGACCATTGGGTCATAATGGCGAGGGTCAGGTATTTGTGCACCGACTTTATCTGTTCCTCGCTCATAGGTTCCGAGTTACGGATCCCTACTCGCGAGGAGCCAGCTACCTCCCGGAAACTGGGAGGGCGAGGCCCCCCTGATGTCCCTGGAGTGATTTTCAGGGCCTTTTTCGCCTGCCCCTGCGGAGATTCGTCCTCAGAACGGACCCTTTTTACAGGGCCTTTTGCTGAGGGCGGCTTCTCCACAGGGGTGTCCGCGTTAGACTGCCGGGCCAGCGAGAGGGCTAGGTCCCTCGCCATCCCTTCGGTCATAAGTCTGCGGAATCTTTTGCGACCGGCTCCCGACAGGCGCTTGCATTTCTTCTCCTTGGTAGAAGAGTTGGTCTCAGGCGTACCAGAGACGATAGCTACGTCTCTGTCGACCTCAGTTTCCATCTCCACTACCTCAGAGCATACCTCGGGCGTACGGGAGTCCACACTAGAGTCCTCCTTCGCTCCGATACTAACGTCAGCCTGGGTTTGAGCCGAGGCTGAAGACACGGCTTTTTCATTTGAAATTGTAATTTTAAGATCCATAAAAGTCCCACGAGTAGCTAGGGAAAGATTGGTCACAAGAACGGCAGAGCCCCGCATGCCGGTGAAGGACTAGATACACCTGCTACGATTCGTCCCGGTTTCGTAGGGACACCGTTCACGACTGGTCACGCCACCAGCCACGCATCCATCGGCACGGTCCGTATCACACCTTGGATTGGCTTCCCCTATCCCCCCTGCCAACACTCAGGAGTTCTCCCTAGGGAGTCCTCCCTGTGCGGAACCCCCTACCCCCCCTCAGACAGGACATCGGCAGCAACAGTAAACAAAGAACAGATGAACTGAAGGTTATTTACTGTTGCCCCCGGGGCGCACCGTCCAGAGGTCCTTCCCTTCCCCCCGGATTAACCGCATCAGAGAGGAGGAGAAAGACCCTGGCACTCTAGGTTTCCCGTCATAGCTCCCCAAAAGGTAGATACTGTCAACCAATTATGTAGAATCCTAGGCCACTCTAGAACCCTGTCGTATTGACACCGTGCTTTATTTGCTATAGAAGTCAGTTTTACTTTTACTGTGAAAGGGTCTAGAGTGGCCTATGACCTAGGATTCAGATTGGTTGATTGTACGTACCTACTCCTATAATATGGCTTCTCTTTGAAATCGAAAAGGTTTTAGCTTTTTACATACCGAATAACTTTATTTCGCTAACAATGTGACTATCTTAAAAGAAATCATCTTTTAAGATAATCACATTATGTATAAGATAAGGAATTGTTTCTACCATTCCTTAAAACATTACAAAGAGCGTAGCCGTGTTTGCATAGAAAATCGGCCCTTTCGCCAAATGTTCACTGTAATTTTTTTTAAAGAGCTCTCGTGACAAATATTATTTACTGTAAGTTTGAGGTTTCTATCTTTTTTATTTTCTGAGATATGATTTTTTTATTAATTCACATAATATCCATTTTTTTCAACATTGGCTAATGCGATTCACTTGAACTTTTGGGACAATAATATACATGTAATGACTCACATGTTCTAGCAATAATATTTAATAGTGCCGAAAAAAATCTTGGCTTAAAGTAAGAAACAAATCTTCAGTATTTTTTTTCTCGCTTTTTAGAAAAGCGACACCTATAGTTCTTTGTCAAGTAATTGCTTATATAAAGGCCCGCAATATATATTTTTTTTCAAAATAATCCAGGAGGTACTTCATACTAGAAAATGGAATAATAAAGGATACTACCCATACCGCAAACGAGCTACACAGTAAATAGGTGAATTTTAGTCGCAAACCTCTTTATTATATTAACAATATTGGTACTGGAAGATTGCATTCATAAAGGTATTACGACTAAAATTCACCTATTTACTGTGTAGCGCGTTTGCGGTATGGGTAGTATCCTTTATTATTCCATTTTCTAGTATGAAGTACCTACTGGATTATTTTGAAAAAAAATATATGTTGCAGGCCTTTATATAAGCAATTACTTGACAAAGAACTGTAGGTGTCGCTTTTCTAAAAAGCGAGAAAAAAATACTGAAGTTTTGTTTCCTACTTTAAGCCAAGATTTTTTCGGCACTATTAAATATTATTGCTAGAACATGTGAGTCATTACATGTATATTATTGTCCCAAAAGTTCAAGTGAATCGCATTAGCCAATGTTGAAAAAAATGGATATTATGTAAATTAATAAAAAAATCATATCTCAGAAAATAAAAAAGATAGAAACCTCAAACTTACAGTAAATAATATTTGTCATGAGAGCTCTTTAAAAAAAAATTACAGTGAACATTTGGCGAAAGGGCCGATTTTCTATGCAAACACGGCTACGCTCTTTGCATTTTAGTCAAATCAGTACACTTAGTATCTTCACGGAGTCCAAAACATTATGCATCAGAAGTCCGAAACTAGAGAAATATAGAGAGCGCTTGAGCGCGAGTAAGTACTTGCACCGGCGGCGGACGCGGGTGTGTGCGTGCGCCACGCGCACGCACACAGGGCCTCCATGTGGGTTCCACCCCCGTCAGCGCGACGGCGATAAAGACCTAAAAATCTCAAATTTGAATTCGTGCTTCGGTATCGTATCCTCTTAAAGTTGCATCGTGTAACAACATTAGAAAATCATGCAGCAAAGCAGTCAACATTTCTATCTGGGTACCCGGAGACAACGAACGCTGTTAAATTTACTAAGTTGTGAATGTACATCAAGAATTGTGTAGTATACGTAACAACAAAAAAAAACAGAAATTAAACAGTGGCAACATTGTAGTGTCGTCCCTTTCAAATCAATAGTTGCGAGGAAACGGGACGATTCTCACTTTTTTACTATCTAATTTTTTTACTTTATCTTATTTTGAACTTGTAAACCGCCAAACAATGTGAGCACCGCGTGCAAGAGCCGGTCGCGTTTTTATTTATGACTCAAACAATTTCATATTTTTTTATTTTGCTGTCATCTTCTTAGTTCTTAGGTTCTTACTGTCAAATTTGTAGGTTATATGTAAGGCAGAGTCGTGTTGTGTTACATTTTACTAAAATTAAATAGAATGGAGGACATCGAAGAGTCCGATTTTGTGGCTTCCGAGCACGATAAGCTAGTCCATGCCATATCGAAACTAGACAAAACTCAGTTTATTACCGAGCCAACGCGAAGTGAACCAACTAACCTCAATTCAGAGTTCAACTTGATCAAAACTAAACCAAAACTCGATCTTACAAATGTTGTGAAAGTGTTAGAAGACACGTCTCACCATGTACAGATTAGCAAGAAGCTTAAAAAGAGTCAGGACAATAAACAAGTACTCACGAAGCCGCTTGAAAAGCCACAAGCTGAACGCATCAAGCGAGCGACAGGGTACGAGCAGACGAAGGAAAAAGTGGGCAGATGGGACCCTGTCGTAGCAAGAGCCCGTACCGTAGACTTCGTTTCGTTTCCTCTAAAGGGTGTCTCGACCAAAATGCAGCCAACACATGAGTTCTTAGCTAAGTTTGAACTTAAATCGAACCTTGAGAAAGAGTTGGAGGAAATTGATCCGCCGAATATACAAGTTGAAGACGATGAAGAGGAGAAAGTGTACCCGATGACATACGAGGAAATGTTGGAACACAGGCAGCACTCGGCTAAATTGAGAGCACAACAATCTTACAAAGCTGCTAAAGCTAAGAGGCAGGGTAAAATAAAGAGCAAGAAATATCACAGGTTTGTTTTTATTTTATTTTTATTGTAAATAATTATATTGTAATTTAGTGATGTTCTATATCATTTGTATATTGACTTTGTGTAAGTAAATTTCTTCATAGAATCCTACCTTAAGGTTGTCTGGAAGAAATCGCTCTTTAGCGATAAGACCGCCTGTTGTTTACCTTTGTTCGTGTTTCTTCCTTGTTTTGTATTGTTGTATTTTATCAAGGTGTGCAATAAAGAGTATTGTATTGTATTGTATTGTAGAATCTTGTATAGACAGGTATAGGGTATGGGCATTGCTAAAGTCAGTAAATGTGTTGTTTTATTAAGTGCATGCCTAACTGATAAATTCATTTTTTTCAGAATCCTCAAGAAGGAAAGACTAAAGTTGCAGCTTAAAGAATTTGAAGAGCTACAAAAGAAGGACCCAGAAGAAGCTTTGAAGAAGTTAGAGGCTCTGGAGAAAGCTAGGGCTTTGGAGAGACATACACTGAGACACAAGAATACTGGAAAATGGGCTAAAAGCAAATTAGTTCGAGCTAAATATGATAAAGAGGTACACTTTACATTTTATTCCTATCTTATTTTAGCTCAGAATGTTGCGAGTTTAAATCTCCAAGGTAATCAAAGATTGTTTAAGAAAAAAGTATATAAAGATGATCTTTTTCCCCTCACTAGCTCGGAAACACGCGTTTTGTCCTTTAATACCAGCGGGTAAAAACGCATTTTATCCACTAGTGGGTAAAGTAATTTGACCTTGAATAAAGTCAAATTAACTGCTTTAAAATTGATAAAAGTAGGTGAATCTAGAAATAAAGATGATTTACCACCTGTGGAACTACTGGAAGCACTGATAAACGCATTTTTTGCATTGTAGTTTCCTCGCTATAGTGAGGGGAAAAGTTTTGTGTTGCACTCGGGTGCAAATGTATTTTACTTCTCGTGTGTTAAAAAACTCGCAAGTTCAGGATTCTATTCTCGAACCACTCGCTTCGCTCGTGGTTCAACTATAGAATCCTTTCACTTGCTCGTTTTTCAATTCCACACTCTGCATTAAAATACAACTTTGCCCCCTTGTATAACAAATAACTATTGTTGGCTTGCTTGCTACAACCAAGTGAGGATCTTCAAATTATAAAATGTTCGTAACTAATAATTCTTCATTGTATTTGGAATGTTGTCAGAATGGGTCACTATCAAATTTACCTTATCGCTAAAAGACTATATAGCTGACACGTCTGGATTGTGTTATGTCTTTGTGGCTACGTAGACATGAATGCTAAATGTGTCTTTAGCAAAACGTCTGGATCTTAAAACGTAACAATTTAAAATGATCTAACTGCAAAACATCTTCATCTTCGAATGTCTGTATTACAAAACAGACATGAACGCTAAACGGTCAAGGAGCAAAAAATCTGGATTGTTTAATGTTTTTATTGCTAAATAGAATAAACGCCAAACGACCCGTTAGCAAAACGTCTGGTTTTAAAATGCTTAAGTGTCTTGAGAATTCAAACCTTCTCGCACTGTTAATAAGAACTGTTCTGTTACATATTTATAAACCATGGCGATGACACATTATATTTCCGGACGTTTTGCTACTGAATAGTTCTGTGTTGACGTCAATTAACTAACTACACTTTTGGCTTTTTAGATATGCTAATCATACGGACTATGTATATTTCCAGACGTTTGGCTACTCATTCATTCTAAGTCTTAGCCATCCAGTTAAATTTACTTTTTGCTGATTCAGTATTCTACTTTCATGTCATCCCAGCTGAATTGACTTTATACTGACTGTATATTTAAATTTTCTGACATCTAGCCGAAATAGTTGTTTAGCGATAAGGTAAACTTGATAGTGACCCGTCAGAATAAGAAATAATCATGGTACTGTTAGTAAAGCTTTTTCATCATCTGCAATATCTTTACACCTGTTTATTTTATTTTAATTTAATCCTGTTACAGACCAGACAAGAACTTGCTGAGCAATTAGCAGTAAGCAGAGGTCTAACTCAAAAAACACAAGCCAATGACAGCAGTGATGAAGAAAATGATGACTCTGAAAACATACCAGATATCACTCTATCTCAAGACCCCATGAATCCCTGGATGATGAAAAGGTCAGATAAATCTGAAGTTGATGCTGAATTTGATTTTGGTTACAAGAAATATGTTCAAGGAAAGACAAACAAGAAAGATGATAGTGATTCAGATGATGATGAAACACAGCATCCTGGAGGTGATAAAGATAGTAAAGCACTAGATATGTTGCTTTTGGGAAATAGTATAAATAGAATTGGTCAGGAAGACGGTGATGATCCAGATGAAGAAACTCAAATACAAACAGAGATGAAGAAAACCCAAAATCCTACAGCTAAGAACATTGGTAAAAATAAGCCACAACTTCCCAATAAACTTAAAAGTACAACACAGAATGATGAAGTAGAAACTAAAGGGAAAATTTTAAGAAAGCTAAACCAGTGAAAAGAAAAAATGAAGTCAATAATGTAATTTCATCGAAGAAAACCAAGACAGCTGTGGCAACTTCTAATTGGTCTGTAGAACCAGTTAATGTTGTTCCAGAGAAAAAGACAAAGAAAGCAAAGGCAGATGTATCTGAGGCATTTGAAGTTCTGGAAAAAAATATTGCAAATAAAGTTGCAAGTAAAATTAACAAACTTAAGAAAGATATTAAAAATTTAGAAAGGGCAACAAAAGAGTCAAAGAAAGTTGAAAATAAACAAGAAGAAAGAGATAACCTAGAATACTTGAAATTAAAGAAACAAAAAGTAAAAGCAGTCATAGATGAAGAGTTAATAGAAACAGCTTCCAAAGCTCCTGAAGATGTACAGGGCAGCAACAAACCTATCTCTGATATAGTAAAAACAGCACAAAGTGATCTACCTGTCCAAGAAAATGTTGATGCAAATATTGATCCAACTAGATTCATACAAGCTAAGCCTAAATATTTGAATTCTGTTGTACCAGAAGGAGAAGCTGGTCATGATTTGTTGGATGATGATGATGAACAAGTTGTTCCAAAAGTAAATATTGAAGAAGTCTTTGAGGAAGATGATGTAGTTGACAGTTTTAGGCAAGAAAAAGAAGATGAAATAAACAAAGATAAAATCGAAGACATTGATTTGAGTCTTCCTGGCTGGGGCAGCTGGGGAGGGAAAGGTGTGAAAGCCCCGAAAAAGAGAAGGAACAGATTTATCTCTAAACCTGTTCCGAAATTTCCAAGACGAGATGAAAATAAAGGTGATATCATCATTAAGGAATTTAAGGATCCTAAACTTGCTGTTCATAAAGTAACTAATGTACCATTCCCATTCAAGAGTGTCAAGGATTATGAAGCATCAATCAGAGCTCCTATTGGTAATACTTTCGTCACTGAAAAAGCACACAAGAAGTTAATCAAACCAAGTGTAATAACTAAGGCTGGTGCTATCATTGAGGCAATGGACGAAGATGAATTGCTTCAAAAGAGAAACCGGAATTTCAGAAATGAGAAAGTTATGAAATTATTAGGCCAAAAATAAAACTAATCTACTTAATTTATGTTTTATTTGTTCTTACTTATACTCCAACTCGGATTGGTGGCGAGACTAATATGACACCGTCGCCTCTTACAAATAACATGGGGATGGTCCGCTTTGTTGTTCTGTAGACTTCCTCATATGTTTCTTCATCAATCTCCACAGTTGTTATTGTCTCTTCTGCATCCCCAAGGACCATGTTTAGATGTTGATCATAAGCCTGTGACATATACATATATAAATTAAACAATGTTTTAAATAAATATTTAATATACATACATGATAATTTCATTGTATTTTTAGATATCCTGTTTTCTCATTGACATAAAAAAATACCATTTGAAAAGAAAATAAATTGACTGATTTTTAGTCAGGAAAAAAAAACTAAAATGCTTTAATATCCTGAGCTGAATTTTGATGTCAATCATTATAAGAAATATGAAATGTATAATGCAGTTAGATTTTGCAGTGTATGCAGATTAGAGAAACTAGTAAAAACGCCAATCCATGTTCTAATAGCTACTTTGGATGCATAAAATTCTGTGGTGTTCAGAGTTTCAAGACTTACATGCAATTTGCCACGAAGTTCTCGTTCATTACGCATTTTGACATATATTCTTTCATCTAAGCTTAGCCGTATGAGATCTAAAGGCTCCTTCACAGTCATTACCGATACCTGAAAACAAGGTACATATTTTAAGTAAACCGTAAAATACTGTGTATACAAAGTATGAAATCGTATATTAATATGATAAATTGTCTTAAAGACATGTATAGCTAACAAATAAACAATGAGAGCTGTATTTGTTGAAAATAAACAATTATGTTCAAATCATCAACTCACATTTTCACCATCATCTGCCATGATTTAAAGATGATTCTGTAAAATTTAGTAAGTACAGAAACAAAGCTGTTAGAGTTAAAATCAATTACAGGCACTCGAGAAGTAATTAATCTCCAAAAATGTATAATTTCTTGGTTATAATTCGTTTCTGGAGGTGGAGCAAAGCGATTGCCGCTAGCCGATGAAGGTGTCAAATTTTTTTTAATCTGTTTGAGATATAATTTTAACCGCTAGCATGCATAGATTTTTTGAATGAGTAGTATTGCTTTATCTGTTACTACAAAGTGTCAAAAATTTAGGATTGATTGCGTGCGTGCATCATCATTCATTGCATTGTTTTATTTAGAATATTTTCTTGAATATGCAATAGGATAGCTATTAAATTATAATTAATCAACATGGTCAGAAGCGGGTAAGTACCAACAAGTTATTTTTTAGTTAGTAAAGTTTTAGGATCTTTCTTAAATATGGTTGTTTCCAGGCGTGATAGAGAACGCGATCGTGAACGTCGCCGCTCTCACAGTCGGTCAGCTTCGCCTGACCGCAAAAGACGGCGCTCCAGGTCAAGGAGTAGAGACCGAGCATCCAAATCTTCGAAGAGGAAGCGTAGCCGCAGCAGAGAAAGGGATTCTAAGAGAGATCGCAGCAGGGAAAGAGATAGGGACAGGAAAAGGTAAAGACCCAAATAATAACAGTTGTTTATTTACAATTTCAATATAACTCCTTGAATAATTAGTTATGAGAAGTAGCTCCACAAATTGATTTGAATTGACTCCATTTCACAATATTATGTAAAAATAAGTCTCTTTTTGAACTCTGGACCTGTCTGTGGGTTTGTGGCTCTCATTATAAGAACTGCTAATTTCTAATTCTGAGGCTGTTCTACGTAGAAAATAAATCCCGGGATAACAACACATCCTAGTACCTAATTTACAAAGAGTATCAAGTATTATAGAGAGTTACTGTCAAAGTAAAATATGTAATCACAGTGCATATACTGCCATCTCTCGACACGAGCTTAAAACTTTTAAACCTCAGTTTTGTCAATTTGGCCCATATTCTTAGCTTGATATGTGTTAATATGTCAAATATTAATATTAGCGCCATCTAGCCGAGCGTCCCCCAAAGGTGTAACACCATCTAGGCCACCATACCTTTTTCTATATGGTTCTGAGGTTTGTTTCTTAGACTGTAGCTGTCTATACGGAGTTACATATGTCTTTGTCATTTATAACTTTACTACAGACTACTGATCTCTAAAACACCACTCGAGTCGGAGTATGTTTTGGTGTAAGTCAAGGTACAGTCGACCAATTGGAACCCTAGGCCACTCTACAACCATGTCAAAATGACAAGCAGTAAGAGATTTCATACAATCTGATCTATAACGTCACTGTGACATAGTTCTACAGTGGCCTAGGGTTCCAATTGGTTGACTGTACAGTTTTGTACAGGAACTGGCAACTTATCTTACCCTGTTACATTTCAGTGACAAACGCGATGACAAACGCAATGGCGCAAGCAGTAAGTCATCAAGGAAAAAGTCTCCTGATAAGGATAGAGACAGATCAAAATCCAAAGAGAAATCTATCAAACAGGAGTCAACAGAATATGACCCTGGCTCTGTGGACAAGGTATGGTAGTTAAGTAATGTGTTATAGCATAGATAAGAGTTATGGGTTATGTACACACTAATGAGTTTTAAGTAAATACAACCAACTTGAATTAATACCAATTTAACCAAAGCAAGGCCCTCCTCTTTGCTGTGCAAGTTTAAGAACCGACTAGATAACTATTTAACGAATTTAAAGAACACATCCTAAGAAAGAATAGTTGGATACAGGCAACTATCAGTTGCTACAACTGCCTACCTGATTAATAAATCAATAAAAAAAGAACTTGAAAAAAATTCGAAGTTCCCCACATTTTTACCAGTCCATATTTTTATTGATCTCTTCCTACCCCTGGGAAACAGAAGTATTGTATGTATTTTGTATATTTATGCTATTTCCTGGAGGGGTATGAAGAGATCACGGGTTTCCCTTTGGTATGAGCCTTACTAACCACTTTCTCTACTTTCATAACATTGCCTATCAGCAGCGGCTGGTTCATACAAGCCAATTCCCACCGGCTTGCCTAAAATTGATTACCAGTAAAGTACCTAATGTCAAGGTAGGTTTCTTTTGTGCTCAGTGTTGCCTAGCAGAATTTTTCACCAGCCACCACTATGCCTATACACTTTTGGAAAATTCTGACTTGTATTTGTAGCGGAATGAACTTCTGACTTGTATTCGTAGCCGAATTCACAAACGCTATCTATGTCTATCGCTCTTGCCTATTGGCGCGACAGATTCTGACTTGTATTTGTAGCCGAATGAACTTCTGACTTGTATTCATAGCCGAATGCACAAACGCTATCTATGTCTATCGCTCTTGCCTATTGGCGCGACAGATACAGACTACATTTCTTCGGCGTTTCGATGGCGTTTCGTTTCGCAGAAATGCCATTCGGCTACGAGGCCTGGCCTTTCTGCAATATTTCCTCAATTTAGTAAAGTTCAGAATAAATTTACGGTAGATGTCGCTACGGGTCCCATTGACCTTAGTAGTGGAAAATTTCGCTGGCTTGGTTGAAGTCTTGGTGGCTCAGTTGGCAGAGCGCTGGAGTATCGATCCAGAGGCCGTGAGTTCAAGTCTCACCCAAGGCAGACATTTTCCACTTTTAAATTTATTCTAAGCCTAACGGCATCGATTGCAGACGTTTCTGCTAATCAGAAGTTAAAATTTAGTAAAGTTCGCCAAGGTCTTGCCCCCTTCACCTGCTCCTTCCACACTTTTTACATATAACTGTTTTGAACAGCTGACCGAGGGTATCTTGCTGTACAAATTTGCTTGGGCGAGGCAAACATGTTCGCATGAGCACGGACATTTTCCTCGCGAGGCGTGCAGCTATTGTGGACCCGGCCAATCTTTTTACATTTACATTTATCCTTCTTTCCACATTTTTTATTTTTCTTCTTTACTTTTCATTTAATTTGTCTTTTAGTTATTTGTGGTCCCATTTATCCTTGTGGGCTAATCTTTTATCCTTCCTATTATTTACATGCCCAATCTGTCATCTAACAATGATGATTAATTATTTATGAATGTTTTGTATTGAATGTTGTTCAGGAAGAAGAGCAAGTGCGCTTAGAGGCAGAAATGCAAAAGCGGCGCGACCGGATTGAGCGTTGGCGGGCTGAACGCAAGCGAAAAGAGCTTGAATCAGCCAAGAAGGAGGTCCAGAAGGGCAGCATAGTCAGCAACATTCAGATACCTGCCAAGAAGTGGTCTCTGGAGGATGACTCTGGCGATGAAGGTGAAATGGCTCGCAATGGTATTTATTACATATTTTTATTTTTTTCTTTAGGGAGCTGTTTAACTTGTGATGATTAAAAAGTTAGGTTTTTTTTTAAATTTATTTCTAATAACAATACAAAATTGCTTACTACTACAATACAAACTAATATACTATAATATAACTCTACAAACACAGATGTCATATATACCATAGATCAAGCAAACGTATCTACTTAGCGTGTCAAATGAACTCAGTGAAATCCACTGAGTTGTCCGTCTTTACTCGCAGCTTGCAGCTTTCGGGCGTCAATTTTTGTAAGTTGAAGTCAACCAAAACATAAAAAATGCCTCGTTACGTGATATTCAATTGCAACAACACAAAAATTATGAACAATCAAGAGCCTGAGACATATTTAAAATTACAGGCAAGAATCAACTTCAGTACAAAATTTGACACGCTCGGCCCCTATACAAATATATGAATTTGTTTCTTCTATCTAAATTAAGTTCTGTGTCTACAAACTAATTATTTGTCAATACTTCATTTATTGACAAATAATTTGCATTGCCATTATGCAATGGGTTTTATATTATATCACACATACACAATATGTATATATTTCTTCATCTAGAAAACATTGATTGCCTTTCATGTTTCACTTCTTGGACAGCTACCTTAGCTTTTATTTTTTTAAACCTTGTATTTTTGTTTT
Source organism: Leguminivora glycinivorella (assembly GCF_023078275.1). Classification (NCBI taxonomy): domain Eukaryota; kingdom Metazoa; phylum Arthropoda; class Insecta; order Lepidoptera; family Tortricidae; genus Leguminivora; species Leguminivora glycinivorella. The sequence goes on from NC_062981.1 coordinate 15,922,692, forward strand.
AATTGTTGGTCAATATGATTTAATCTTCGTAAACTATTTCTTACATATTTTTGGTGGTGAATAATTTGGTTCATTTTTCTTATCATAATTTGTCATAAAGCCTGAGCAGAAATATATGACTACGCGCCATCTTGCGGAATTTCATTAGAACTATTTCTTCATACTAAACTGAACTGTCACCCCATACATCAGAATAACAGCGCCCTCCTGACAATAGTCCATACTAATATTATAAATGGGAAAGTGTGTGTGTCTGTTTGTTTGTCCGTCTTTCACGGCAAAACGGAGCGATAAATTGACGTGATATTTAAAGTGGAGATATTTGAAGTGATGGAGAGTGGCATAGGCTACTTTTTGTCTCTTTCTAACGCGAGCGAAGCCGCGGGCAAGAGCTAGTCATTTATATTTCTGGCCAGGCTTAAAATACAAACTTTTTTCCCTTACATTTGTACAGAAGAAATCAATTTGACCTTATGTTATTTTACTTTTTATGTATATTTACTATTTTGTTCCTTATGATGATAATTAGGTATACACAAGATTTGTTATGCCTTAGGTGAGGATAGCGAGAGTAAAGAAAAAGCCGCAGTTGAAGAGAAAATGGAGACAGAGGATGAGATCGACCCACTAGATGCTTACATGCAAGAGGTCCAACAGGTAAACATTCACAATACTATACTAAAAATGTTGACGTTCGTATGCGCATTGTAACATGCCTACTTGAAAAATAAATATCGTTACTACTTTGAAAAAAACTTTTATCTTCTTCTGTCAATGAAGAAAAAAAGTAGTAAGTATGTATGGGATGCATATAGACTTACTACGTTTTAACTTTGAGGAACACTGTAAGATATGACTTTGCGCCATGTTGCGGATTTTCGATAATTAGAACTATTTTTTTCATACTATACTGAACTGTCACCTCATTTGTTGTAGTCCTAAGGCACCCCAGAGGTGCAAAGGGCCTTCACAAGCTCGCGCCACGTCTTCCTATCGTCACTTCATACATTATTAGAATAACAGCGCCCAATAAGGTCCGACCGAGACTACGGCCGGCTGAGACTAGTCGGCCCGGACTTCATTTCATACAACTCTAAATACCTACTTCTTGAAGAACCCCATGTCATAGCGCAAGGGAAACACCTCAGAAGCTAGCTCATTCCACAACTTGATTCTTCATACTAAGGTTATTCTAAGGTTAGCTGGAAGAGATCCCTTAAAGGGATAAACTCCATCGCCTTTTGTAATTTTTTTTTACTGTGCAATAAAGTTTAAATAAATAAATAAATAAATAAACTCGCCTTTGTACATAACCGTTATAATTATTCTCTGTACATGTAATTTGTTCTGTACAATAAAGTGTTTACTTCTACTACTACAACTTATATGACTATTGGGTAAAGTCCGACCGAGATTCTCGGCTGCGAACTAAGTTGCTTTGTTGCGAACTAAGGCTTTACAAGAATAGGAAAATGTACACAAAATACCACATACAACAAATAATCAAGTTGTGGAATGAGCTAACTTCTGAAGTCTTTCCCTTGCGCTATGACATGGGGTTCTTCAAGATGTAGGTATTTAGGGTTCTCAAAGGTCGACAACGCTGGTTCTTCCCTGGTGTTGCTTATTTCTATGGGCGGCGATGACTGCTTTCCATCAGGCTCAGGCGGCTCGTTTGCTGCCTATTTAAAAAAAAAAAGTGACTGTTGGTCAACTAAAACATGTTTTAGGTAATTTTTCGTACAACCAATTTGATATCAATGACCTCTCCCACCTCCATTTTTGCGCTCGTCATCTCATATGTGTATTTATGTTTTAGGAGGTGCGTAAAGTGAACCAAATGGACCAGCAGAGGGGAATGACTGTGCCAACGAACGGGGGCACGGGCGTTGTTATTCTGACGGGCACTGCCAAGAAAAAGGTCACAGAACAGAAAAATAAAGGTAACTTTAACTTCTTCTCTGTCTTCTGCGCGGAAAAAGTATTGTAGAAGAGTGAAGAGATCGTTTTTTGCACGCTGGCTCTATTACAGAATTCAAACCTAATTCCTAGTGTGACGAATGTTTTCGAAGTCGGTTTTAAGTGCGAGGCTTGGTTGAATTGAACATCCCATGTCCCTAGCCTGTGGTAATCTTATACTTTTAAACGAGCAATTCTTGTATATTTATTTATTTATTTATTTATATATATATTTATTTACACTGACGATCTCGGAAACCGCTCTAACGATTTCGCAGAAATTTGTTATGTGGAGGTTTTTGGGGTGAAAAATCGGTCTAACTTATCCTTAGGTCCCGGAAAACGCGAATTTTCGAGTTTTCATGCGTTTTTCTTCGCGCGCCATCTCGTGTGCAGTAGTTGTACTGTTAAGACAGAATTCTTTCGGTCGATGTAAGTACTATTTATTGCAAACACTAGATGGCGACACAGGTCAAGGCTAAAACGAATAGAAAATACACTATTTGAGTTTTTGTGGCGAAATGCGCGCCATCTCGTGTGGAGTAGTTGTGTTGTTAAGGCTGAGAATTCTTTCGCTCGATGTAGGTACTATTCATTTTTGAACTAGATGGCGACACATGTCAAGGATACGAAACAGAACCGAGCGAAGCTCGGTTGCCCAGATATTAATACCTAATACACAGTGCCGATGTGGGTATTTCTGATCTCTATTATGAATGTGTGTCGTGTGGTGACGGGTTAAGAATTTCACCACTCCCTTTCTTCCCGTGGGTGTCGTAGAAGGCGACTGTGGGATATGGGTTAAATTGTGGCGTCGGCGAGAGGCTGGCAACCTGTCACAGTTTCGTTTTCTTTCAACCCCTTCTTTACCAAGAGTGGCACTGAAACTTAAGTAGTTCATGTGCTCTGCCTACCCCTTCATGGGATACAGGCGTGATTGTATGTATGTATGTATATATTATGAATAAATTTTACCCTGACATCTAAGAAATGTAATTTTTAACAGTGGTCTCATCAACAGTCACTTTTTAGATTACCCTTTACAAGCCCTTGTTTATATTTGCAGGAGAGCTAATAGAACAAAACCAGGACGGTCTAGAATATTCCTCGGAAGAGGAAAACGAGGACATCAAGGACACAGCGGCGAACCTCGCGTCCAAGCAAAGGAAGGAGTTGGCTAAAGTGGACCATGCCGCTTTGGACTATATGCCGTTTAGGAAAGCCTTCTATACTGAGGTAAATACATTTTTATACATGCAAACATAAACTCACCATACCCTTCGAAGAGGAGCTACCAACAGCGCCAGTATCGCGTTTGAGTGGCGGCCTCAAGGAGGGAAGCGAGCCCGCAAACGCCCCGTACACACCTGGAGGCGGAGCGTTGAGAACGAGCTGAGGGAATATGGACTGAGCTGGAACGAGGCCAAGGCGGTGGCTCAAAATGCGTGGAAGGATCTTGTGGAGGCCCTATGCATCTATGGGGTGCCTTAGGACATTCAACAACAAACATAAACTCACGCTTGTATTCCATAAAGAGGTAGGCAGAGCACACTCTTAGCATTTAAGGGGTTTATAGAAAATGAAATCGAATTCAACTGGCAGGCAAATTGACTTTGAAAATACCAGGTTAGGCATACAGTGAAAGTTTTGCATTTTTTGTGTATATTTGTCAGATAAAGTGCTGTTTATAGTGTTGAATTGCCTTTTGTGTAATTAAGGCTGTCAAATAAAATTATAACACAGTACAATGCCGCCTTATTGAGCCATTAAATTTGCGGGTTGAAAATCATAACCGAAAAATAAAGCTTCTTAAAATGTGATAAAAGGTTAAAACTATTTCTGTCCTGAAATATTTATTTATCTATCATCAGGTCAGCGAGTTAGCCCGAATGACATCTGAAGAAGTAGAAGCATACCGCACCGAACTTGAAGGTATCCGCGTAAAGGGCAAAGGCTGCCCCAAACCCATCAGAACCTGGGCGCACTGTGGCGTGAGCAAGAAAGAGATGGATATACTGAAGAAGCTCAACTTTGAGAAACCTACCCCTATACAGGCCCAGGCTATTCCAGCTATCATGTCGGGAAGGTGAGTTATAAATGATTACACATAGGTATACTCCGTCACACCAGCTTTGTAAGTAGAAAAGGGAGGCAAAATTTTAAAATGCAAATCGTAATGATTCTTCCCATAGACAATTTGATTTGGTGTTTTTTTTCTGACGCAGTGAGTTTGACGGAGTATATCACGAGAATTCTAGAAAATGGTCATCGTGTGTGTTACATATTTTAAAACTAAAATTGAAGGAGAATTGGTTAATTAGATTTTTTAGTACACATTCTTTTAAAAGTTGTCACTTGTCATGCAAAAACAAAACATGCAATAAAAATAAAACTACTTAATTGCAATGAAACAACTCGTAAAGTAATATACCTTATTTTTCTGGGGAAAAAATCGATCTAATTCCTTAGAGGCGCGCACACAGGCGATTTTTCGCTGCAACTTTTTTGTCGCATGGACGTATTTGTATGAAAAGTTGCGTCGCTTCGTGAGCGCACTTTCATACTAGCCCATGGTCGCGACAAAAAAGTCGCATCGAAAAATCGCCCGTGGGCGCACACGGTTACCCGAATATTTTGAATAAAAATTTCTCTGGTCCTCTAAAAAAATATTCAAAACTAATATTTATCTTCTATTACAAAAAAAAATAACTTCTTGTTTCTTTGTACCTGCCTGATATAATGTTTTTATTTTCAGGGACTTAATAGGCATAGCGAAGACCGGTTCCGGCAAGACACTTGCCTTCATCCTGCCCATGTTTCGACATGTCTTAGACCAGCCTTCTTTGGAAGACACAGACGGACCTATATCGCTTATCATGACGCCTACTAGGGAGTTGTGTATGCAGATTGGGAAAGATATAAGGAAATTCGCCAAGTCTTTGGGTTTAACGGTTGTCTGTGTTTATGGAGGCACTGGAATATCGGAACAGGTTAGTTTTTTTATCCAATTTTTGGGTTACATACAGGATATTTATCATCATCATCCTCCTTGCGTTGTCCCGGCATTTGCCACGGCTCATGGGAGCCTGGGTCCGCTTTGACAACTAATCCCAAGATTTGGCGTAGGCACTAGTTTTACGAAAGCGACTGCCATCTGACCTTCCAACCCGAAGGGTAACTAGGCCTTATTGGAATTAGTCCGGTTTCCTCACGATGTTTTCCTTCACCGAAAAGCGACTGGCAAATATCAAATGACATTTCGTATATAAGTTCAGAAAAACTCATTGGTACGAGCCGGGTTCGAACCCGCGACCTCCGGATCGAAAGTCGCACGCTCTTACCGCTAGGCCACCAGCGCTTCATACAGGATATTTAGGATAGGATACATATAAATATGCTACCATATTCTGGAAAATCATTTGACATATTAGACCAAGTGTCTTTAGAAGACACATACGGACCTATATCGCTTATCATGACACCTACTAGAGAGTTATGTATGCAGATTGGGAAGGATATAAGGAAGTTTGCTAAATCTGGGTTTGACAGTCGTGTGTGTTTATGGAGGCACTGGAATATCTGAACAGGGTAGTTTTTTGAAGTATTAGACCAAGTCTTTAGAAACAGATGGATCTATTTCACGCATCATGACACCAACTAGAGAGTTGCGTAGTGTATGTGTACTTGCGAACGACCAGCGAGTCGTATCCACGCACGAATACAGCGACAACTATATGCTCAATGCGAGTAGTTGCATTACTTGCATTATAACCATTCATTGTAGCAGAGAGAAGCAAATAAAGAAATCTAAGCCTCTCACTGCAGACAGTAGATTTTCTTGAGCCGAAGCACTCACTTGATCTTTTTTATTTCAGATTGCCGAATTAAAGCGAGGTGCAGAGATCATAGTTTGCACTCCGGGCCGAATGATTGACATGTTAGCTGCCAACTCTGGCCGCGTTACTAATCTGCGAAGAGTCTCCTACATTGTGTTGGATGAAGCTGACCGCATGTTTGACATGGGCTTTGAGCCGCAGGTTAGAAAAAGTTATACCTAAATTATTATTCAGTTTAGTTTGTTATAGGTCGTTGATTAGTAGACTCTATTCAAAATTAAACTGAATAAATTAATTAGAATTTAATAAATTAAACAAATCTAATAAGTAGTTTCTTGCCAAACCTGCAAAAACTAGGCGGTCGTTTTACTTGTATAAAGCCAGGCGATCAAATATATTTTTAACCCTCGACGCAAACACGACGGGGTGTTATAAGTTTGTCTGTTGCATCGTAGCTCCCGAACGGATGAACTGATTTAGATTTAGCTTGTTTTGTTTGAAAGCTGAGTTAGTCGGGAGTGTTCTTAGCCATGTTTAATGGAAATCGGTACACATGTCTGGGTTTTTTCAAAATTTAAATTTTGTATTGCGGTTATAGTCGAAGATATGGGGTTTTACGGTACTTTTTGCTTATTAACAATGTTTGATATTGTCTAGGTGATGAAGATAATCGACAACATCCGTCCGGACCGGCAGACGGTGATGTTTAGTGCAACGTTTCCGCGCCAGATGGAGGCGCTTGCCAGGCGCATCCTGCAAAAACCTATTGAAATTCAGGTAACAATCTAAATAATGTATATTTCTAGCCCCTTTCATTAATATTCGTAGGAAAATTCTCATCCCGTATTGATAGGGTATGCGTTCGTATCGTTACTTACAGTTTATCTCTCAGCACAGAGAAACATGGACAGTCGAGCATAACTTGTCACTAATAAAATACGCGGGATTCAAATTTTCTATGGGATGATAAACCTTCACTTCAGCCCTACATTTTTTTAAATTTGCTGCCTTTTTTAGTGACAGGATTTGCTTGACCATCTATAATTTGATGAGGATTGTAAAGTTTAGTTTTGTTTGCAATCAACTTTTTTTACCTTATCTGACGGGCCACGAAACTTACGCTCGTCTCATTTGTTTGAGTAAATTTAGACGATTGTCGATAACGTTCTAAGATGCGTTTCGTTTCGCTAGCCCTGCTTAGGTACCTAGACATTCTCAGTGACTGAAAACAGCGTATAATATCAAAAACAATCTATAAGGAATGTAACAAATTTTCTCTCCCAGGTCGGCGGCCGCAGTGTCGTCTGCAAAGAGGTGGAACAGCACGTGGCCGTTCTAGAAGACGATGCCAAGTTCTTCAAACTGCTGGAGTTGCTCGGGCTGTACAGTCAGATGGGCAGCATCATAGTCTTCGTGGACAAGCAGGAGAATGCCGACAGTCTGCTCAAGGACCTGATGAAGGCGTCGTACTCCTGCATGAGTTTACATGGAGGTATGTTGAGGAATATATAATCTTTTGTGATTAACTTTATGTTTGTAAATTCTTGCAAATAAAAGCCCTGTTCAGCATCTTTTGTACCAAGAATGATCAGCAAAACTGTTCAACTCCCTTGGGCATAAAATCGTTTTTTTTTTAATTGCTATTTCTATATAAAATTCGTGTTTAATACTTACGCTAAAGTCCTTTGACCGTACTTTAATATTACTTTGATTTATAATGCAAATTCCATTATAATTTTCGACATGTATGTGAATGGAATATGTAGTTTCATAGTTTTTTATACGAATAAATTTATTTTTTTATTAAATATTATTAACTTGTTAGCGGACTCGTGCTTTTCTTAATATGTATTAAGTTTACCACAGAACAGACTACAGGTTTTCATATTTCTTTACAGGTTGCTGTGCGACTTCGTCATTTATTTGTTGCCTCTTTTACTTTCAACTTGATCCAAATTGTTTCTCTTCTTACCCGTCTTGGTTTTTGGCTATTCCTAAAACAACGTTGTTTATTTTATAGTAAACAGCAGTAATCCGTTGGAGATTTCTCATAATTTTCCATTTACCGTGACCGATGATTGACTAAATAACGCGAACTTCTCACCCTTCTTAACAAAGAAACATGGCTAAAGATTTCTGTTTTCAAAATAGATATTTTGAACTATTAAATAAAATGCAGCTCGTACTACAGTTGACATAATTTCATCTCCTTTTTCACACTTGTCTGTAGAAAAATACTTTCGCAATAGTGAAAGTATCTTTTTACACAAATAATATTGACTATGGAATATATTAACGCGTGCCTGTTACAGGGATTGATCAATTCGACAGGGACTCCACCATTGTGGACTTCAAGAACGGGAAGGTGAAGCTTCTTGTGGCTACCAGCGTGGCTGCGCGAGGGCTCGATGTGAAACAGCTGGTGCTTGTAGTTAATTACGACTGTCCGAACCATTATGAGGATTACGTGCACAGGTGACATTTTTATCTTGTTTCTAAAGTGCTAGTTAACTAGGTACTAGCGGCGGCAAATTGTTCCAGCATTTAGACGCAACATAGTGAACGCTGCCTCAATTTTTATAATTCTCACTTTGTGTGCCAAAATATCTTTGATCACGGGAAGGTGAAGCTACTTGTCGCTATAAGCGTGGCTGCTCGAGGGCTCGATATGAAACAGGTAGTGCTTGTGGTTAATTATGGCTGTCCGAACCATTATGAGGTTACGTGCACAGGTGACTTTTAATCTTGTTTCTAAAGTGCCAGGGACTTACAGTGAACTAGGCGGCGGAAAAATGTTCCATCATTAAGACGCAACATAGCTGAAGAAAACTGATTCAATATCACAATAATTTGTTCCTGTGCCAAAATGTCTCGAATGGTCCAACTTCCACCCTTTGTTAATAATTTACTATGATACATACATAAACTTACGCCTGTATTCCCAAACAGCGTAGGCAGAGCTCAAGTTTCAGTGCCACTCTTGGCCATTAAGGTGTTGAAAGAAAACGAAATTGTGATATTGAAGTGACAGGTTGCCCACATCGCAATGAAACTCATATCCCGACTTCTGCGACATCCACGAGAGGAAAGACGCTGGTTAAATACTTAACCCGTCACCAGATGGGGGACTACCATACTATTATATGTTTTATAATGATACAAATTTAATGTACAGATGCGGACGCACCGGACGGGCAGGCAACAAAGGTTTCGCCTGGACATTCCTCACACCAGAACAAGGGAGATACGCGGGCGATGTGCTACGAGCGTTAGAACTTAGCGGGGCGCCCGTACCTCCAGCTCTAAGGCAATTGTGGGAAACGTACAAAGAAGCGCAAGAAAAGGACGGCAAGAAGGTGCATACTGGAGGAGGATTCAGTGGAAAGGGTGAGCGATACCACATGAAACTGTTTTACTTAGAATAATTTAATAATATTAACTATTTTATATTAAGGTTTATATTTTATCGCATCGAAGCGCGCTAAAATGTATGAAATACTTCTATAGTTCTACAGATACAGCCTGGCAAAAAAGGGTAGAAAATAATACGCCGACAACACCACTGTCTAAGTATGTAAACCGTTTTGCACGTGGCAACTATTGTGACACTTTTGTATGAGAACAGTATGTGTTGCTATCATAAAAAAAAAGTTTCATTTCTACTCCTTTTTCCCAAACTATAAGATTGACTGGATTTATTTGCGCTTTAAAAAAAAGTTTTTTTAACCAAAACCTGGTTTGTTATTTTTAGGGTTCAAATTCGACGAATCCGAAGCAATGGCGGCGACAGAAAAGAAGAAGTACCAGAAAGCGGCGCTCGGTCTTCAGGATTCTGATGACGAGGATGTGGAAGGAGACCTGGACCAGCAGATCGAAACCATGCTGGCTGCTAAGAAGATTGTCAAGGAGATCAAGGTACGAAAGAAAAAACATTAAAATTTCGTGAGGCATTTATTAAATACGCTATAGACGGAGCAGGCCCGGGTTCGGGCAGACCAAAAAGGAGATGGCGGGATGACCTGGACGCATTCTTCTTAAAATGTTGGGAATACGCCGACAACAGGGTCAAGTGGAAAAAACGAGGGCAGGCCTTTGCCCTGCAGTGGGACACTGAAAAAGGCTAATTAAAAAAATATATTTAAATATTGAAAAACACGGTCCACCTCACTATGAGAACTCAATTTTTTAAGGCACGATATACATTTGGGGCTACGGTTTTTATACGTATTGTCTTGTACCGTTTGGTGACAGGTTAAGAATTTCACCACCCCCTTTCTTCCCGTGGGTGTCGTAGAAGTCGACTGTGGGATATGGGTTAAATTGTGGCGTAGGCGAGAGGCTGGCAACCTGTCACTGCAATGTCACAATTTCGATTTCTTTCAACCCCTTTTTTCCAAGAGTGGCACTGAAACTTGGTAGTTCATGTGCTCTGCCTACCCCTTTATGGGATACAGGCGTGATTATATGTATGTATGATGTATGTATGTATTGTCTTGTATTGTTCACAGCCGGGCGTAGCGACTCCCGGCGTGCCTGCCGGCGCAGCGGCCGCGGCCGGGGCCGACGGCAAGCTGGAGTTAGCTCGAAGACTGGCGTCTCGTATCAACCTGGCCAAGGGATTGGGAGCTGAGCATAAGGGAGCCACGCAGCAGGCTGCTGAGGCCATCCTCAAGGGCGCGCCTTCTGCACACACACTCATCACGGTAAGACTATCTTCCATCCCTCTTATACAATAAACAATAAGGAGCAAGCTAGAATATTGGCGTCTCGTATCAACCTGGCCAAGGGATTGGGAGCTGAGCATAAGGGAGCCACGCAGCAGGCTGCTGAGGCCATCCTCAAGGGCGCGCCTTCTGCACACACACTCATCACGGTAAGACTATCTTCCATCCCTCTTATACAATAAACAATAAGGAGCAAGCTAGAATATTGGCGTCTCGTATCAACCTGGCCAAGGGATTGGGAGCTGAGCATAAGGGAGCCACGCAGCAGGCTGCTGAGGCCATCCTCAAGGGCGCGCCTTCTGCACACACACTCATCACGGTAAGACTATCTTCCATCCCTCTTATACAATAAACAATAAGGAGCAAGCTAGAATATTGGCGTCTCGTATCAACCTGGCCAAGGGATTGGGAGCTGAGCATAAGGGAGCCACGCAGCAGGCTGCTGAGGCCATCCTCAAGGGCGCGCCTTCTGCACACACACTCATCACGGTAAGACTATCTTCCATCCCTCTTATACAATAAACAATAAGGAGCAAGCTAGAATATTGGCGTCTCGTATCAACCTGGCCAAGGGATTGGGAGCTGAGCATAAGGGAGCCACGCAGCAGGCTGCTGAGGCCATCCTCAAGGGCGCGCCTTCTGCACACACACTCATCACGGTAAGACTATCTTCCATCCCTCTTATACAATAAACAATAAGGAGCAAGCTAGAATATTGGCGTCTCGTATCAACCTGGCCAAGGGATTGGGAGCTGAGCATAAGGGAGCCACGCAGCAGGCTGCTGAGGCCATCCTCAAGGGCGCGCCTTCTGCACACACACTCATCACGGTAAGACTATCTTCCATCCCTCTTATACAATAAACAATAAGGAGCAAGCTAGAATATTGGCGTCTCGTATCAACCTGGCCAAGGGATTGGGAGCTGAGCATAAGGGAGCCACGCACCAGGCTGCTGAGGCCATCCTCAAGGGCGCGCCTTCTGCACACACACTCATCACGGTAAGACAATGTTCCATCCCTCTTATACAATAAACAATAGAAGGAGCAACCTAGAAGACTGGCGTCTCGTATCAACCTGGCTAAGGGATTGGGAGCTGAGCAGAGGGTTCGAAAATATCCGATATTTATAATAAATATCAAAATATCGGATATTTATGATATATATCGGATATATATCCATTTTGTATGGAAGGCATATTATCATTTTGTTGCACTATTTATGAATACAACTTTAGATAAGGAAAATTTTACTAAAAATGATAACATTTAGTAAAAAAAACAGTAACAAACACAGAAAAAACTATATTTTTAATGATGTTGCATTTTTTAAAACCATTTTTGTATTGCAATATTTATAAAGAAATGATAAAATATCGGATATTTATATCCATTGATATATATCGTCGAACGCCGCTGGATATATATCCGATATATATCGGATATATATCTTGATATATATCCATTGATATATATCCTCGAACCCTGGCTGAGCACAAGGGAGCCACGCTACAGGCTGCTGAGGCCATCCTAAAGGGCGCGCCTTCTGCACACACACTCATCACGGTAAAATCATCTTTCGTCCCTCTTGTACCTACTGTATAGAATAGAAGGAACAAGCTATAGTTAGCTCGGAGACTGGCGTCTTGCATTAATTTGGCCAAGGCAACTCGCACACGATTATTACGGTACCGATTCCTCTAGTCACTAAGCAGTGTCTTCTGTCTTCTGTCCCTTTTAGCACAGTAAATAATAGAAGGGACGGGTCGTTGGGCGCTCTTTTCATTTTACCATACACTACACTAGCGCCGGGTTGCTGATGTTCTGAAGATCGAGATACATACCTACTATACATTATTAGATAGATAGATAGAATACTCTTTAGACAAAACAAATGATTATAAATAGAGGCAGACAACAGGCGGTCTTATTATTGGGGTCACTATCAAATTTATCTTATCGCTAAAAGACTATATAGCTGACACGTCTGGACACGTGTTATGTCTTTGTGGCTACGTAGACATGAATGCTAAATGTGTCTTTAGCAAAACGTCTGGATCTTAAAACGTAACAATTTAAAATGATCTAACTGCAAAACATCTTCATCTTCGAATGTCTGTATTACAAAACAGACATGAACGCTAAACAGTCAAGGAGCAAAAAAATCTGGATTGTTTAATGTTTTTATTGCTAAATAGAATAAACGCCAAACGACCCGTTAGCAAAACGTCTGGTTTTAAAATGCTTAAGTGTCTTGAGAATTCAAACCTTCTCGCACTGTTAATAAGAACTGTTCTGTTACATATTTATAAACCATGGCGATGACACATTATATTTCCGGACGTTTTGCTACTGAATAGTTCTGTGTTGACGTCAATTAACTAACTACACTTTTGGCTTTTTAGATATGCTAATCATACAGACTATGTATATTTCCAGACATTTGGCTACTCATTCATTCTAAGTCTTAGCCATCCATGAAAAATGAAACAAATCAAAAAAAAATTCAATAAAATAATTTGATTTGTTTCCTAGTTGTCTTAGCCATCCAGTTAAATTTACTTTTTGCTGATTGAGTATTATACTTTCATGTCATCCCAGCTGAATTGACTTTATACTGATTGTATATTTAAATTTTCTGACATCTAGCCGAAATAGTCGTTTAGCGATAAGGTAAACTTGATAGTGACCCTATTATTGTATATGAACTTATCAATTAACGAGTACATTCCATCCTCCTTGGAAAAATCTTACATTACACTTACTAGTACCTTGTTTACTTCCAAGTACGCGCACTTAATTGCAAACAATAGATATCCGATATCAACTTTTATACGCATATTTTATTCAAAATATGCCTACTCATCGCCAATACTGCATCTCCTTCTCAATAACATTAACCATATTACTATTAAGCATTCTCTTCTACTTCCAGGCTAAGACGGTAGCTGAACAGCTGGCGGCTAAACTGAACACCCGGCTGAACTACCAGCCGCGGGATGAGAGCGCCAACGAACCCGCCGAAGAGGTGTTCAGGAAATATGAGACGGAGTTGGAGATCAATGATTTCCCGCAGCAGGCACGCTGGCGGGTCACTAGCAAGGTCAGACATTGTTTATTGATCATTTTCAATACGTATATACATACTAGCTTTTGCCCGCGGCTTCGCTCGCGTTAGAAAGAGACAAAAAGTAGCCTATGTCACTCTCCATCCCTTCAACTATCTCCACCTAAAAAAATCACGTCGATTCGTCGCTCCGTTTTGCCTTGAAAGACGGACAAACAAACAGACGCACACACTTTCCCATTTATAATAATAGTATGGATATGGCCAGTGTATGTAGGCACTAGGCAATCTTATATTGATAGTTCGTGAATGCCAAGTTTTAAGTTACCAGTTTCATCATCATCGCCAGAAGATGCCGCTCTTGCTTCGTATTGAAAATTGATGTCCCGTTCAATCATTCCATTAGCTCCTTCGTTGTGTAGACGCTTATAGAGGCGCGCTGCGATATATTTTGTTACAAATGAATTATTACCGTATTGATCATATTAGTAAGTCGGTATTGTGTATTAAAAGCACACAAAAATTACGTCACCTGACAGACTCCATAAGGTCTCTTTAGAAGTCTTGCAACATAATTTCATACATGGCATGCAGCAATTTTATCTTGCATATAATATATACAAGATCATAAATGTGTTGTATTTTTAAAACGTTATAAGTTAATCAACAACGTTTCATAAGATGCTTATTTTCTTATTAACATACGCTTTTTATGATTAAACACCGGTAAACATCCTAGACGTAAGTTCGATTACTTCTAGACCTGTTTACATCCCGTCTGCTCAGATAACCTAAGCCTTAGTACTTATACGCCCCTTCCGTTGATACAATCTCAGTTCGTATTGAGCAATCGTGCAAGATGTTGCTGAAACTGGCTCTCATCGGTGCTTTGGTGTTCTTCTGTATTAAGTTACTGAAGAACAACAGGAGTCGTTGTTGTGTTGCTAAATGTCATTAAAGGTTAGTTTTCTGTTTATATTGACCAAAGTAGAATAAGGGCTTAAACATAATTAAACATTCTAAATCTACGAAATCTAATAATCTTGCGAATTTTGCGATGAACCCTTTTCTTGTTGGGTATTTTGACATAAGTTTAAAATACTTAATTTTCTTGTGATAATGATTTGTGCAGCTGAGACATTATAATGTTAGTAAAAAAAAAACTATACTCATTATCAGTGAAACACGGTTTGAAATTTAATTTTTTTTAGTTGCCCTCCATTTAGTAATGTTTGAAAATGTGTAGGTGCTGCACAGCCGCCGGTTTATCCCGGGTTAGTCAATTTGACACGTCATCATAACTCTCTTTTCGGTACTCCACAAATACTTCCAAGTTTTGTGTGCTAAGAAATACCTAACCATCGGTTGACCACCTTGGACCCTCGCTCAATCATCCCTCAAGTTATCTTTGGATACGCCTTTGTACCTACTGCTTAATTTGTTCTTTCTGTTGTATGTTTTTGTTTTGGTCCTACAATAAACTGTTTATTCACGTAACTAAACTTCATTTTTCCCAACAGGAAGCCCTGGCCCTCATCAGCGAGTACTCCGAAGCCGGCATCACCGTCCGAGGCACCTACGTGCCTCCCGGTAAGAATCCACCCGAAGGCGAGCGCAAGCTGTACCTTGCCATCGAGAGCTCGCAAGAGCTGGCCGTCGCCAAGGCGAAGTCTGAGATCACTCGCCTGATCAAGGAGGAACTGCTTAAACTGCAGACTTCGGCCCATCACATGGTCAATAAGGCTAGATATAAAGTTTTGTAGGGAATATAAGATTGGTTGTAATTGGTTTTTTTATTTCATACCCAACCATACCCATATTTGTTACAACATAAATGTATAACTGTAGATATAAAATAACACTCCTGTCTACCACGTAAAGGACAATACGAATTAGGGATCATCCACATATTACGTCACACCAAATTTCAGGTTTTTGGACCCCTCCCCCCCCCTATGTCACGCTTTTTTGTATCCCTTTAACAGGGATTGTCACATTTAGTATGACCCCCCCCCCCCTTACACTGTGACGTAATATATGGATGACGCCTTAAAACTGAATCATATTTTTCACTAATAAACTTTTAAAACTCCGAAGCCTCCGAAGCCCTCTGCCGCAAAATGTACACAACGCGCAAAATGTAACAACAGGCAAAATGCTAAATACGCAAAATGTGCAGAAGATAAAACGTACAATAAGCGGAACGTACAAAAGCACATTGTACAAATCTGAAAATGCGCACTACGTAGGTACAATACGCAAAACGTGTAATATGCAGATAGAGTTGATAGCAAAATGTACTTTTTTTCGCTAAAGGGTAAAGGAGTAAACCCAGTAGTGGTGTGGGACACACAAAAGGTGAAAAAAAGTACATTTAAACTAATATTTAAATTTTTAAATTAATTAATTTAACTATTAATTTAATTATTTTTTAATTTTTAGTTTTAGGCTTAAAACTAGATGGCGCTGTTTCGCCAAAATCATATTTTCCCTAAATATTTTTGCGTGTTTTTATTTTTTATAAGAACAAATTATATATTTCTTTATTTTAATATCATTATATCACGTCAAAATCAATTTGTAGGCCTCATCAGTGTAGTTTATGATAGTATTTCATAGGTGGAGCTAGAAATCGAGGTATATACGATTCTTAGTATGATGATTGTAAATCCTATATAAAAATCCTTGGTACAGGTAATGTATAAGGTAAGTGTAAACAAAAATGTTATACTGTTAGCTTTGTACTAGGTACCTATTCTGTGTCTGTTACACATTTTCTTTAACAAGGAGTTCCCAGTCCAGCCAAGGAATGTTAACAGTCAAAAACTTATTACTCTTATTAGGTACGTTCATATAGCCTACGCTGTCTTAGGTACGCAATACTTATGTATAGGTAGTTTCAACTCAGTTGAGGCCACGCACACTATAACACTGTCATGTAAAGACAACGAGATTTTGAAATTAGTGTTCTTACCGTGTACCGACTGCAGATTCAACAGTGAATTGCAAGAAAGACCAAAAAGTTTATATTAACTATTTTGTTAAGAATTACGTCTATAGAATAATTTTCAAACAAAACAAAATAAAATATCTCGTGTGTGATTAATTAATTGTCAGATTATGATTGTAATATTAATCGTAGAAATCAAAGATATTTTATTAGATTGCCTTATTATCATCGTAGCTGTTAAAATGGTGTTACTCCTATTTTTTCATTAGTTATTAGCAGACATAGAAGTCGCAGTAGCAATAACGTCAATTAACATAGGGACATCCTTCCGATACAAAATATATCGATAGCTGAATAATTATTTGGAAGTGAAATTTCATATGAGCTATAAAGTTCACCGGATAATACCATTACTGCTTTTAATACCATTAATGATAAGTCTATCAATAAATAATAATGTTTTTCAAAAATATATTGATAGTTTTTTTACATTCACTCACTCATTTCATTCATTCATTTTTTTGCAATCAGTACTAATCTTCATTTAGCTGTGTGTCATTCACTTCAACCTCCGTGATCTATACAGAGCGCGTGCCTTGCTAAACCTTGACGTCGGAGAAATCATCGCCGAGCCATAAAAATATTGAAAATGTAGAGGCGAAGGTTTATTGTCCATAGAAAAATTGAAATTAGCGCCTTTTTTCCTGACAAAATTTGCTTGATCTATATTATTTCTACTGAATTGTGGCTCAGTTAATTTGTTAACATTGCAGATATGCCTATGTGGTAGGACTGTAAGGAGTATCATCTGAAAGCTCTACTTCCTACTCCTAGAGAAGTCTTGATCGTGAAAGCGGTAATTTCATTGGACTCAACTAAGCTAAGACCATACCGTCCCATGGCGCCTCCGTTGCAAAAATTAAGCCTCGTGAGAGAAAAGAAAACGGCGTTCCACCAACGGTTAGTTACCTATTGCTAACGTGCTTGAGGTTCCTCTCACTAATTTAGCCTTTACCAAAGAGGATCGAGTATTATAGAGAATTACTGTCAAAGTAAAACGTGTAATCACAGTGCATAGACTGCCATCTCTCGACACAGGCTTAAAACTTTTAAACCGCCGTTTTGACAATTTGGCCCATATTCTTAGCTTGATGTGTGTTAAAATGTCAAGTATTAATATTAGCGCCATCTAGCCGAGCGTACCCCAAAGGTGTATCGCCATCTATAATTTCTGTATGGTTTTGAGGTACGTTTTTTTCTTAGACTTTATCGGTCTATACGGAGTTATATAAGTCTTTGGCCTTTACTAAGGAGGATCTCTTCATGTAATTACGACATTTAATCCGGCCCTGGGTTAATCTCATTCAGAAGTATCCTGCAATTTTCCTAATGATTCTACCAACCAACCTTTGAATCTGTTGGCAGTCATAGGTATCTTTTGTACCTAGGTAATTGCCTTAACAATGTATACCTAATACCTACTATTATATGAAAAGCTAACTTTGCATCTAATCTAAAGCACGACTCCCGGTTTAGAATCACACCTCACCTCGCTATCAGAGCTTTAGCATGCACTAGACCCTGATCGAATGCTCTGCACGCACACCTTATAAATGTGCTCACGCCCTTACCGCATACCTGCATGGACATTTCCACTGATAAGACCGTGCCAATGTCCACATAAGTACTAACTATATCTTACACTGTTCTTTCGTAAACCATATAGTTTGGAAATAAAGTCTCTTCTTGGTTAGTAAAGCGTTGCTTTTAGGACACGTGTTCTAGGCCGAGACGTTGGTTATAAATAACACGGACAGGGTCTCGTGCCCACCAGATAACCCTGGGTTATCCTTATCACCGCGGGATGATTCCACGACAAACAAGTTGGAGAGTTGAGCGCGAAAAGGCGTAAAGTTACGGCTGTTTTGAGTGCGATAGTCGACCGTAAGTTGTAGATGTGGTAAAACGGATGTAAGTAACGTTTGAATTTCTAACTTGATGTGGACAATAGGCTAGTTTCCTATACTTAAAATAAAATATTTTAGGCAGTGCACGAAAAAAAGCACCACATAATTAGAAGAAAAATATGGACAGTAGTTATTTTTAAACATAATTTCTATTTAATAAGTCAAAGAGAAACATATAAAGTAAATGAATTGACCGTGACGTCACTCCTCAGTATTTCATAGTACCTAATTCCATATTAGCAAATCGTTTTGACAGTTCATAAAAAGAAGCTTTTTTTTTTTTATGAAATAGGCAGCAAACGAGCAGACGAGCCGCCTGATGGTAAGCAGTCATCGCCGCCCATGGACATAAGCAACAACAGGGGAGCCACTTATGCGTTGCCGACCTTTGAGAACCCTAAATACCTGCTTCTTGAAGAACCCCATGTCATAGCGCAAGGGAAACACCTCAGAAGGTAGCTCATTCCACAACTTACACGTTCTGGGCAAAAACGAGCGGGAGGCCCGTTTGTTCTTGGTTTGCCACGTGTCGAGAAAGTGAGGATGAACTTTGTTTCTTTGGCGGGAGGTGCGGTGATAAAAGCGCGACGGTGGCACCAAGCTGATTTGACTAGTAGTAAACTAGCCTCATTGCTAAATAAAAAGGACAGGCGTTATTGCTGATACGTCGCCAGCTCTTCGGCACATTATACTGTGTCTTCGGTCACCAGCCAGTTACGTCTAAAATGTTGCTCGGTGCGCTGAGTGCTGAGACTGCTGAGGCCCCATGCACCTACAGTTTCAACGCCAACATGGTACAAAATGGTACTCCTTGGTTAGTCCTTGCAGAGGTGTTATATTTAAGTACTACGTTTCATAATTTTGGTACTTTCCGTCGCTGTGCCCGCTTTTACCTGTTGGAGGTGTCGATGCCATGCAGTGTGTACTACGCAGATTACTACGCAGGTAGCATCTCATACTAAACATTCACGAGCAAGCGAGGAAATGTCGCCAGTATCTTGGTACAATACCTCAAGGGCCTATTTTAGATATTAGCTCGTTACTAACGATTACCTATAGTGTTACTTCCTGTATCTACACAGTTTAAACAATAAATATTTCTGATTTTTTATACTCTTAGTTTCCTATAATATTATGTACTTAAATATAATAGGCTAGTTTCCTATAATTAAAATAAAATATTTTATGCAGTGCTCGAAATAAAGCACCATATAATTGGAAGAAAAATATGGACAGTAGTTATGTTTAAACATAATTTATATTTAATAAGTCAAAGAGAAAGATATAAAGTAAATGAATTGACCGTGACGTCACTCCTCAGTATTTCATAGTAATTTCATATTAGCAAATCGTTTTGACAGTTCTTAAAAAGAAGCCGATTTGACTAGTAGGACACTAGTCTATTGATACAATATTAATTACATAGTTTATTACTAGGTACCTACCTACTAAATATAGACTCATTCAATACCACACTACCTATTCATTCAGGCTTAATCCACGCATCAATAACTTATTATTAGAGTACTGAAGAGCATGACATCACCGATATTACGAAACGCTGTGTAGCGCCAGTCATGAACAGATATAGAGTGATAAGTTTATTTTAATACTTCACTGAAGTCACATGACAAAGTGCGATTAAGTTTGAAATAATAGCACTCATTCATAATCCCAAAATAGGACTAAACATCGATACGAATATTATGTAGGACTTTACTAGGACAGGGACGATTTCGTGTTGTTTATTTAATTACGGTATCCGCCTTTGTTACTGTAATTATAATACCTATAGGTACTTGAGGAGTAAGAGAGAAATATAGTAGTTGGTGTCGGCTTTTTGGAACAAAAAGTATCCACACAAACTGGATATTTTTCACATTCATCTGTTTTTGCTCAGCTTTGTGTCTTTGGCTTCTTTAACATCTACTTCCCTATCCTCCAAAGCCCGACATACAAGGGCATTTTCAGAATTGGGGTTCCCTTAATTAGAAGAATTTGTTAACAAAAATGAACTCGCTGTCAGTTTTGTGACAAAAATTAAACATAAAATCTAAAGTCAAAAAATTTACTTTTTTCACATTCTGAATACATAGATTATCGCTTAAAGTTTATGTAATTAACATAAAAACAATATTTTCATTGAAATTTCATTCTTAATTATCGTCACAAAACTGACAGTGAGTTAAATCTTGTTAACAACTTACGCTAATAGGGGGGGTCCCAAGTTATGAAAATGCCCACACGTGCGAAAATCGAAAACCGTCTAAGTAATGTAAGGATTTGAGCGCGCCTCATCCTCCGTCTCCATTAATACGTTTTTACACTTTTCATATTATACGATCCGATATCGTATGTAGGAATCTTTCCCACGTCAGATATCGGATAGGTATGATATCGGTTCGGATAATATGAAAACGCACTTACTTACTCGAATGACGGCTCCACAGAAAGATATCCGCAATTTTCGAATTACGATTTTCACTCTTAGCTATACAAACCTTCACGGAGGCCGATTCTAACTTTGAAACTACATAATTATGTAATTTAAAAAATACATGTACCTACTGTGCTTATTTTTAATGCTGTTAACTTATTAGTCATTAATTTCTTTCAGTACTTTAAACAGGAGTCTATTAACCCATTGTATTCAAACTACGATAACTTCGTTGTATTCATGTGTACCTATTTGAATATTCTATACGTTGATTCTAAAATTATTTATTCTGTCATTTGTAGTTGTTTCTATGTAAACTTGTTGATCCCGACAAGTTTCTGTTTAAAGATACAGACACTGTAAACATGTAATTCGTGAATATCAACGTTTTGACCTCAGTTCAAACGCACTGATATAACTTATCGTAATTGAAATTGATTGCAATGGAAAAGTTTTGCTTGTAATCAGCTTGACATGTTGGCTGTCGTTATGTTTAAATAACTTCAGCCAGGCAAGCATGGTCGCGCGATACATGATAAAACATCCAGATGTTTTATCCTTTACTTATCGCGCGACCATACTTGCCTGCCAGAATGGCTTGTTACGTCTACAACTCTACATAGGACTGAAGATATGAGCTTATAAAGACCTGTCCTAGTACCTTATGTAAGATTTTCTTAGTAGGCACCTACCTAAGTACGTGTCATTCGAATCATTTCAAGATGAGGAGCTCTGGATTATGATATTCGAGGATAACCGCTTCGAAGACAAGTGCCTGCTTGTGCGTATGTATTGTTTTTTCGAATCTACTTTTACTGTATATTTCTTGAATTTCATATATTTTATACATTTATAGGTTCCTGTTTGATGTTTATTACTTTGTAACATTTTTTTTGCTTCAATGTTTACTTGCTAATCTATCTAAATGATTGTTGTAATTGTGTTGTTTCAGTAGTAAAGTAAGGGTTAACAAGCAATTCAGACTGATTTATCTCATTGACGTCCTTAACAGAAACTGAACGACTACTAAATTCAATAAAGCTTCATTGAAGCTACTCAGCGTCGAATATACAGCTTAGCAAAAAGAGTAGGTAGAAATTGAACTATTTTTTGTAAGGTACAGCGGGGTAAATCTCTACTGGGGGGCAATTATAACTGATCTTTTTCTCCAATATTACACTATGATGTTGAGTTCTACATGTATCCACTGAACACGCCTACCATTTATGGTAGCCGATGGACACTGTATTTAATAATGCAAACATTGTAAAACATGGAAAAAAATGGACTGGTTACATTTGCCCCCCAGTCGAGATTTGCCCTGCTGTACCTTATCATATAGAATCATAGCAATGCTTACTGTTGTCATCCAAAAGTGACTCAATAGTTGCTACATGCAAAACGGCTTACATAAGTAGACGTTAGCGCCCGTATTATTTTCTGTTCTTGTGACAACCAACTCTCCAAGTATATAGGTTGGTAGTAACACGCTTATTTTATTTCACAAATATCAATCAATCAATCATTAGACTTATATTGACCGGGATATAGACCGATAATAAAAAGCCGATAATATAAAGGCCGGGATAAGTCTAATGAAAATAACCGTGAATCATTCAAAACTCTTAATCAATCAATCATACAATCACGCCTGTATCCCATAAAGGGGTAGGCAGAACACATGAAACTACTAAAGCTTCAATGCCACTCTTGGCAAATAAGGGGTTGAAAGAAAACGAAACTGTGACATTGCAGTGACAGGTTGCCAGCCTCTCGCCTACGCCACAATTTAACCCATATCCCATAGTCGCCTTCTACGACACCCACGGGAAGAAAGGGGGTGGTGAAATTCTTAACCCGTCACCACACAGGCTCACAAATATATTGTAACCAAACCAAACGATTGACGACCGATCTGGCCTAGTGGATCCTGGGTTCGAGTCAAGGTACTTAAGGTTATCTATTTGCGTGATCAGCCGTGACAGATGTTTTCTATGTATTTAAGTATTTGTCTAGGTATTATATGTATCGTCTGATTACCCAATACAAGCCTTCTTAAGCTTACCATGGAGCTTAGTCAATCTCTGTAATAAAATAATGTTCTACGTAAGTCCGTTTTCACATTATCCGATCCGATATCGGATGTCGGACCGATATCTCATACATTGCAGGCGCCATCTTGGATAGACGCCATCTTATATTTGGCGTTATGGCTATCAGTATCACAGTAGGTACCTACTATTGATGCTGACTGTAGGCACACCTCGGACACTGGCGATCAAATATATGAAAGAGGACCGTTCCTAGCACACAGTCTAAGCTCGTGTAGGTAATCGCGTACTATGCTTGTATGAGTGACATATGACAGGTCGACTCTTCGCGTTTTTGACAGGCGGTAACTGTGAGGTAACCGAGAGGGGGTGGGCGGCACTTTCAGAGGGGAGCGGGAGTGGCCATACTGTACGATAGTACTCTTTATTATACTGTGCTGTAGGTTAGAGACAAAAGGAGACTAAATATGAAGACATTTTAGTACATCAACGTTAAGGAAAAAACAAAGTCGTTGAGTTAAAAATAACTAGTCAACAGATAATGTTTGTTTTCTCACAATAATCAACCGGGGTCAGTTTAATTGTGTACCACGGACGGAGAAAGGGGCCGTTTGTCGCATGTTCAGTTGACCAGTGACTCATAAGACTCATTGTAGTTTAATCAACAAGGCTGGCAATGCACCTCCAACACCTCTGGTGTTTCTGGTGTCCATGGGCGGCGGTGATCGCTTTCCATCAGGCGACCTGTCTGCTCGTTTACCTCCTATCCCATAAAAAAAAAAACAACAACAACAAAGACATCCATTTCAGAGATTGCATACATGTGTTCCTCCTTAATAAAAAAAGTTCGCAAGTTTCTGGCAAATTATATATCAGACGGTCTAACACAACTTGCGCTCACGCCGCGAGTCCATACTTGAAGGCGCGTTTGATTTATGGTCTTGCGCGTGAGAACACAAGTTGTGCTGAACCGTGTTTGAAAGATAAAACAAATACCTACAAATGTCGAAATGAACTGAAAGAAATTGATATTAAGAACAAGCTATTTTCGAGGGATTGACAGAGTTCAGTGAAATGTTTAGGAATAACGCTTTGGGTACAACTGATTGGAGCATGATTCGGCGCACGTAGGCACACTGCCACAGAGGAGTGGATTCCTACTAGGAAAAATTAAATTATAATAGGAAAACCACGATGTGTCAAATAGATTTGTTTGTGTATTATAGGTACTACGTATACTATAGCGAGTTTGAGATATTTTTGAGAATAGCTTATATAAACGCGAAAGTATAGAAATATATAATACTTTCGTAATTACATATTTCGATATACACTTATACAGAGTGGTCTAATTTATCGTCCAAATAGGCCTTATATGGGCGATAAATTAAACCAGTTATCTTTAATTAAGAGGTGTATTTGAATTACTCTTAATTTTCACCCCATAATTAATTTATGAAAATTTTCTCAGCAGCTACTCTGAACATGGTTGCGTTGCGATGACACTCAATGACAACTGTCAACGAGCGTTTACGGGAGTGTGTTTGCATTAGGTACATTGCGGGCCGAATTATTATGCATGGATATGTTTGTAAAGTAAAAGTTAATATCAAATTTTTTTTTTATGTCATCCTTAAAATTCGCCCGTATTAGCTTCACACATTGTTAGAGATGCAACGCATAGTTGTTTGGCCGGACAGTAGAATTTTACCTACAATACCTACAATTTAAGCAGGGAGGGCGCGTCGTGCAGGTTTTGATTTGACTTGTTTCGTAGTGAACTTCGCGCGGAGTCCGGTTTTGTTTTTTTTTTTTAATATATAATAAAGGGCTATGATTATAAGTATTATAACCATAACTGTTTTTTTTACATTTAATTTGTTTACCCCAAAATCATTCAATCAAAAATAGCACATCCGGTATCCGGCCGGATAGTACGTCACTATACGGTATCCGGCCGAATATTAAAATAAGGGCCGAATAGGCCGGATACCGAATAGTAACCGAATATTCGGTGCATCTCTACACATTATATTAAATAAAATATAAAACAATCCTACAAATCCAGGTCAAAAACTGGAGCTCCTCTCCATCGATCAGGGTAAGCGCTATCTCGCAATTGTGTGTAAACTCGTGCGCTGTAAGGATGTCTAATTGTTTCATCATTGTGGGGTCAATGGATAATTGATGTGCTCCTACGTTTTATTGTGAAACACACTGTCGTCAAATACCAAGTAGCGTAATTAAGTCGAATTAGGAAACTTGAATATATTTAGCCCCTTGTTTCTTTCGCTTTTTGTATTGGATTTGATATTTGCCAGTCGCTTTTCGGTGAAGGAAAACATCGTGAGGAAACCGGACTAATTCCAATGAGGTTTACCCTTCGGTTTGGAAGGTCAGATGGCAGTCGCTTTCGTAAAAACTAGTGCCTACGCTAAATCTTGGGATTAGTTGTCAAAGCGGACCCCAGGCTCCCATCAGCCGTGGCAAATGTCGGGATAACGCAAGGAGGATGATGATGATTTACATACATACATGTAATCACGCCTGTATCCCATAGGGGTACGCAGAGCACATAAACTACTCAAGTTTCAGTGCCACTCTTGGCAAAAAGGGGTTGAAAGGAATCAAAATTGTGACATTGCAGTGACGGGTTACCAGCCTCTCGCCTACGCCACAATTTAACCCATATCCCACAGTCGACTTCTACGACACCCACGGGAAGAGAGGGGGTGGTGAAATTCTTAACCCTGCATTAAAACTGCATTTTCAGAACAAAAAGGTATGGTGATTTTTTCTCGAACTAGTTCGCAAAGTAGGTGGTAAGTACCTAGATTTTCTTGTCAGGTCCAAACTTTAAAGGGCCAGAAGTATGTAATAGGCAGTGAAAAACGTTGTAAGATACTCGCGAAGTAACTCGTAAATCTCGTAATCGTCACTTGTTTCGATTTCCCCTTTTCGGGACCATCGTAATGTGCCTAAGTCTAAGTACTATATATTTAGGATCGGGACTCGAAACTGTGACTTTGTGCGTAGCTGAATGCACGAACGCTTCACGAAACGCTCACGAATCGTGAGCGAATCGTGAACGAATCGTGAACGAATCGTGAGCGAATCGTGAGCGAATCGTGAGCGAATCGTGAACGAATCGTGAGCGAATCGTGAACGAATCGTGAACGAATCGTAAACGAATCGTAAATGAATCGTGAGCGAATCGTGAACGAATCGTGAGCGAATCTTAAGCGAATCGTGAACGAATCGTGAACGAATCGTGAGCGAATCGTGAACCGTTTGGGCATTCGGCTACGCACACTGTTAACACATTCACTGCCACCGTTTTCGTAGAGCTAGGCTCGTAGCTGATATGTAGCGTTTCCCATCGTGTAGACGAAATAGACCATGAATAGAGAAATGGCTGGGCCCCGTAGCCGAATGGCATCAACGCAGAAACGTACTCCGTAATTAGTCTGGCTCTGTCGGGCCAATACACGAGAGCGACAGAGATTGATAGCTACGAAACAGATAAATATTATCGTGACCGTTTCGTGAAGCGTTTGTGCATTTGGCTATGCACACAGCATTGCTAGTTATCCAGCCTTCTGGGCACCTTACCTAACAGCGAGGATTTAGGTATCTTTTTATTTGTATGTTTTAGTATAAGTGTTTTTACGGTGTTTTTACTACGTTATACAAATAGGTACTTAAATATACTTTAATCAGACTGACTCAGTCAAAAAGGGACTTAATTTTATCATGATTTTATCAATTATCATACGTCTACGTCTGAGTCAAATTGACGATAAACAATATCTTGTTATCAGAGGTGAAAAACCTTGACTGTTACTTATTTGTAGATATTAGTATATTTACCATTGAAGATCGCGGCAATCACAGATATTTAATATCTGTCTCAAAACTGTCTCAGTCCCTGCAAGAGGGATTAACTCTCTTGCAGTGATGAGACAGTTTGGAGTTTTGAGTGTGTGAGACAGTTTGGTTCAAAATTATTGTCTAGAAGAAACTATTATTGGTTTCAGTGTTCCAAAATTGCTTTTTTTAACTTCCTACACTGAAAACTACCTGCTGGACATATATTAACTAACATAATAAGAACCACGGGTTTAGAAACATTACAATCTTAATAAACGGAGTACCTTTATGTGTATACACATTTAAGACAGCTGATAGGTATTCAAGCATGAACTACACGTGAAATGTGACGAATGTCGGTACATATCTAGGAAGTTTGATCGTGAATAACGATATTGATGATAGATTGAGGGATTTTCCGATGAAAACAAAAACAATAAAGACAATACGTGTACCTATTGTGTTTTTTTTAAATTACTTCACCACACGGGGCACAATGCTTATTAATAGCAACATAACGCAAAATATCCTACAAATAGATTTCATAAGACCCACTTCCACCAACCACTTAACTCAGGGTTAGTGGGCTGTCAACTGTCAAATACCCTCGGGTTAACCCACCTTTTTATATGGTTGGTGCAAGTGGCCCTAATAGTCGTGCAGACGAAGAGGTTTTTCTAATACTTTGCTAGTTATGAAATGTATGAAACCGTGACCTGCGCTTTGTTCGGATACTATCGTTACTTTGTTTACTTTTGAACATGGAATATAACTTGACGTCAACGCACACCAAATTGCCTACGAGATAATGTAAGGCCCACTTGCACCAACCACTTAACTCAGGGTTAGTGGGCTGTCATCTGTCAAATTCCATATAAAATGGTGGGTTAACCCTCGGGTTAACCCTGCATTT
The DNA here is from genome assembly GCF_023078275.1 of Leguminivora glycinivorella. Taxonomy (NCBI): domain Eukaryota; kingdom Metazoa; phylum Arthropoda; class Insecta; order Lepidoptera; family Tortricidae; genus Leguminivora; species Leguminivora glycinivorella. The sequence continues at coordinate 15,950,463 of NC_062981.1, forward strand.
TCGTTGGTGCAAGTGGCCCTAAGTGTCAGAGTTTAAAGTGGGACAGGACAGTACGACATACAGTGTTTATGCTGAAAAGCGTGAAGTCTATGATATGTATGGTCATTGCTCCGTATAGATGCACTTCTGTTACGGACTTGGCTTTTCTCTTATTTACCTGTAGGCAATGGCGAAATTAGTTTAATAATTGGAATTTTTTGAAAATCATGTTCTACTAGTAGATAGGAAACAGACGTGACACTGACCAACGGCTATAATTAAGAGGGCTTTCATGTGAAAAATAGTGAAATCGCGATCATACCGTGTGTGATATGAAATGAAAGGGCTTTGCGAGTAGTTTACAAATATATACTTAACATATTATAGCACTTTCTACTTGGTCTAACAAATTATGAGAAAATGTACAGAAGTGGTAATAATTGTGTCGCTTGACTTCAAAATTGGGTAAATCCATTCTGCTATAAGGTTGATTATCTTTAAGATCATATTATATTTTTTATATATTCAACCTTAAAGCAGAATGGATTTACCTAAGTTTGAAGTTAAGCGACACAATTGTGACTAATAAATTAAATTAAAACAAATTAAAAAAGTGAAGCAACGCTTCTTGTTGGCGGAGGAATGTTGTTCCAGCATTGCGTGGTAGCATAACTGCTGCTGTCCTAAAAAAGTATGAAAAGTGTCGTGGTAATTAAACACGATAGCAGAAATATTATCAGGGAATGATTATAATTACATATTTATATATTATTTTCTATGACTGGTACTTTCCGATGCAGCTTTCTTACTATTTTGCTTGATAATGCCTGTCCTTGCTCAAATCTCAAAGCGTGTTTTCCTGTTGTCCCAGTAAATTTCCCAAACTAATACGCTATCTGCATCAAACAGTTTACTAATTGCTGTCAAAATGTCCTTAAACAGTGTTATCACACAAATAGCCGTAGACTCGTGCCGTGGATGTAATCACGTAGCGATATCGCACACCCACTTGAACACGTCGCCCAAATGTTTCGCAACGTTGAAAAACAGACTGAGGACTTAGGTATTTACGTAGAGATTTTATAAAAAAAAATACCCAAAAATATTTGTCTTTTTTTTTCTCAGAGGTGGAGTCAATCTTTTCTTTGGAAAAGTATTCTTAAACTAGCTTTTGCCCGCGGCTTTGCTCGCGTTAAATTCGAAAATTTCTGAATGCTCCATACAAACTTTCACCCCCCATACTAGGGAAGTGGGGTGTTAGAAAGAGACAAAAAGCATCCTATGTCACTCTCCATCCCTTCAACTATTTCCACTTAGAAAATCACGTCAATTCGTCGCTCCGTTTTGCCGTGAAAACGGACAAACAAACAGACACACGCAATTTCCCATTTATAATATTAAGTATGGATTTTACGCGTTACCTATTTGATTGGTTGCATTATTCTGCTGTCAATTAAATTTCGGTGTAATTACCTATATGTTTCTCGACTTCTCGTACACGAGAAAGGAAATGGTAGGATTCCTTACGACTTGTGTAACTATGATCAAAACGATATCTAATTCATAATTTCTGTATACTTCTTATATGCAATCTGTTATTTACTCGTACCTATGTACCTATAGTTAAACTATAAATAGGTACGAAAAGTAGATTCCTTATCCTTTGTCACAGTTATAACTGAACACGAACTGAGTCATAACAAACTACATATTACATCAGCTACTTTTACGTATGTACATATTTTTAATCATTTTCAAAACAGCCTTATCTGAAATGGGGGTAATCATAATAAGTACCTACACACTCTTTTTGTTTTCAGTAATTTTGCTAAGATACTCTATCGGATCCATGAAAAAAATCGTCTTAGGTATTACAGTTTTTTAAGCGTTTTGAATGGTCGACTATCGACTAGAAGTAGATTTATATCATTTTCCATAAATAGGCAGTCAAATGTAAAAATATGGGTGTACATATCTTACTCAAAAATATGTCCCATAGCATCTTAGTCCGGTGTAATAAGAGCGTAGTACCATATTTATGAGACGGTTTTTTCGATAAATATTTTGTGCACTTGTCTGTACCTACATTTGAAACCGTAAATTTGCGTACGGATACTACGGATGGTACCGGTACAGTCGGCATCAAAAGTAGCGGATCCAACAACGTTCCAGAAGACTCAAAAATACTTCAGTAAGTATTCGAAATCTTCTGTTTAAAACTATTAAATTACTGATATCTGATATGCTGTATTGTTCTATAAAATTTTACATATATTAGATACTTAGTTATTTATAGCCCCTAGTAAATAAGAAAAGTTTGCATGCTTCTTTAAGTGTAAAATTGTCTCTATGTTTAACACTAATCCCCTTATTCATAAACGTACACTAAAGTAAAGTTATCTTGGCGATAAAGTTCATTGGTCCCTTTCCGACGTATAGGTGTGATAGAAAGCAACAATCGAACTTTATTGGCTTGATAACTTTAATGGTACAGTGAGCTACAAAATTGCATGGAGAAATTATATTATAAATTCGCCATGCACTTTTGCAGCTGATAGTACATGTTGCAAATAAAAATCTATATCTTTAACTACATACTTACTACGTAAGTCAACCAATTGGAACCCTAGGCCACTCTACAACCATGTCAAAATGACAAGCAGTAAGAGAGTTCTTACAATCTGATTTATAACGTCACTATGACATAGTTCTACAGTGGCCTAGGGTTCCAATTGGTTGACTGTACCTGCATGCGAAAAACTCGCTAGACATTTCCGCAAAAGACTTGGGTGACAACGGAATCACGAAAACAAAATAATCTATTACAGTCACGAGTGACGTCGTTGATTGATATCCTTATTTGCCGCTCTTATCTCGAATAAACTTTCCACGGGCGGCTGTATTCTGCCGCTCGCTCTAATTATAGCGATATAGCGTTATCGTTCATTACTTCTAGCTCGGAGGGGGTCGGGTCGGTGCAATACAAATATATGCAAATGGTTAATGAGTTAATTAACTAACTTGTCGGTTGTGAGAGAATTTAAAATAGTTGGCGGTCGTCTTTTGAGTGGCAGTAATAATCATTAACAGATGGAACATTTGGAACAACAATTATAACTGTTAAACCAGCCTTAATAAAACTATCGTGAGACACTGACATATTAAACATGTTAAATCGGGTAACTCACGTAAAATTATCGAAGGTCGCTCGACATGTTTCGCTCCGTAACGAGGAGCATTTTCATTGAGCACGCGCGATGCCGATGGTATCTTGACGCAGACTGCGGGCCGCAGCTCGCTGCGACCGTTGGCTCGGCGCGGGGGTCGGCGTCGGCAGGGGCGGTGCGAAACTACCCTCACTTTCGACATAATTGTCATTTGTTGGGTTGCACACTACACTCACTACGTCATTCGCTAAGGGCTCATCCACACGGACTACCGGCGTAGTACGTAATACCGTCTTCCAACTAGGGGGCACTAACCAACCACAGTCACGATTAAAATTCGGATGACGACTTATCTCAATGGCCTCCCGTACTTTCCGCTGAACCACGAACTTTTGCAAGTACGGTTACCCTATCGAAACGAATATAGTGTGTCGAATCCGAATCCAGTATGTGTTCCGTCACCGCTGAGCCCCGGCAATCTCGGTTCTTCATACTACGAATGTGCTCCGATAATCTAGTGCCAATGTTTCGACCTGTCTCTCCTATGTAGCTTTTGCCACATTAACAAGGTATCTTATACACGCCTGGCCCCGTAGCCGAATGGCATTTCTCCGACGCCAAACGAAAGCGATACGCCGCTGGCTCTGTCGCGCCAATACGCAAGCGCGATAGAGATAGATATCTACTAGCGCTTCGTTTCGTGAGCGTTTCGTGAGCGATTGTGCCATTCGGCTAGCCACCCAGGACTGTTTAAGGGCTCCTTATCTTTCGGCGAGCGCAGCAACTGTCCTAGCTTTATATGAGGGCGGAAAATCGTCTTGATGCAATACCTCCGGCGTAACAAGTGTCCGATTTTATCCGTCACACCCTTAATGTACGGCAGGTACAAGGGAACTCTCTCTGCCGTAGACGAACGAGGACGCGCCGACGCGCTCGCAACACGATAACAATGCCTCCAGTTGTAACCATTGTATTCCAGTACGCGTCTCACATGTCCCAGCTCATCATCCACATACTGAGGATCACATAGGTTCAAGGCTCGGTTAAAAAGCGTTCTGGGCACAGAAGATAAGTGGCATGGATGGTGGTGCGAATCTGCCCGCAAATATCGATCTGTATGTGTTGGCTTACGATACACTGTGGTTTGCAATCGCCCACAAGGTCTACGCATCACCAAAACATCCAGAAACGGCAACTTTCCATCATTTTCTTCCTCCATTCATTTCCTTCCTCATACTGGATTCGGATTCGACACACTATATTCGTTTCGATAGGGTAACCGTACTTGCAAAAGAAAAGTTCGTGGTTCAGCGGAAAGTACGGGAGGCCATTGAGATAAGTCGTCATCCGAATTTTAATCGTGACTGTGGTTGGTTAGTGCCCCCTATTTGGAAGACGGTATTACGTACTACACCGGTAGTCCGTGTGGATGAGCCCTTAGCGAATGACGTAGTGAGCGTAGTGTGCAACCCAACAAATGACAATTATGCCGAAAGTGAGGGTAGTTTCGCACCGCCCCTGCCGACGCCGACCCCCGCGCCGAGCCAACGGTCGCAGCGAGCTGCAGCCCGCAGTCTGCGTCGGGATACCATCGGCATCGCGCGTGCTCAATGAAAATGCTCCTCGTTACGGAGCGAAACATGTCGAGCGACCTTCGACAATTTTACGTGAGTTATCCGATTTTACATGTTTAATAAACCAGCCTTTTACGAAATCATTCCCATTCGCTAACACTACGTCGATAGCCGAACTACTGCCGCAGAAAGGACATACCCGTACAGTGAGTTCACCTTTACTTGTCCAGTCATTGCTGGAAAACATTATCTCACTTTTCTCTGGAACTACACATATTATCAATCATCACTTAAAATGTTAATATATACTTAAATAAACTCTCAAAGTATTGAAATCAATCAAAAAACCACTAAAAATTATCATTTCTATGTATTTTCAGTGACAGTACTTCGACAGGCGGAGCACTGTCAGCGAAAGGGTACAGTCTAAATTATAATTGCAAGCCGAGTAGGTACCTACTTGAATATTTTGTCTAAAATAAAGGGATTTTGGTATTAAACCTAGGGCCCTATTCGAACCGTTATCTAACTGTCAAGTGGTATCATTTCAAAATCAACTGTGGATAATGGTCGCATGTGAGATCGGATCGCAAGTTGGTTTTGAGCCAACCAAAACGTATTAATTGAAAAAAAATATGAATCTAAAATCAACTTTATCTTAGTACAATAGGGCTTATAGTTTTTTACATTAAGCAAAACGGTACATGATTCATGTGTCCTTTTTACCGTTGACAGCTTTTGGTACATGTGGATTTGGTCGCTAGACTTTTTTGTCTATGGAAACGCTGTGCACGATGCGGTGGCGAGTAGCGGAACTAAACATGTCATTTACCGGCTATCAAAAAGAGGTTACACTGGTGATGGTCGATAAAGACTATTATTAAACGAATTTTAGCAGCAATGAAGCTTTATTGACAAGCGTTATTTTTGTGAAACCGACATCTACACGTCACATAATGCTAGCTCCACACATTATGAAATAAACGCCACAAATTATAGGAGGTATATACACGTCACCCAATCTCAAGTTGCTTCTAAACCACGCTTACGGATCAAGTCGTAAGTACATTCACACATTTTACAAAATACTTAAATTGAATTTTTTTTTTCTCCTACAGAGCCGCCATTCATAGAGTCTGACCGGAAAGTGAAGAGTCGTGAAATGTATGGGGTCTAATACATTCCACGACTCACGACTCCTCACTTTCTGTACAGACACTAGTATACAAGGGGTTTGCATTGAAATTCAATGAGGAGGCACACTCGAAGCTTGTGACAGTTGGCGCCACCTTATAAGTCCATTGCACAGACAAAGAATTTAATACGTGAGAGTGAGAAGAAGATATATTTTTCTCTCTCTCACACATATGAACGACAATGACATGCCCATTATTACACTTACGTACAGGCGCTGCCTAAAATGTCAGTGCCCGGCGGGATAACATGTCAGTGTGTCTCCTCATTCACATTGACAAAATAGCTTGAACATGATAAATCCATTAAACTGCAATTGAAATTCCTATCATCTTTTTTGTGCCAATGTTTTCATTTCAATGACATACAAACACAACTATTAAATATGTGTTTGTATTGTTTATATTTATCAAGAATAAATGATTTGTATTATGATAATAATAATGATTTGTATAAGGCGGAAATTAGTTTTTTACCTCACCCACACAAAAAGGGACTTTGTTTTTTTTCTACGAGGGAGCAAACTGACAATTTTCTGTTCGAGAACTTTGTTGTCAGTACAGAATATTAACGCAACGAGTTTGCATACCTTTAAATGTCTGTCACATAATTAATAATTTACATCTTGGGCGTTAACATTTCAATACCTACTATTATCGAAATCCCTCGCTACGCTTAAAATTCAATGTGATTGCCATGCCCACAATATTGCTGCCGATATACAAATACAGTTGTATTTTTATAGCACCCTAAAGAAAAGGATGCATATAGTTTTCTTTGTTCTTGTTTACTGACACACTTGTTTGACAAAGTATAGTACGCACTTACCTACAAAAATATTGACAAAAATGTGCAAACTCTTTGTTGCGTTAGTATTTTACACTGGCAAATTAATTCTACAACACAAAATATTGTACCTATGGTAACACCACATTTGGGGATACTTTTGCATTCGATCGTAAATATAATAGAATATGCCCAATAAAACAACTGAACAAGCTTCGTTAAACTTTATTTGATGTCTTAAATGTTTGTGTCACAGAACACATTTGTACATTTATTTAGTCGCATACATCTGTATACTCCACAACTATTGTTACTATTGCTATTTACAACAGGGGAAGACAATTATATAACTCCGTATAGACAGATAGGAAGAAAACGGCCAAACTCAGAACTATAAAGAAAAAGGTACGGTGGCTTAGATGGCTTTACACCTTTGGGGGGTGCTCGGCTAGATGGCGCCAATATTAGTATTTTACACTTTAACCACAGAATATATAATAGTACAAGTACAGAAGGCCCACTACTTTGATGTACGCGACATGCCGCCTTTTTAAATGCCTACAAAATTCTAACAAAGAAATGAGCCGCACGTGCGCGGCGTTCGGCGATAGGGTTGCCTATGGATTAAAACAAATTAATACTCAATAAACTGTTATACTATTATATTCAGGTCTTGGGTACTTTCTAGGTATATATATATATATAGTATTTATATATTTTTGTTTATTGTTTATATTCGGGGGACTTCATCAATAGTAGATATGTGTAAGAATGTCCTATGGTATTTATTTTATTCAAGATATTTATTTAAGTAAACATTATTAGCCATTCCACACGAGGACAACGCATATGAACCTTAAAAAAAATTCGCAACGTAAAGTAACAATAGAAAGTGCGCACGTGCGTTCCGCGAGAACGCGCGCCACCCCTGATTAGGCCTAACTCGCGGCCGCCAGCATGTACTTGTAGCGCGGCGATAGAATCGCGGAGTGAGCCGCCCCTGCTTTAACTCATATCAAGCTAAGAATATGGGTCAAATTTTCAAAACTGTGGTTCAAAAGTTTTAAGCCTGTGTCGAGAGATAGCAGTATAGGCACTGTGATTACACATTTTACTTTGACAGTAACTCTTCTTCAGCTAGTAGATATTCCGTGCCACGACCGCATTATTTACCGCATGTATGATTTGAAGAACCACTGCAATTATTACAAAGGGGGAACCTAAGGGCACAGTACAAGAAAGAGCTCTATCTACAGTATGGCCACACCCAGCAATAAACTCTGAACTAATGTAGATACTTACTACAATTTAAATACACGTGACTATCAAATTAAACAAATATCGTGACTATTATTTTGAAAAATCTTATCTCACACTGATACTTAATATTGAAACGCAGTGCCTCTACATGGACTTCATACATAGTTACTATATTCTTCTTTTCATTGACAGAAAAACAAAGTGATGCTCTCCAGCAATGTATTTAAATACAAAATGCAAATACTTTGGTTTTTTACCTATTTCAAATAAAAATACAAAATAGTTTTAGAAAAAGGTATTTGAAATACAAAATGCAAAATAGGTATCTTCAAAATACCTTTATTCAAATAAAATACTTTTTTGACATAAGGTAAAGCTTTTATTCTAAAGATGTGTTTAAAACACAGAATCACCAGAGAGCCCAGAAACCTGGCTCTATAGAATTAGCACGTTAAAAAGTGAAACCAAAAATTGGCTGTCTCCATGTCTTTTACCTAATATTATAAAAATCTAATGAAAGAGTTATAGGGGAAGGTTGCTATCATTGGACCACTTCGCTGCTCTATATATATAGTCGGTGGCAAAGTTCCTTTTACCTTCGTGCCTCGATACCCTCGCAACGCTCAAGATTCCACTTTTTGAACCACTCGCTACGCTCGCGGTTCAATATTGAAATCTTTCCCTTGCTCAGGTATCAATATTGGCACGTCCAGTTAAACAACTACTTTGCCCCCTTGTAAAACAAATAACTATTATTTTTTCAAACTCGGTAAACGTAACAGTCAAGACGCTAGCTTTTTTGAGAAATTAATCGTATTTAATCTAAAGAACCTTCCCTTAAAGTTAACGGAATTCAAAAAAGTAAGTAAGTAAACACTTTATTGTACAAGAAAAGAATACAACACATATAATTTAAAATAGAAACAGGGTGTATAGTTTGCTAACTGGACACCACCCCACTAGTCGGGGCAGAGGTAGACCAAAAAAAACGAGGCGAGATGACCTCGACGTATTTTGCAGCGGCTAGCCGAAGCAGGCGGCAAAACGTGATGGGTGGCGGAAGAAAAGAGAGGCCTTTGCAGTGGGTCACAAATATAGGCTAGGAAAAAAAATTGTTTGCTCTTGCCTGGGGGTTTTTATCTAGCACGAAGTCGAAACTCCAAAACCATGCAGAGTGCGTTTTTTTTAAATGTAAAAAAAGTACCTACAATTTTTTTTTCATGAATATGTACACTACTGTACTGTAAACACCACAATCAGAAAAGGTATCCGGGGGTGGCACACGAGGAGCCCACGACGGTCCTGGTCAGGTCCATGTCGCTAATAGGTCCGGGTTCTCCATTTTAGTAGTAGCTAGGTGCTCCGCATTCCTGTGATAATGGTGATTTAGTCAATGAACATTAATTAACAGTTATTTGTTATGCTAGGGGGCAAAATTGTATTTTAACGCCGAGTGTGGAATTGAAAAATGAGCAAGTGAAAGGATTCTATAGTTGAACCACGAGCGAAGTGAGTGGTTCGAGAATAGAACTCTAAACTTGCGTGTTTTAAAACACGAGAAGTAAAATACATTTGCACCCGAGTGTAACACAAAACTTTTCCCCTCACTATAGCGAGGAAACTACAACGCAAAAAATGCGTTTATAACTGCTTCCAGTAGTTCCACAGGTGGTAAATCATCTTTATTACTAGATTCACCTACATTTATCAATTTTAAAGCAGTTAATTTGACTTTATTCAAGGTCAAATTACTTTACCCACTAGTGGATAAAATGCGTTTTTACCCGCTGGTATTAAAGGACAAAACACGTGTTTCCGAGCTAGTGAGGGGGAAAATGGTTTTTCATCGCACTCTATTGCTATTTTGCACTTAATACATGCCAAGTTGCGCTTTCGCTTTCTCCCAGACCGGACTGTAGCTCCGGTTAAAAAGCCGTAATATAAGTAGTTCTCGAGATATTAAGTTATGTGACAGACGGACGGACACACAAGACGGACGGAACGGCACCATAAAGGTTCCTTTTGTACCTTTTTGGTACGGAACCCTAAAAAACCGCCGCTTTTGGAGTTCTGGTGAAAGGTACTTACGAATGTTGAATAGGCTACTTGCCTCCTAGTCAAATCAGCTTCCCTTTAAGAACTGTCAAAACGAATTTTAACGTTTTGCTAATATGAAATCGAATTGAGTGACGTCACGTTCAACTCATTTACTTTATATATTTCTACCTGACGAATTAAATAGAATTTGTATTTAAAAATAACTTCTATCCATGTTTTCCTTATATTTATCTGATGCTTTATTTCGTGCATGGTATTAAATAATTTATTTTAAGTACAGTCAAGTTCCATGTTGTGTAGAAATGTGTATTTTTTAAAACTGCTTTCAATGTCTGGTTATTTGATGGAAATACAAATGAATACATCAATAACGTATACCTACCGTTAAGGTTTAAGGAGTTCCCTCAATTCGTCATGAATCCAATATCCGACTACCTATAAGAAATCGAGTTTGACAAAATTTGAGTTAAAAACTCAATATGCTTAGCAAACAAAGATCCTTTTGTGTCGTCTTTGAGAAGTTTCGTTCTGATCATCATAAGCAGTTCCACTGCACCAACCCCAAACTCAAGTAATTTTGGAGAAAATAGGCTGTGACAGACGGACAGACAGGCGCACGAGTGATCCTATGAGGGTTCCGTTTTTCCTTTTTGAGGTACGGAATCCTAAAACCAAAGTCATAATAAGTGTCTCGTTCAAATTTGAGTAGTTCCGTTCTGATCATCATCAGCAGTTCCACTGCACTAAATGTCACTGTTCGGTACGGTCGACTACAAAGAGATGTATCCATTTCTCACCTTATTACGATGCAAGAAGCTGAAAAAGTGTATACATCTCTTTGTAGTCGACCGTACGTAAACGCATGCTGTTCTTATAATAACACAAAAACCAATATATGTATACCTGAATAAATTAAAGTTATGGTCTTTGGGAGCCTGGGGTCTGCTTTGACAATCAATCCCAAGATTTGGCGTAGGCACTAGTTTAACGAAAGCGACTTCCATCTGACCTTCCAACCCGATGGGTAATTAGGGCTTTATTAGGATTACCCGGTTTCCTCACGATGCTGTCCTTCAGCGAAAAGCTACTGGCAAATATCAAATGACATTTCGCACATAAATTCCAAAAACCTCATTAGTGCGATCCGGGGTTCGAACCCGCGAGCTCTAACGCGACCACTGTTCTGAACGTAAATGCATACTGTTCTTATAATAATACTAAATTAAGTCACTATAAGTGTGTCGTCCAGATTTGAGGAGTTCCTTTATGACCATCATCAGCAGTTCCACTGCACCAAATGTCACTGTTATGAATGTACTTAAATTAAAGCTATTCTCATATAAATACCAAATTCATTGTAAGTGTGCCGTGCAGATTTGAGGAGTTCCATTCTGATCCATTTCCATCATCATCAGTTCCATTGCACTGAGTTCCACTGTTCTGAACATAAATGCATGCTGTTCTTATAAAAATACCAAAGTCACTATGAGTGTGCCTTTCAGACTTGAGGAGTTCCGTTCTGACCATCATCAGCAGTTCCACTGCACCAAATGTCACTGTTCCGTACGTATATGCATGCTGTTCTTATAAAAACACAAAAATCACCACATGTATGCCTTCAAGATTCGAGGAGTTGCCTTGATTTCTCCAGGATCCCATCATCAGAACTGGGTTTTGATAAAAATAGGACTAATCTCAAATCTGTATACATATATACATTCAATAAAAAAAAAAATGAAATCGGTCCTGTAACAACGGAGAAATCGACAACATAGAGAAACCGGTCAAGTGCGAGTCGGACTGGCCCACTGAGTAGTATCCGTACAAACTTACAAAAGTTAAAATAATCTCATGTATCTCATATATGTACCTATAACTTTAAAGATTTGACTATAATTACCTATAGGTATCGGTGAATTCGCTAACTAATTTGCGCGACCTGTTTAGTATGTTAGTTTTTCAGGGATAATTATTTCTTAATGTTAACTCATTTGCATAGTTTAATCTTTATTTAGAAGAGATTTTTTTTACGTATAATCTCGTATTCATTTGTAGTTCGATCTGTTCGATAAAATCCGCAAGGGTGGTTAAATTGAATTTTAAATCTGATTAGTTTTTAAAACCGAAATAAATTACACATATGAAAGAAAAAGTGACCAAGGCCTCCAGTGTCTGAGGCTGGAATCGAACCAACGTACCCTGCAATCGCGGCAGATGCCTATTTCCGCTCGGCCACCCAGGTCACAGATGCTGAGGTCGAAATTATCTCTCATATGAGTAATCTATACAAGGACTCGCAGCGCCCTCTGACCATCCCTAGAACCTTCCTTCCTTGACAGATTTGAGGCGGCGGTTAAAAATAGTTTTGATATGTACAATTTGAGCTTTTTCATACGATACCCCACTTGACGTAGTAGCTTGACATGATTTACAGTTTGCCATTAGAAGTTAAAAATGTTCATACCTGTTCCAAATTTCAAATCGATAGCAAAATTACCTAGTTCTCGAGATATTTAGAAATATGACAGACAGACAGACATACGGACAGAGTGGGACTATAAAGGTTCCTTTTGTACCTTTTTGGTACGGAACCCTAAAACCAAAAAAAATACAGACGAATTGAGAACCCCCTTCCTTGAGATTTGGAGCGGCGGTAAAGTTAAAGAAAAACATGAACCCTAATAATTATATAACCTCCTTTATTTTCGATAAAAAAAGTCTGTTAAAAAAGGGACATAACTCTTTTCAACTAATCAGTTCAGTATTTTTTTATGAATTCAAGCTTTTATTTTTATAAATTTAACCCTTAAATGTTTGACCTTGACAAAGATTAATTCAAATTTGTATTTTGACATGCTGTCATTACAGTCAAAAATAGATGATGCATATATACATCGCTGTGCATTAAAGGGTTAAGTCGTTTTTCCTCTATTGTTGGCATTGTAGATACACAGATATTTTCAATTTTGTTAAACTTATTACCTGGCTCTCAGATTCTCCGCTCATTGTAGCTGCTTCCGTGAACGTCGGCGATTCTTGACGTTTGGGTTCCGACGCGCCTTCATCATTAAATCTGCAATAATAATGATCACGAATAAATCAGAAGTTTCCAACCATTGGCGTGTGCAAAGGGCTTGGCACTTGGCAGTAATAGTTATTTGTTATACAAGGGGGCAAAGTTGTATTTGAACGTCGAATGTGGAATTGAAAAACTAGCAATTGAAAGGATACCTACGTTTCACGATAAAATATCAAGAGCCAACACCATGACAGCTCCTCGAAACAATCACTAGTCCTTGTTCCAGGAAGCCCAGGAGATCCGAAAATTGGTCCTGGACAAATCGGCCTTGGTCCGATGAAGAATCACTGTAACATAAAAAATAAATTTACAAGTTAATTAGTGTTAATTTACAAGAGAAAATGCTTGAGTTGCTAAAAAATCCCTCAACTCTTCATGGATTCCAACATCAGAACAGCGCAGGTTTCGACATGTCACAAAAGAACGCCACCTCAATAAGTCAATACGTAGGCAACAGAACCCTAGGCGTTACGGGGCCCGAATAGAAGGGGCAAACTAAGAAAGAGGTAGCGCAATATCATTTTTAGGGTTCCGTACCAAAAAGGTACAACAGGAACCCTTATGGTGCGACTCTGTCCGGCTGTCTGTCCGTCTGTCACATTCCTAAATATCTCGAGAACTACTAATGCTATCAACTTGAAATTTGGAATAGTTGTGAACATTGTGAACCTCTACAAATAGAACATATATTTTTTTTTAATTTATTAATTTTAATTGTAGAACATGGCCAAAATGAAAGGGGGGCAAACTGTAAATTTCTTTATATCTTTGGAGTAACAAACTAGTATGTTTTATACCTTATCTCATGGTTAATACAGTAAGTAAAACTCATTCAAGTTTACACCGAGTATTATTTTTTTTATTAATTTATACATGAACTCTACTCTCTTAGGAACCTTATTTAATGAGAATTTTTACTAATATTTTTTTTCAGTAAACTGATGACTTTTATCTAGCCGCCAAATCCTTCAGAAATAACCGAATTAAATGAAACGTCAAAATTAAGCAGCTCTATTACTCTTGTTTATGGTACAATGCCGTCAATTTTTAGGAACTAATTTCAAATTATTATTTTTAAGGATTTGTCCATAATGGTATCACCGTCCATTATGGGGTATTTTACATTATACCAAGAACCATTTAATACAGGACCAGCAGAGTCCATACTAAATACCGTACCCCAGCTGGCAGCCGTCAATCTATGTCGCTAGATGTCACTAAGAGTGTCATTTGAATAAAAATGTCGTTATTTAACACGTTCACTGCGGAGCCGGATTTTGTGAACTCGCTCTCAGTGCGTTACAACCCATGAGAGTCCTGTATTGAGCTTTCTCTCTGTGCGGTACAAGTCAATTACAGCTTGTAAGGAGGGTTTCATATTTTACCTAAAATACCTTTACCAGATACACATTTATTAAATTTTATTGAAACAATATTTAGTCTAATAACTAATCTACACAATACTGTCTTCGCCGAAGTTGATGACTGTTCGTTTAGATTTTATAGACGAATTAATTAACAGGTCAAAATTGACTTGTGCCGCACAGCCAGAACGGGTACAGGTAAAAATGTCGATGATTTAGTAGTGATGAGGAAAATAAACGAACTAATATATCGATCCAATTCTTACTTTCTTTACCTTTAATGTAACCAGATTTTTATATACAACCAAAACTTTTAACTTTGTTCTTAACATTATTTAAAAAACGATTTTTAGAAATTTTAGTAAATATTTTGCATCAAGCAATTTGAACTTTTTACAATATATTTTTACGTAATAATATTTAGCAAAATTGTAAGCGTTTTGCGTATAAAAGCGTTATATTGTATTTAACGAATTTCATTTAAAACAATCGAAACACATTTTTTCACCACAAAATAACGTGTGGATTGATAATATGGTAACAACACTAATGCATTTTGCACTTTGCTCCAGTGCTATACAAGGTCGTGCGTAACAGGTCATTAAAGGCCCTGTTCCGCACTGAATAACAAAAGTCTAAGACTGGTGCGAACAGGACATATGTGACCTGTTTATTAATTTATATGCTGTCAAATAGAGTGTAAAATGATAAATATAAACGTATACTTGACTATATAAAAATAATAAAATATAACAATGATATGGGCTTCGCACCAGGGTAAAGTTGCGCATTTCTGTCGCTGCACCAGGGGGAAGTCCAGAACAGGGTCAGAATGACCTGTTTCGCAGTGAACGTGTTAAAAAAACCGGCCAAGAGCGTGTCGGGCCACGCTCAGTGTAGGGTTCCGTAGTTTTCTGTATTTTTCTCAAAAACTACTGAACCTATAAAGTTCAAAACAATTTTCCTAGAAAGTATTTATAAAGTTCTACTTTTGTCATTTTTTTCATATTTTTTAAACATATGGTTCAAAAGTTAGAGGGGGGGGACGCACATTTTTTTCCTTTAGGAGCGATTATTTACGAAAATATTAATATTATCAAAAAGCGATCTTAGTAAACCCTTATTCATTTTTTAATACCTATCCAACAATATATCACACGTTGGGGTTGGAATGAAAAAAAATATCAGCCCCCACTTTACATGTAGGGGGGGTACCCTAATAAAACATTTTTTTCCATTTTTTATTTTTGCACTTTGTTGGCGTGATTAATATACATATTGGTACCAAATTTCAGCTTTCTAGTGCTAACGGTTACTGAGATTATCCGCGGACGGACGGACGGACGGACGGACGGACGGACGGACAGACAGACATGGCGAAACTATAAGGGTTCCTAGTTGACTACGGAACCCTAAAAATACGCACGCGGTAGTTCAACGGCATTACAAATGATACAGTAAAAAGTATATAGATGACGCTAGGGGCCCGTGTCATGTTTCAGTCCCTGTTTACAACGCAAGCCATCGGCATCGTTCTTATTTTGAATTATGACAGTCATCCAAAAGAGTACCATACTGTCAAATTTTCTATCGCTTTCATTTTGAGCGTGACGTCAATGATTAGTAATATTACTTTCAATATATTTCAAATTTATATTTTAAATGAGGCCATTTCGAATAGTGTTTATGATTATGATAGATATCATGTTGACAATCAATCTCCGTCTCGCTCGCACCAATCCTATATTTGTACGAGTGCGACCGAAACGAGTTGAGTATTATTTAAAGATTTTTGAATGTGCAAAATCCATGAAGAATAGAAATAAAGTAGCAACCTCTTTAAGTATCAGAAGTGCACATATAAAAGAAAAGATAGGTGGCGCTGCAATCGCAGGTGCATAAGGGTTTGACAATCTCTTTGCATTCTCGGTAGTGAGTGACCCCGCCTACGGAGCAAGGGGTCCCGGGTTCAAATCCTGGTGAGACCTTTATTATTTTTTTCTACTAATATTTTTCTTGAATTATTTTATTTTTTTAATGTCCAAAAATATTTTTTTGTTTTGTTACAACTTTTTTAAATTTCATTTGCAAGACTTACAACATTACTGAAGAATCCTAAGATGGGGCAAACAATGTAAAAGGGCTTAAGTTAACATTTGTATGAATAAAACAATAAATAAACACAAATAAAATACACAAAAAGAAAATAAATGTATAAAAAAAAACAAAAAGCAGAAAGATCGCTGTCAGAATTGAACCCGAGAACATCTGCGTACGAAGCCAGCGCACTACCACGGGACTACGTCTTGACTTGCTCAGTCTGACGAAATTAGCCTAGAGAAAAGAACGTCTAATGTCATCTCACATCGCTGATCATTGAGCGAGACATGCGCTCCAAGCGGAGATATTTGTAACTGCAATTATAAAGGCTCAGCCGGTCATTTTTACGACTGTTCTACTTCGACAGACTTTCCTCCTTATCTCTAGTCTCCCTGGCAAAATCTTATTGGTAGTTGTCACAAAAACCTACTTTTTCCATTTGATGCGTGCCGAACTTACTGCTGTTGTTTTCTCGACAGTTCAGCGGGCGGCCACCCTTTCGAATATTTACTTGGTTCACTCTTTCTTGTGTACACTCGCGAATCGTTATTTATTTAATTAATAATTATAACTTTATTCGTCGTTGCGGATATTTTTTCACATTGACATCGAATGTCTTTTAGTTTAGCAGATTGACGTATTTTCTTATATTTTTTAAGAAGGTCGGCAAAAAGGCGGGTGACACGACAAATAAAAATGAGGTTGAACCTATCATAAGGAAGAGCGAACGGGATGGACGATATGAATGATAATGAATGAAAAGGGCGCGAACAAACTGAGTTGCGAAGACTTGGTGTTTTTACAAGTTTTGTTTTTGATGGGATACAGTATCTATTGTCTTAGTCCGTTTTTATCCGATCCGATATCGGATGTCGGAAGGATTTAAATGGAAAAACCGGCCAAGAGCGTGTCGGGCCACGCTCAGTGTAGGGTTCCGTAGTTTTCCGTATTTTTCTCAAAAACTACTGAACCTATCAAGTTCAAAATAATTTTCCTAGAAAGTCCTTATAAAGTTCTACTTTTGTGATTTTTTTCATATTTTTTAAACTTATGGTTCAAAAGTTAGAGGGGACGCACATTTTTTTCCTTTAGGAGCGATTATTTCCGAAAATATTAACATTATCAAAAAATGATCTTAGTAAACCCTTATTCATTTTTAAATACCTGCCCAACAATATATCACACGTTAGGGTTGGAATGAAGAAAAAATATCAAACCCCACTTTACATGTAGGGGGGGGCAAACTAATAAAATTTTTTTTTCCAATTTTTATTTTTGCACTTTGCTGGCGTGATTGATATACATATTGGTACCAAATTTCAGCTTTCTAGTGCTAACGGTTACTAAGATTATCCGCGGACGGACGGACGGACGGACAGAAAGACATGGCGAAACTATAAGGGTTCCTAGTTGACTACGGAACCCTAAAAACAAGTAAAAATATAGGTGAAATTATGTTTTTTTCAACTCCCGGGTTGCAAAACAATGCCATCTAGTTTTGAACCAAAAATTGAGCTTTTTTCAGGGGTACGTTTTTTTGTATGGGCTATGTCAGTCCAGTATTAAATGGTTCTTGATTATACTAATATAATATAGCAATACCCATGACGAATTTGTGTCAAATGTCAGATTCCAAATTGAACATTAATTTTGAAATCAGCAGCCCCGAAACCTAATTTACGACACTCCCATGACGACACAAAAGTTAGGAAAAAATGGGTTCTGTAATGAAATTAATGATAATTATACTAATGGTTAAGATGTGAACTTAAAATATAGCTTTTTTGGCTCACCTTAACTATAAACTGAAATAGACCTACCATAACTACTTACATAATTTGCTAACTGCCGGACAAGCGCTTGACGAGCAGCGCGACCCAGCTGCAGCTCTTTGTTTAGCCAACACCTGTCAGGAGCCATTGCCAAATAAATATCAGCAGTCTGCTGACGGGCGTCAAACTCCGCCGCTAATCTCTGCTCCTGCTGCTGCTCCTGTTCTTCGTGTCGGTTCAGCGGAGGCAGTTCACAATTCGCTTTGTTAGCTATATTGTCAAGCACACAACACGTTTTAACGATCTTAGCTGCCGCTGCTGGCTTGTAGTGCAGTTTCTCCATTGACGACAAAACACCGCTCTATACAGTTGCGGGCTCGAACTTGTGAAGCGGTATAACGAGCTTCTGGAGATCCTACAGGTGCATCCAAAAGTCAGTCCATCCATCAGTAGTGTTTGCCTCTGTGGGTAAGCTGAATCACCTGAAAGAATATAAAAATGTATGGCTGTGATATATTGAAATATACAATTATGCTACGAGATAAAGTGTTTTGTCTAACAGTTCTTACTTAGAGTGATATTTAAATTGACTAAACAATAAATCACACGTGCACGGAAGAAGATATTACACAGAAGATACTATATTTCTTTTAGACATTTGTCAAATTTATGTCACGTTAGCTTTTTTTTAAATATAAAATTATCATATCTACGTTTTCATGATGGGTCTACACCGACGCAAATGCACGTCATTCTTGTTTATTTTAATAATGCCAACGCCATCTTGCGACGAGTAGAGGAACCAAGTTGTGCCGAAAAAACTTGCAATTTACTCTTTGGTACGACAAAATCCCCGTCTAAGTGTCATAAACCAAACATGGCGGCCATACCCATCGACAAAAAAGTCTATATACTGTGCCATTCAGGAGAACGCATGCCTTGGTTCGTATTGTCAGGCCATGAGAGATTAAATTCGTGTAAAATTACGCAATTCATATCTTTGTAATGATATGATGATTCGAATTGCAATCTCATTCTGTCACTTTGACACAAGAGTAAAATCAAAGTAGAATCAATACTAGAGTCGTGACACGTTAGCAAAATGCAGACCAAAAGTGTGTACCAAAAGTATTGCCAGTATTACAAGTTTGACCCAAAAAAGGGAATTTAATCGTTTGCCGTGCTTAGGATTTCTACAAATAGGTGTTATTTGTGAATATTTTATCTTTTTGTTAGAAAGGCTCGGACGTATCGCGAAGTTTTGAGTCAAAGAGATTAATCAACTAACATATTTTTAAGCAATATTTTTTTTAAATATTTTTTGGTGTAGCTGGCACGACGACGACCGTCTATTAGCAAAAAAACATTTTACTTCAAGTAACAGTGAAAATGGAGATACGAGGTGATAAAAATGTCATATGTTATTTATTTCAAAGATAGAAGTCCGTTCTTTTAAAATACTCAAAACTTAAAAAATACTCCATCAAAAATAAATGTTACAAAAATTTTATCCGGTACATTGCCTGAGCTCTAGTCCCAACCTAGTACCAATCCAGATGACAGCTGCACGTATTCGACAACCCGTGATCCAATCCACTATCATTTGAGAGTCAACGTGAAACGTCAAATTCGCCATGCCGAATTGAGCCCCTGGTCAATATAAGTCTAATGAAAATAACCGTGAATCATTCAAAACTCTTAATAATCGGGATATTCCAATTTACTTCTAAGAAGCATTTTTGCTACATGCCAGAAAACCCATGTAACAGGCTACGGCATAAGCATTATAGTTGTAGAACTCGTAGGTCAGCGGTCACTGTTTTATGGTCTCCTGGTACTTATTATGGTGCTCCCACACTGGCTGTTATACATATAACACGGTGACTTGACTATAAGTTTAAGGGCCGGTTGCATTAAACCCTTTGTTACTGTTAAAGCGTTCGTTAAATGTATGTATGATTGTATGGGAAGTTCCATAGACGCATGCTGCGTGACGATGATGTGTCTGTCAAATGTGGTTGATGTAACTGGCCCTAAATGTATAAAACCAGGGATAATTTACATAGGATATATTGGGTTGGTAAGAAAGTAATGAGCGGATCATAACCAATATTGTAATTTTTATTTAATTTATTATTTTAATCATTTATCAAAAATATAACGGCCTTCGTTATCTACTACTTGTCTCCATCGTTCTGGTAAAGAATGAATAGCATCGGCGAAGAAGTTCTTAGGTTTAGATTCAAAAAACTCAGCTATGTACTGTCGTAGATGGGCTTGATCATCGAACTTTTTTTCATTCAAGGCATTGCTTAGCGATCTGAACAATGCGTAATCCGTAGGTGCCAAGTCTGGAGAGTACGGTGGATGAGGTATCACTTTCCAACCTAGCTCCAATAGCTTTAGCCGAGTGACTTTTGCAATGTGTGGGCGAGCATTGTCGTGTAAGAAAAAAACTTTAGCATGCTGTGGACGATTCTGGCAGATTTTTTGGTTTAAATTTTCAAGCTGATTACAGTATACTGATGCGGTAACAGTCATTCCACTTGGTAGGAGTTCCCAGTGAATAATACCATGAATATCCCACCAAACGGACAGCATAACTTTTTTCGGGTGAGGCTCTGTTTTTGGTGCCTCTATTCCTTTTTCGTTTGGAGCTAGCCACTGACGTTTGCGTGTATGATTTATATATAAGACCCATTTTTCATCTCCAGTGATAAGATGGTCCAACCAGTTGAATGTGCGGCGAAAAGACAGAAGTTCTATGCAGATATCGGCACGGCGGTTGAGTTGATGTCTATCAAGTTCGTGCGGTATCCAAACACTGTATTTGTAGTTTTTCCCAACTCATGTAAATGTGTTTCTAATATGGTGACATGAGAGCAGCCTAACTCGGTAGCAAGAGTACGACTCGTTAGCCTCGGATCTCCTTCAATTAAGGTTTTTAATTTGGCTACATCAATCTTCACCGGTCGACCAGACTTAGGTTGATCTGATAATGAAAAGTCGAAACCGCTGGAACCATCGTTTCGCCGTGGCCTCAGACACAACTTCAGGAGCAACACGCTGACATATATTACGCACTGCTTCGGCGGCTGAATGGCCAGACTGAAATTCATATAGTAAGCAATGCCTTACATGCACTTTTAATTCGTCCATTTTCTTCCTTATATTAGCTCGGCGACAGCTAGTGAATGACTGACGAGAAACTGTGCGACTCGCCCTTTATATACTTTTGACCATAGAAGATTCTAGAACTCTCTCAAAAATTTTATGTGGAATTCAATCGATCGCTCATTACTTTCTTACCAACCCAATACAATTTTCATACTAAGAATCGTAAGTACCTAAATTTTTTAGGGCCAATTAAATACTATTTATCATACTTAACTACATTGATGATGCCTACATTTTTTTTTTCACAATGTGTATTGATGTGATACTATGATATAAAAAAAAGAAGCATGTCATTTGTTATTATAAAAAATGGGTCACTATCAAGTTTATCTTATCGCTAAACGACTATTTCGGCTAGATGTCAGAAAATGTAAATATACAGTCAGGATAAAGTCAATTCAGCTGGGATGACTTGAAAGTAGAATACTCAATCAGCAAAAAGTTAATTTAACTGGATGGCTAAGACTTAGAATGAATGAGTAGCCAAACGTCTGGAAATATACATAGTCCGTATGATTAGCATATCTAAAAAGTCAAAAGTGAAGTCTGTTAATTGACGTCAACACAGAACGATACAGTAGCAAAACGTCCGGAAATATAATGTGTCATGGACGTCATGGTTTATAGTAAATATGTAACAGTTCTTATTGACAGTGCGAGAAGGTTTGAATTCTCAAGGCACTTAAGCATTTTAAAACCAGACGTTTTGCTAACGGGTCGTTTGGCGTTTATTCTTTTTAGCAATAAAAACATTAAACAATCCAGACTTTTTACTCCTCGACTGTTTAGCGTTCATGTCTGTTTTGTAATACAGACATTCGAAGATGTTTTGCAGTTAGATCATTTTAAATTGTTACGTTTTAAGATCCAGACGTTTTGCTAAAGACGCATTTAGCATTCATGTCTACGTAGCCACAAAGACATAACACAATCCAGACATGTCAGCTATATAGTCTTTTAGCGATAAGGTAAATTTGATAGTGACCCTGAAAAATAAACAAAAATATTTGAGGAAAATATGACTTTGGCCACTGCCAGGCTGCGAAATAGCGCCATCTAGTTTTAAGCCTAAAAAGCCCATACATTTCAAGGGTACGCTTTTTTGTATGAGCATTGTCAGTCCCGTATTATATCGTTCTTGGTATAAACCATACGTAGGTACGGGTACGTATGTATTTTTACAAAATGTCACATCATAGTTATTTTTATTTACCAAAAGATTCCTTATCATTTTCTCGTCACGTAAAAGCAAGACGCAAACACCTTTTTTAGAAACACTCCATCATGCTGAGTTCTATAACGGTAATCTAGAATCGTCTACGCCGTTAGCAACAGCCTTTATCAAGCAGTTTGTTATTATTTATACGAACACATATGATAACGGCACACGTAATAGGTGATAAGGACGTCACGCTCAAGTGTAATCACGGGTGGCAACAGGACGGGATTTCTGTTTTCACCACTCATTCGTTTCTTTAAAACTGAATCCATAATCCATACTATATTATATACTATATACATCCATACTAATATTATAAATGGGAAAGTGTGTGTGTCCGTTTGTTTGTCCGTCCTTCACGGCAAAACGGAGCGACGAATTGACGTGATTTGTTCAGTAGAGATAGTTGAAGGGATGGAGAGTGACATAGGCTACTTTTTGTCTCTTTCTAACCCTCCACTTTCCTAAAATGGGGGGTCGAAGTATGTATGGATATTTCCGCAATTTTTGAATTTAACGCGAGCGAAGCCGCGGGCAAAAGCTAATATGTACTTTATAAATCTGAAGTGAGCTATAATAGAGGAAACCACTTGATTTAGTTAAAGAGTGTGTTTCTATGGATAGAATATTCGGAGTGATTAGGACAGTCTGTGTTTCTATAACATAGAACGGGTGTGTAATGATTGGTATACCTTTTTTTGGTATAGTAACATTTGATATAACAACATTTAGTATATATTTAAAGAATATAAACACTCATTTGACATAATTAACATTTGGTATAACCACAAAATATCTACTTTTATTTTGTATAATCATTATTTCGCATAACGCTTATTTATAATAACCGTTATATGGTATAACTATCTATTGATATACGACTAGTATAATATAACTAGCAAACAGTATAAAATATTTCATGAATTAATTTTATTCTTTTTTGAAGGGATCACAGTTCTAACCTAACCTAACCTACTTTTCTGATAGCAGTACATATGTTTAAGGGTCATAGTTCTAACCTAACCTAACCTATTTTTCTGGTAGCAGCGCGTTGTGTGTAGGGGTCACAGTTCTAACCTAATCTACTTTTCTGGTATATGATGGATCTAATTTATTGTACATTTTTTTTTCATTATAACTGTGCTTTAGAAAGAGTTTGTGTTATACAATTTATTTATTATCGGAAATAAGCATTATACTCAAAGTATGTTATACTAAATGTTATTCGAAAAAATGATCATTATACTAAATAAGAATTATACAATTTGTTAGTATATTATTTGTTGTTATATGATTCAATAATTATATCAAATGATCGTTATAACGACTAAAAATATATCAAAAAAAGTTATATCGATCGATACGCACCCACATAGAACATGTAGTAGTTGACATAAGTTCTACCAAACTATGTATTCTCGAGGGTGATCAGTCGCTCACCTGTCGCCGATATATCGCCGAAAGCTATATAAACATGCACGCCGATTTCGTAGTGAGCTCCTCGCAAATCGCAAAATCTTATACAAACCTGAAAATTCTACTTTCAGATATAAAAAAACTTCGGCGTTATGTTCAGTATACATTATTGATACATATTATTACGAGAAACTACCAAAAGTTGCGAAAATAGCGTTAAAAATCGCCAATTTTCAGTATTTTAGCGGCTATTTCGGCAAATGTACTGAAACTAGACCAACTTTGGCGATTTTTGATGCTTTTTTCTCAACTTTTGGTAGTTTCTTATAATGATATGTATCAATAACATAATATACTAAACAAAATACAGCCGAAATTTTTTTTATCTGAAAGTTGAATTTTCATGAGATTTTCATGAGATTTTGTATGAGATTTTCAAAATTTCAAACCTAATGCGGGGGCTGAAGATGTTGATTTAAAAAGCTGAAATTTTGCACAAAGGCTTCATAGACTAAGGATCATCGATTGATAACTATTAGGTTTGCTAATTTCAAAAAAGTGTTCTTTTGATCCACCCTAATAATTATCTTTGTTTCAATATTAGTATTCAGTATGATCAGTACGTCTATTGGATACTAATAGCCAATAAGAAACCCTGGCTTAATTAACTACCTACTTAATTAACAAGCAATCATTAACCTCTCACGATAACAGTAGTTAAAGAGTGGTAAGTCACGTGATCTTTCGAAATGAAATGAAATGAAATTATTTATTACGCACAGTTTTAGGTACAGAAAGGTGGAAATATATATCTAGGAATACAAGTGTGTACTTCAGGGGTATCACTAAAACTACCTTACAGGCATGCATAATGTACTTACATTCTAATCTATTCAATAACCTAGCTTATTTATAGTTGAGAAATTCGTTTATACTATAAAAGCATTTATCCACAAGCCATTTCTTTAATTCTTTTTTAAATCGATTGAATGGTAAATCCTTAATCTCGTCCGGCACTTGATTATAAATCTTTATACACATAATAAATGCATTCTTTGCTACGAGTGACAGCTTTGTTGGAGGTATATACAATTTGTTCCGATATTGTGGACGTACAGGATTTCGATAAACTTCCTTGACTTGCTGGAAGAGATGGCCATGCTGATACACAAATATGCAGGCATTAAATATGTAAATAGACGGGAGCGACAAAATATTCTGATTTTTAAAATAAGGTCTACATGAATCTAAGGTTTTCAGTCCATAAACAGCTCTTACGCATTTCTTTTGCATGAGAAATGCATCATCTATATCCGTAGATCTACCCCACATAATTATGCCATATTGAAGAATCGAATGAATATAACCATAATAGGAAGTAAGTGCCGCATCTATTGAGACTACTTGCCTTATTCTCTTTAATGCATATACAAAACGATTCATTCTCGAACATAGGTCGATTATATGCTCTTTCCAGCTGCAGAACCGGTCAAGAGTTACACCTAAAAATTTAAAACTAGTTACTTCGTCAATTTTATGACCATTGTAGTTAACATCGAGATTTTGTGGTTTTCCCTTGTTAGTATAAAATTGCATTAACTTAGTTTTGGCTAAATTAACTCTAAGATTATTACACTCTAACCATTTTATTGTTTTTTCCAAGGTGTCGTTAATCAATCGTTCGTAAGTGGTTAGATTATCTGATTTAATAACAATACTTGTATCATCTGCAAATAAATAACATTGCTGTGTCAGAACATTTGGTAAATCATTGATGTATAATAGGAACAGTAATGGTCCCATTATGCTACCTTGTGGTACGCCATATTTATTATGTACAAAATTTGATCTGTATTTCATAATGTGTTTATTATTAGAACAATATTGAGATATCTCCACGCATTGGGTTCTACTTGTCAAATAAGATTTAATCCAATCATAAGCCAAACCACGAATACCGTACCGATAAACTTTCTCCAATAATCTTCTGTGACAAACGAAATCGAATGCCTTACTCATATCCATAAAAATAACGCTTACAGGTATTTTTTCGTTTATGCATTCAGTGACTGTTTTCATTAATTGGAAGATAGCAAGGCTTGTATTTCTATGTCGACGAAAGCCATTTTGTTCATCTTTAAGCAAATCATTACTTTCGACAAAGTTACTAATTCTTGAATATAAGACTTTTTCATAGATCTTAGAAAATATGGATATGAGTGTTATTGGCCTATAATTATCTACTTGGTTTTTGTCTCCCTTTTTAAATAGTGGTTTGACAATTGATTTTTTTAGTATCTCCGGGAAACGGCCTTGTGTCAAGGATAAATTAATTGCGTGTCTTAAGGGTTCGCCTATTATGTGAATGCTCATCTTTATAATATCAGTACTGACTTCGTCATAACCAACTGCTTGAGAATTACTCAAAGAAGCAACAACTTTTTCCAGTTCAGTAATTGAAACCGGTCGCAAAAAAATACTTTTTTCGAATTGCGGTACAGTTTCATTGATTTCTGAAAAACTATGAATTTTAGGACAGTTATCTTCAACTACATTAATGAAATATTTATTAAAAATATCCGCTACATCATCAGGATCACTATAAACAACTTTTTTATCAATAATTTCATTACTTACTTGGCTGATAAACTGCAGGTTACCCTTACTCGTATCAGTAGCGACTGGCGAGGTGTTTGTCCAATGCCTAGTCACGTAGACATTTCAATTGCTCTTGCTGGCTAGAAGGTGTTGAGAAACCTCTAAGGACATCATCCTCCTTGCGTTATCCCGGCATTTTGCCACGGCTCATGAGAGCCTGGGGTCCGCTTTGACAACTAACCCTAAGATTTGGCGCAGGCACTAGTTTTTACGGAAGCGACTGCCATCTGACCTTCCAACCCGAAGGGTAAACTAGACCTTTGGAATTAGTCCGGTTTCCTTACGATGTTTTCCTTCACCGAAAAGCGACTGGCAAATATCAAATGACATTACGCATAATACGCACATAAATTCCGAAAAACTCATTGGTGCGAGCCGGGGTTCGAACCCGCGACCTCCGGAACAAAAGTCGCACGTACTTACCGCCAGGCTACCAGCGCTTTCAAGAAACCTCTAAGGACAAATGAAATTATTTTCATATAAAATACTTTAAAATGTATTTTTAAGTAGACACTCTTACATCTTATGTCTACGGGGGCCCTTACTGATACATTTCCCAGCTCATATAACCCATCAGCAACCTTCAAATCAAGAGTTAACAGTGTTAACACTATTAACAGGCACCTTCTGGGCGAGCTCACTCCATCGTAGGACACGTCCTCGGCTAGTCTGTGGCCATGAGTAAGCCTATTTACAATTTATTTGTCAATAATAATAATAAACATTTCTCCTTAAGATCCTTCACCTATTCAGGAGCTTCTTGATATGTTTGATGATGAGGCTCATGGAAGTCATGGATTAAATTGAGCTCTTTGTAGTCCTTTCGTTCCAGGGTGCTTAGCCGAATGGCACAAACGCTCACGAAACGAAACGCTCGTAGATATCTATATATATCGCTCGTGCGTATTTGCGCGACAGAAACAGACTACCTTTCGCGGCGTTTCGTTTTCGTTTCGCGTCGCAGAAATGCCACTCAGCTACGGCACCAGGTAACGTGTTCCAAAGTTATTCATTCTTTGCCTGGCGAAAGCGTGACATTCGCACATTACTTCATATAACGTCTCTCTTCATATAATCAGTCTAACAGTCTCTTTCTCTTCGCCACACATACGACAATCAGTGTTGTCAGAGTGCGCCATCTTGGCCAACATTCTTTTGGCTCCGTAAACACCCCCGTTATAATCTGGAGTTGTCTCGACCGTCTCATAGCGGAGAGTCTCAAACAACATCATGAGAGACTCGCCGATTTGATCAAGGGTCAAAAGCAGAAGGTAGTTTTGGACATGGCACGGATAGTCCGGCGGTTCCTCTCTCAGCAGCCCTAAGTATCGGCATCTTTGCCCTGAATTTTGAATTTTGTAGGAACTTTTACAAATTATGCATATTGTAAAAGACGTAACCAAAGAGGGAACTAAAGGGAATAATTGTGACATAGATCACAAATAGTGTTATCATACGTAAATGGATTCGGGTAGGGTCGACGGTGGCGCGTGTCAGCGTTATCTCCCGACGCGTGATGCAACACAACGGAACCGTGCGTAAGACAATCAAAGATCACACACGTATGTCATTGTTACACTTTGACAGGTTATGGTTCACTTGACTCGTGCATTGATAAGTGCTGTGAGCGGTATTGGGTGGTTTTGACCGGATAAAGCTGATATTTTGCCTTTGGCTAGTCTGTGGCCAAGAGTAAGCCCATTTATAATTTAAAAAAAAAATATTCGTTAATATTTAGTAGGAATGAATACTATTCATCATCCTCCTTGCGTCATCCCGGCATTTACCACGGCTCATGGAAGCCTGGGGTCCACTTTGACAACTAATCCCAGGCGTAGGCACTAGTTTTTACGAAAGCGACTACAATCTGACCTTCCAACCCGAAGGGTAACTTAGACCTTATTGGAATTAGTCCTCACGATTTACCGAAAAGCGACTGGCAAATATCAAATGACATTTCGCACATAAATTCCGATAAACTCATTGGTGCGAGCCGGGGTTCGAAACGCGACCTCCGGAACGAAAGTCGCACGTACTTACCGCTAGGTTAATAGGTTATAATATTCCATTCCGTTTTATAGTTATGAATACATCAATATGTATTGTGTTAATAACCTAATGAATTATTCATGAACAATTCGAGCACCTTGTTGTTCTGTTTGGTATGTTTCGTTGAGCGAGGTTCTACAAGTGAACTGGCGAAAACGTAAAAATATCGGGTGTACAACTGTACACCTACCATTTTCTCTTATTTGTTGATTTGGTCATATTAAATAGTTTCCGTTTTTCTCGCCCCATAATGGTAGCAGTTACATTTAGAAGAATAAGGAATCGTACGTACCATGAGAGCGAATTTATTGATATCAATACTCAATATCTGGGCGACCAAGCTTCGCTCGGTTCTATTTTATATATCACGTCTTTAGATAAAAAAACTCTTATAAATACAAAAACAAAAAACAAAAACTTAATTTCTTGCCGGGATTCGAAACCCTGACACCTGCGATCTATCTGCGAACATTAGACCGACCTCGTATGACTGAGCTAAGCGGAGTCGATACGCGCGCGGCGAAATTAACGACCATATTTTATGTGTACTAACGCGAAAGAAAAACCCATGAAAACTCGAAAATTTGCGTTTTCCGGGATCTAAGTAACCGCTAGATCGATTTTTCACCCCCGAAAACCCCCACATAACAAATTTCAGCGAAATCGTTAGAGCGGTTTCCGAGATGGTCGGTATATATAAATAAATAAATAAATATACAAGAAATCATACTCAATATGACCAGAATTCTTTTTTATCCGTCAAGTATTCTCGCGAAACAATGAAACGTATTAGAATACCTAATAAAAGATGTTAAAATATTCGAATCGTATTTACATAAGTACATTACATTACGAGCTGCATTCTCCTTCACAACAAGGAAAACGGGCCACGAACTCTTGTACGCGTCACGTGGCATGTAAATATAAATATCCATACTTATTATAAATGGAAAAGTGTGTGTGTGTCTGTTTGTTTGTCCGTCTTTCATGATAAAACGGAGCGACGGTTTGACGTGATTTTTTAAGTGGAGATAGTTGAAGGGATGGAAAGTGACATAGGCTACTTTTTGTCTCTTTCGAAGTTTTGTGCCCTAAAATAAAGTTATATTGTAAGGTACAGCGGGGCAAATCTCGACTGGGGGGCAAATGTAACTGATCCATTTTATCCATCATTACACTATGATGTTGAGTTCTACATGTATCCACTGAGCACGCCTACCATATATAACCGATGGACACTATATTTAATAATGCAAACATAGTAAAACATGGAAAAAAATGGACCAGTTACATTTGCCCCCCAGTCGAGATTTGCCCCGCTGTACCTTATCACTTGTTGTCTACAATATGAATTTAGTTATTTTTCATTCACACACACACACACACATGTAACATAAATACATAAATATAGGTAATATTTTGTACCTTTAAGTATTAGGAGTTGCTGAAATTAACAAAGAGTATAACTAAAAACATGATAGATAACTTACGGCGTTAGCTTAGGCTAAGGGTGTTCGAAAGATAAAGTTCGTTCTAAAACTATTTAGTACTTGAGCTTTCCGATAGATGGTTCGGTCTTAGAAAAGTTTTAGTCTCTATTTTACTTAGGTATTTATAATACGAAGATACCAATAATAATCACTTATTTAAGTACCAGTAAGGTCCTAAAATTACTTCGGCTAAAGAAAGTAGGTACAAATAGCTAAATATTAGCGGCTAAAATTGTAACAAGTTACCTACCGTAGAGAATACTCAGGTTCTTCGGGCATATCATGCGTTCTAAACAGCACACTCTCGAAAGGAACATTATCCTCGGCAAAGTTGAAGGCCGACGCTCCAGGGGTGGAATACCGCTAAGGTGGGCTGAGACCGTGAAGAAAGCTTGTGGTTCCATGCAGATGGCAGTCCATATGGCCCTAGACCGCGTCAAGTGGAGAGAAATCACTGTTGGTCACGATCCTCAGCCATGAGGGAACGACTGAGAAGAAGACCTACCGTAGCGAACGTTAATAGTTTAGTTCGCACAGGCCACAGGTGCGCAAGCGGCCAAAGCATTAAAGCTTCTAAGTTATAAAGCTTTCTCACAGATGGCGAAGCTTTCAAAAGTTTCAAATTCTATTGGGCAATACAACGCATTCTGAGATTTTCGATAGATGGCGCTACACCTAGAGTTTTCGATTCAAGTCGGTTATAGTTTTCTAAGTACAACAACCCAACACAGATGGCGTTAGTAGTAGCGATTTTATCTTGCATCTACGTTAACCAATTTTTGGTGTTCTGAACGACTGAAGTTTACAAGTTGGTAACTAAGTTTCGTTTAAAAAGTATTTTGTATCTAACTTTATGTAACAAATAAACAAAAATACGATTGTACTACTTAACTTTGTTACTTTATTACCTTTTTGGCCTTTGTTTCGTATATTATTAAATAGGTACATAGCCGAACTGCATCAGAAACTCAATAACGAACTGATGTAGCAAGGTCGACCACAATTTTTTTAGATATATTTTCCTATTACATGTTTTCTTCTTATTCTTTTTCTTTTTTTTTCTTATTATTTTTTTTGTGTCTTCTCTTTTTATTCTTTAACATTCTTTTAGGAATGAATATTCAAATATGTAATGTAATTCACTTGGTAGCGCAATGACTCCGCATTTTGATAAAGATAATGAAACATTCATTGAGTGACGTGATATGTACATTGTTCCGACATAGCACGTGCTACTATGCTATACGTGCCTATCTATACCTGTACATATACACATACCTACATATATGTGTTAGCAGAAAGATCAAATAATCGTGACTCTTTAAATTCTCGTGCTTAGTACAAATATTTAATGTCACTCACAGGTAAAAAGTTATTAATAACATGATTTTAACTTTTTTTACTTTTTTTAAATAAACCTGGTTGCTCGAAAAACTCCGCGTAAGAAACGTCGGAAAAAAGGTAAAATTATGTTAGTGTTAAACGCGTTCGATCCGTGAGTGATTCATATATTTAATTATCACGTTATTAAATAAAAAATAAATGACTACGGTAAGTATTTGCACTATAGAATGCATGTTTTTAATTAATATATTATAGTTTTATAATACTTAGTTATAAACATATTTGTTATTTCAGTTAAGTTGACAATCAAAAATTTCTTTGAAACAGTTTGGAAGCCGATTCTGCTTAGGTATTTATTAAGTATATGTGTTTTCTTCGAACGAGAATGTAGCAATAAGTATACATACATACATAATACGCGCCGCTACCTACTGTGAAATCCTGTTTACGAAGTTGTTATCAAGGATTCATAATAATTATAATACATTTTGAATAATAATATGTACGATAGTAACGCTTATAAAGTCATCATATCTGTAAAATAAATAAATAAATAAATATTATAGGACATTCTTACACAGATTGACTGAGGCCCACGGTAAGCTCAAGAAGGCTTGTGTTGTGGGTACTCAGACAACGATATATATGATATATAAATACTTGTATACATAGAAAACATCCATGACTCAGGAACAAATATCTGTGCTCATCACACGAATAAATGCCCTTACCGGGATTCGAACCTGGGACCGCGGCGTAGCAGGCAGGGTCACTACCGACTGCGCCAGACCGGTCGTCAAAAAATATTTGTGTCGCTTTGATTTTTCAGAATTTTAGTACCTACATTTTTTTTTAGCATCATGAAAATTACCTACTACAAACCCTAGCTTAATATTCTCTACAAACGCTAGACAAGTTACACAAATTAAAAAAAAAACATATGATTTGCATATTTAACTTGACTATGGTTGTTTTTAAAGCAAGCATGCAAATTACTACAAATTCCGGAATGATCTCTACAGCATTCGTTAGACGAGTATGATATGATTTTCCATACGGACGGTCCATAGATTTATTGATCACTGAACCACAGACTTAGCAGTCTGCTTACCAGTTTGAATAACCGTGTCCGCTGCACCCACGTTGTCACTTAGACACTTATCGGCACAATCGCTAAGTGATAAACAAGTAAAGTGATAAAGCGCAGGTAACCGGTAGCGATCACGCGCGCCGGGAACCCGGGAACACGCGGTCGGAGGTTCCGACCTTAACCTCGCTCAATATTTGGATGGTGATAAGCAATAATGTGTCAACCCACAAAAACTAAAAAAATGAGATTTTAATGCCATGTTATAGCTGGATTTTTAAACTTCTATTTGCAAAAATGACCTTTTCATTTTGAAAATTTTCACTATCCCAAAAGTAAAAAAATAGGTTAACACAAATCCTTTATCGTGTGTTGCCTGTTTTGCATTAATGTGTCAAGAACCTTAACTTATTATAGTAATTGGCAGAAGACATATTTAAATTACAATAATGTGTTATGAGGGTTGACTCAACGATTTTTTTACACTTGAATCATTCTTGCAAAACGCAAAAAATGACATAGTTACCCACTATGAGACTTGAATGATTATTGCAAAATGATATTTTATTCGTTGCTTTATGCTACGACCCGTGTTATAAAACATAAGTCATTATTGTTAAATTATATTCGGGTCATAAATTGTTCGTTTTTGTTGTAAGTACCATGACACTATATTGTAAAATATAACTGTTCATATTAATTTATGTTTGAATAAGTTATGACTTAGTCCATTAGTATATTTTTGCACATGAATGGTAAATTCAGTACGAAATTGAACATTTTAAGTCATGAATATACATATTCGTTATTATAATTTGCAAAAATTTTTTACAAGTACGTGTTTAGGTATATAAAAATCTAATATAAGCTACTATTTTTTTATAATTACTAATTACATTAAGACGTGTTAATGTATGCATAAAAATATTGTTTAAATTTTTGAATACTTACTGAATGGTAGTTTATTATTTTGTTAAAGATATTTTATGTTTTGTTCTTGTACAAGTCATGAGTTATTCATAATTTAAATGACTTAGTCTATTTCTTAGCGTAAAAAAATATTTTGTTGTATATTTTAGATAAGTAGTTTATTTTTTTTAAAGATGATTATTTGGTTTTTGTAACGATTTTTTGTTGAAAAAGCACAGATAAATATGTGTCTAGAAATTATCATTACTCTAATAGTTAATTTATAGTATTTTATTCAACTGGCATTTAAAGGAGGTCAAGAAATATGAGTGGCGTACTTTCCACGAGTATTTTGGAGTCAGTTAAACACCATTGCATACAATACTTTTACAACGACCATGCACTTAGTTTTTAATAGTTTTTTTAAATAATTCTCGCGAAATTCACACTGTTTCCTGTATTGCAAAGGTTTGCACTGTCAGCTCGGCTGCCCAAAGCCTTCCCGCGCACGCACGCAGTATCGTTAATGCAATGCGTTGCCATGATTACAGAACCAAACAATGCGTTTTCAGTTTTTTCGATACGCACAATCCTGTAAATGACGAATAACAGTTCGGGAGCAGAAAAATCATTAAAAGGTTTGATTAATAAATAATGTATTGATTCCTACATACCTAATAACATAAGTGACCATGACTGATATGTTACTTAACACTTATAAAGTTAAAAATATGCATAGGTAGAGTATTTTACAACAACAATTTATGTGCTTTAACATGTTTATTTAAGACTCATAGATATTTTTAAACAATTAGCAAAAGTGGGTTAAGTATCATAACACAGTCTTGAAAAAGTTTGACGTCGTCGAACAATTCGCAATAAAAGAAAAGGGCATTATTTCGTCAAATTGAAGTTTGTTTTGAAATTAAGCTACAATAATCACTACTACTGAACGTATTATAGCTGAAAAACACAACAATCTATATAAAAACATTTTTTTTTAAGAGAAACACAAAAAAATGAGAAAAAATCTTTAGACGCCATTTTCTCAAAATGGTTGGCGTGTGGGTTGACACATTGTTGCTTATCAGCATCCATTTATCGTCTATGCTAGTGTTCGTATAATTTGCACTGTCTTGTAGTGTAGGGAATTGTTTATGAGATTCGTTAACTTTATGAGCACTCTTCTTTGAGAATTAGTTATTCAATTTAATTTTAATGCTGTTAAGTTGAAGAGTGAACTCATAATGTTAAGTATGTACTTGGTAATTTTGAATGTGTATTTTCAGGTAGGGTTTTCGGGAATAAAATTCAGAAATATAAAGAAATATGTGTTTTATTGACTTACTCTTTTGCCAGTTCTTTCACGATTTCGTGACATATTTTTTTCAACGATAAAAAATAACAACCCGAACCATCTCTACTGGGTTCGATACAACATCTCTTACTTTTACAATAATATTTACTCTTTAGTATCACAAAATATACTTATTTGCTACTTTCATTAAAGCTTTCAAGTTGCTTACGAGCTAAGTTTAACACTAATTAAATTGTGAGATCTAGATTATGTTTACAACATGAACATCACTAGTATTGGAGCGCGGACTCAGTGGGGCAGGCGGCTCCGAGCGGCGTGGGAACAGATGTGACCGCGGAGCCGGGTCCGGCCTCCGGGCACCGGCCACGTCTACCACGGCCGCCACACCGCCGGGCTCTTGTGGAAGGAGCCGGTCGAGCAGTCCAGGGGCGTCGCCGTGTGCATGTGCACGGGCGAGGCTGGCGGAGACGGGGTCACGTAGCCCGAGGAGGACGACACTGTCGACAGCGCGGGGCTGGGCGGGCTGGCCGGGGGTGTGTCGGCACCGGTGGCGGCACGCTGCATGTCGTTCAGTCTGTGGCCGAGGTGGGTCATCAGCTGAGTTCCCAGCCTCACGTCCACTCCAGGAATCGAAGCCAAACACCGAGACACTTCATTGGCGGCGTGGGTGAATCCAGCTTTGAAGCGGTCAGCGTCGACTGTGGGGTTGAGCGCCAAACGACGCTGGCGGCGAAGCTTGTGAAGATGACGAACGGTCAATTCCAAAATATCAGCCTTCTCCAATTTTGCGACGTTCTCGCCCTCCGACTGGAGAGCGCTGACCATCAGCTCCTTGAGTTCGTCGAGGCAGCGGTTGATGCGAGCGCGCCTCTTGCGCTCGAGCATCGGTTTCATCACTTTGCGATACTGGTAAGTACGCGAGACGGGCTGCGGGCCGTCGTCTGCGATCGAATACGCGATCTCGTAAGACATGGTGATTGTGTGTGAGTGAGTAGTGAGCGTGCGTTAGCGCCGAGCGTTGAACGCGGAATGCGGTGGAACGTCGGAGCGGGGGTTTATATAGGGAGCGGCGGGCGCGCGATCGTGGGAACGCACGGAGCCGTCGAGTTCCCACACGCGCCACCTGTGCGGCGCGGAGCAGCTGCCGGCGGGGCGCGGGGGGGCCCGTGCCGCGCGTGCGCGCCGTAAACAATCGACGCTCGCGCCGCGCCGCTCGCCGCGACGCCCGCTCTGGTAATTGCTGGCGTTAGTCACGCCGCGGATTCTACGCTCACTTGCTACCGGTTACCTACTTAGCGTTTAGGTAATAGATAAACAACTATACTTTACAATAATAAGTATACGCCTCTTTATAAGTTGTACAATCGAGCAACTAATGGAGATGGGTAGGTACAGTAACTGAATAATAATGTACATTCTACATCATGGGGCTTAAAATTAACTATTTGTTGACATAAAAAAACTAGATCGTAGCACTACGTCAGCATAATTACGTAGAACCTGTAGCACTATCCTAGTCGTAGAGCCGTAGAGTCCTGTTCTGTGGCGTAGCGCATCTCCCCATCTGTAACAATTAATCAGTGCTTGCAACCAGCTTACGTAAGTCATTAAAGCCATCTAATTAGGACCGTGGATTTACATGCAGTTTTGCAACGCGATCAATCAGACCGGCGCACAATGCGGCGTCAATAACAAACGAAGATCGTCTACAGTGGCTCTATAAAGAACTGTATTCGCTTGGAATAAGATTCGAGAATAGACATTCAACTGTTTTGCCGATATTGGCCGCTACTGTTGCTATAAGACATCAATCATGGATTACGCGTAATAATTATTGACAGGCAAAATTACGGCCTTATTCCGCCCCAGTAAGATATCTTGCTTAACGTTATCGTTGGGATGAAACTCTTGATGAGGAAGTTGTGCAATGTTTTGAAGCGTGGTCAGTATGGCAACAAGTATACATTGAATGTAACTAAGACTTCCAGTTCTTAGCTCGGTTAACTATGAAGTTTATTGGAGTTATTTCAATGATTTCCTGCCGTAGTTAAGTAGATATTTTATTATTATGGATTTGGTGAGAATCAGCGTATTTAATTAAGAATATTCATGATTATGGTCTTGTTTCAACTAGGAATAAGACGTCTACGGGCGGTATGGGTATAGGAATACCTATACCTACGAAAATGAGGCTGTGTATAAATGGCCGTTTTAATCATGAGGTTTAGGTACACCATCATCCTCGAATCAACAACTCTGTTGTTTTACAAGGCGTCATTATCAATCAAAGCGTCGATCGGTTGGTGGCAATCAAAATAATTGGGATCATGCGGGACCCCGTATCGTTATTATGGTCCAGTTAAACATCATAACAGTATACAAGTACACTGATTTATATCGTACTCGCTTTTTCCTGCGGCTCCGCTCGCGTTAGAAAGAGACAAAAAGTAGCCTATGTCACTCTCCATCCCTTCAACTATCTCCACTTAAAAAATACGTCAATTCGTCGCTCCGTTTTGTCGTGAAAGACGGACAAACAAACAGACACACACACTTTCCCATTTATAATATTAAGTATTAAACTTGTATGGATAGTCCAAATAAAAAAAAAGTGGATCTCGGGTGAAAACAAATGACGTCACGATCCGTCCGATTTTTTGGATTTCGAACGTCAGTTCTTGGCATCGTGCAGGAAGGAGTGATGGTGTTTCATCTTCTTCTTAAGGGCATGCCAAACATTAATGCTAGCTGCAGTCGTTGCCATTATAATATAAGATTTAACATAGAAAAAGCCACAAAGTTAGGACAACACAGATCCTAGCAAATAACACAGTAGAAGTTGGACAACTGAATTTGAAAGATACCTTCTTTATACTGTGATCATAGCACTGATGTTGAGCGATGCGATCGGCGCGTGCTTTGGCGCGAGGACATTCATTCCATAGCCTGACCTTTGCCTAACCTACCCAATATTGCCTGGTCTTCAATGTTAGACGATTCTTTACTATCTCAAGGCCTGATTATACTGGTTAAGTGAGTAGATGCTTGCAGTGGTAGTAAACAGGCGCCGGGCGGTAGCGCAGTCGGATGGACGCATTACTCAGACTGAGTGGGAGGCCGACGTTGCGCCTACACATATTACTTCTACAACAAAAATGACCTAAGTGGAGAATGTTTCTTATTAAAATTTCTACCTTAAAAGATTAGAGATTAAAGAGTAAGTTTTAGGAAGAGCGGGATAATTGTTAATACGTATTTTGTATTAGGATATGTGCCGATGAGAAATTGTCCCCCAGTATCGACACTCGATTAATAAAACCTGAGACTTTGCCTCTCCCAAAACACCCACTTGGGCACTTAACGTGCTTTATTCGGTATTTTTATCATTCAATCGAGGATTTATTTGAATTTGGGCATTGTAAATCGGGTATTGAGCAAATTATGAAACGTTTTGCTTTAAGAGTTACAAAATTTCTGTAGGTATTCGACTTAAATACATTTGAAATGATTTTTAGTTTACCGTAATACCAAATTTACTACTATTTAGTTGTAATAAATAAAATATAAATAAGAACAAAATACGTTAGGTGCTTATTAGATTACTTGCTTATGAACCTTTTTTTTTCACGTTGGGGAAATCCTAATTATGTCAATAATTAAATATAAGAGTTTACAAATGACGCATTTGTAGACTTAGAGTAACTTATTCACTTCTTATTAACTAAAACGTTACACACATATTATATACTATGTAATTAATAGCATTTACGTGACAAATGTCTTGTGACTCAGTTATGAACTAATAAGTATCATATGTTTATAAAGTGCGAGATTTAATGGACTGGCGGTTTTAAGGCTGATATTTTCTAGAACCATTAGTAGGTCATAGTTTTATAACTTATGTATAAAGTAGTAGTAAAACTTTACTGTGCAAAGAAAACTGTAGGTAGGTACTATAAAATGACCTAGTAACGATTCTATGTGTAAATACGTATTTATGTACAATTGTAGTATGTACAACATAGAAAACAACTATTACTCAGGAACAGATATCCGAATTCCGAACTCATCACACAAATTAATACCCTTACCGAAACTCGAACCCAAAATCATCTAGACTTCGCAGGCAGAGTCACTTGGCCAGACAATCCTCATCGGTCAGTTGGCCATAGGTAATTAGAGTTCTCGAATAGTATGACGGCTGTCGATAAAAATGAAATAGATTATTCAGTAAAAAACATTGCGTAGTTTGCATTGTTATTGTGCGATATCTCACGACCTTGTTGACACAGTAAACTTGCTAAACAAGATAAAGATTATGTCTAAATTTAGTGCGAGCGTGATGGAAAATAATGTGTTTGTAAACTTTTACTGTGTTAGTTTACTAAAAATAGAACAATTATCTGTTGTCGTCGTTTATGGTTTAATCTAGTAATGGGTAAAGTACATAATTACATACAATGTATTACTTACATAAGACAACAATACAGTACCTAAAGCGCTAAGCAGTTATTCTTACGCGTTCATACTCTTACTTTGATACATAGGTTTTAAACGTGGTAGAATTGAACACAATGTTGTGAGGATTCTTTACCCAGAAGTCTAAATCCTTAAGATAATTATACAGAATTCTGGTATATACTCTAAAGCTTAGACTACGAATTCATCAGCTGGTCCATCACATCTGTCGATTGAGTTAGGTTTTTTATATCATTTTTTTTTTTATTTAGGTTAAATTATTGGTAGATTGCTATCTTTTGACTAATTTGGGAACTTGATTGTATCTCTCCTACAAAACAAAAATATTGATTCTTATAGATTACTACCATATTAAAAACCACGAACCGCTGTGATAGGGGAACATAAATAAGGACTTCGCGCAGAATTTAATTTGGAAGTTAAACAACCGGCCTTTTAAATTAATATTAATATACTCATTTATACTATCTTATTCGTGAGTGTCAACGATCGATTCTCTAAATCTTCTCACTTCCACGTAAGTCATTAATATAAAAATTCCACTAGGCTAATGTGCAATGGAAAAATGTCAATTGACGAGTGATCGTGGCACGTGGTGACGCGGCCTAATGGCTGATTTATCGTGCCATTCGTAAAGACAAGCGCCTTTACTCGTAATGTAGTGTTAGTAAAGGTTAAATTTGACGAATCTGGGCGACAATGTGGATGACACGAACTATAATGACAATAACGAGAGGAAACTTTGTCTAATTCCGGTTCCTTGGCCTGCATTCAGCCAATTATTTTGATAGTACAATATTTTAGGGTTTCGTACATGAAAATGAAAAACGAATCAGGTTGTCCAAACGTTTGTCAGCCTATTTATTCATCTAAAGTACATACGAGTAGGTAGACAGTAGTTATATAGTGTTGGTGACGAAGAGTAGAATTATTATTATACTATATCAAGAGTACCAAGACGGAAAATTAGGCACCTAATAATATTTTTCAAAAATGTGCATGGCATCTCAAAAAAAAAATGGATAAATTAATTTTCAATTTTGCCATTTCTATAGGGACTGAGAAAATTTTAATACCCAATTATAGAAGCAAATAGGTTCATTCAATACATACTTATAATATGTAGATGCAGGAAAAAAATCGAGAGGCATCAAGCGCGAGTCTGCGCAAGCGCTGATACGTCTCGAACTTGACCGGATAATATCATATAGGTATTGTGTGTAAATGATCAAGTCCCGTTCTGACGCACATGGAAATAGATGTGTAAGATCGCAATTATTGACTAACGATTATAATAATGATATCGAACACGCCGGCGGCATGTGATGCCATTGATGTAATGAGATGTGACTGAAATACTTAGCTTATCAGTGTTTTACAATATATGACAGATTGTGCTATAATAAAATAAATTACCTCTATAGAGGATGCAAGGACAATGAAGAAGAGTTATTTAGATTCCCTTAGAACCCAAATTATTGATACATAACTAATTGTAAGATATTAGTGCAATGTAAGGATTGCACAAAAAATCTTTTCAGTACAGATGGTGTTTTTTTACGCACTAGTGCGAGAAGTGGTTCATTATATGGCAGGTCGAAACTTCTGAGAGTTCTGAGGCTCATCTGTACTGAAAAACGTCGTACGATACACGTGCGAAAAGGAAATTCGTAACTCATGTCGATTTAAAACACTCCCTTCGGTCGGTTCGGTTTTAATTTATCGCCACTCGTTTCGACTTCCTTTTTTACGCACTTGTATCGTAATGTACTATTTCGTAACAAAATGCAAAATAATTATGGGTTGTGGGTATATTGTAAATATAATAACAGTTTTATTTTAAACGCAGTACGTTTTTTAATGTAAAAAGTATATTTTTTTTAAATTAACTTGAGAAATTTACACATAACAAGTTGTTAAGTACACCTACATTGAATGAAAAAGTGAAAAAAAAACTGAAAAATCGGACTTAATGCCAAAACCACTAACGTTGACCTACTAACCACAAAAATTATGGGCAGCAAAAAATGATCACTTACCATATAAAAACAAAATAAAATCGAAATGAGAGTCTCGTGTCTAAACAATAACTAGATCTACCACAATCATGTACACTATTTTTTTATCATATTAATAGAAAAAGTATTGCCAAATTTTCCTTTCTTCATTGCATTTTAATGAACCAATACATTTATATCCTATTTGCGATATCACAGTAGATAACGTTTTAGGGTTAATGGTCCAGTATTTTAATAATAATTAATAGTAGGAATTTTCCTATTGAACGGAACTGGGTCTACTAAGTTGTTTATTGTTGATATCATGTACGTATAACGGCTTATCAGATGAGGAAACTGGATTAAAGCGTGAAGTACCTATTTGTATGAAATATTAGTCATACTCGTATCGTATAGTATTGTGTAGGTAGATTTGGCATTCATTTTACGGCATAGGAAAGGTTTTGAAAATAGAAATATGTAGAAATATTTGTGATCTGAAATTTCAACATATTATATGTATAGTGTAATGAAAAGCTGTCGCGATACCCCCCCTTTCACTTAAGCTATATTGAATTTTCTTGAGAGTAATGTAAAATATTTATATTAACGAAAAAGCTTTTGACGACCGGTCTGGCCTAGCGAGTAGTGACCCTGCCTGCTAAGTCGCGGTCCCGGGTTCGAATCCCGGTAAGGGCATTTATTTGTGTGATGAGCACAGATATTTGTTTCTGAGTCATGGTCGTTTTGTTATTATATATCATTGTCCGTGTACCCACAGGGCATTTACTTGTGTGATGAGCACAGATATTGTATATGTATTTATCTATATGTATAACTAAGTATATCGTCGCCTTACACCTTAGTACAAGCTTTGCTTAGTTTGTGGTTAGTTTGATCTGTGTAAGGTGTCCCCTAATATTTATTTATTATTTATTTATTTATCGCCTGTTGATACCTATATGTTCAATGTCTGCTATTTGTAATCTGTTATCCTTGTGGTGCAATAAAGAATATTTACTTACTTACTTATTTTATTAAATAATTCAGCAAAGTAGCTGATACGATGGTAGCTTTATCTCTAAAAAATATAATAAACTAGATGTCGTGTTTTGGTTAGAGATGGATTTTATTTTAAATGACTATACCTTACCGATATTTTTCTTGAAAACATAGCGTAGGTACTAATAATGAAAGTAACATCAGCATGTCCGTAGGGTAGACCTATAACAACCAGTATAAATAAAACACTGTTATTGTAGTTATTCGTAGTAATATGAATAATTATCTTCAATTTGTTTAGTTGCCTTGACAGGAAACATACTTTGTTAAAACATATGATATGACACTTAGCATCTCCTTCAATAACCTGTTCAGGTATCTTTGTATTCAAATGATGCCTTCATTGTTACCATAATGTCTGTTGGCGTACTCTATGTTTCATTACTTTGCATAGACAAGGCTAGGCTTATTTGCAATTAGTTTTAAAAACCGCAGTTGTACACTTGATAATTTATGCTGACGTCAAATACATATTACCTTCCTACAATGTTTCCATGTTATGCTAAGACTTCTAGGTCAAAAGTTATTTGCACACACGTGCCAATTGTTATAACAAACTAAAACGACTTAAATATTGACATGATTAATTGTTATTTAAAGTCACACACAGGTCGAACGCGATTAATTAACATTATTTTTACCTTTTTTCCCAACGTTTCGGCCAGGTACAAAGGTAATATGTGTACAAAGCGCGAGAACTTAAAGTGTTTTATGATTAATTGTTATTTTTCTTATTATCTAAACATTTGCGCATTTAGATATTATCACAGGAACTAATGCATTTTATAGGACATTGTTCTTCAGATAACCTACACGAAGTGCTTTTTAAAAATAAATTTATATAAAGTCATATATCTCGGTGCCGTTTAAAGGACATGCGACCAATAGGTTCTGAAGTGTGAAAGAATTATTACGCTTACTGACGCACGTCCCGTCAAGGTTTTCCTCAACTATGTTTACTAGAAACTGTTAAAGACACGTGGTTTTAACATTAAACGTGTAATTTTTAACACCATAGATAAAGGCGTGAGGTGTGTTCCTTGAAGGTTGAACCTTTATCTTAATGCCACGATCTATTTTCACTACGTAACGTACGTATTTTTAAACATCACCTATTCGGGAAGACGGCTGATTCTTTGATGCTATGACGGATCAATGTGACACTCTTTCTCCTGCAATAAAGATATAAAAGTGAACTTTTCTGTTCTATAATTATAATGCTTTGTAATACTTAGGGCCACTTGCATCAACGAAAATGGAGGGTTAACCCGAGGGTTAACCCACCATGTTATATGGAATTTGACAGTTGACAGCCCACTAACCCTCAGTTAAGTGGTTGGTGCAAGTGGGCCTTATAATATCTTCCTCATGAAATTCCTTTATTCCTTGGTCATGTCAGAAACAGTATGTATAACATGGTAGCAAACTAATTTCCACCTGGTGACCGAAGAGTTGGCGACTTCCTCGCAAAACGTATCAGCATTGCGATACAGCGAGGAAATGTCGCCAGTATCCTTGGTACAATGGCTCAAGGGCGCATTTTAGACATTAGCTAGCTTTCAAGTCTAGTCTTAGTTTCTTATATAATTATGTAAATATGTTCATGTAAATAAAGATTATTTTCATTTCCA
This sequence comes from Leguminivora glycinivorella, assembly GCF_023078275.1. Lineage (NCBI taxonomy): Eukaryota > Metazoa > Arthropoda > Insecta > Lepidoptera > Tortricidae > Leguminivora > Leguminivora glycinivorella. The sequence continues at coordinate 15,994,632 of NC_062981.1, forward strand.
ACTTGATAGTTAACATTTGAATCCCTCACTACGCTCGCCGTGAATATTACCTCTGTCATTTTGCTCCCTTCAGACACAATCATTCAAGTACTAATTTAAATTATCATGACAAATAGGTCGTAAAGGTTTGTTTTTCCACGCTCTGTGTTTATCTTCCTACGCACATTTACGCTTAAATACATTCACTGTCGATATCTCCTCATTTACATACATTTATAAACAGATAAGAGTTTTTTGTTTTCCTCGTATTATTCCATGACCGATTTTCGAATGCGGTGCACCTCTTTTGTAAATCTAACATAAAATATGTAGCAATCGTTGAATATCAATTCATTGTTCTGGTTCTGTGATGACTACGGACTCACCGCATAATTGAGCCTATGGGTAGCATAATTGGTTAACTATGATTAGGTAAGTACCTATGTTACAAATAACTGTGCAGATGAGATTTTCAAAAACTTAAATAAGATTATGTGTACAATTTAATTTAAGTATAAGTTTTTTAGCGACATGTTTATTACCTGTCACTGCAATGTCAAAATTTTGGATTTCTTTTAACCCCTTTTTGCCAAGAGTGGCCCTGAAACTTAGTAGTTCATGTGCTCTGCCTACCCCTTTATGGGATACAGGCGTGATTATATGTATGTTTATTAGATTTGACATTTATTAAAATAAAAAATATTTCATGTTCATGTCTATAAATTCTATTCCCGTACCCGCCCGTCCGTACCCTCGGACACATTTTACACGAAACAATAATAGTATTGCTTATCTGCCGTATTACGCCTAAATATAGTTTAGTTATTTAAGTTTATAACACGATGTTAGTCTACAAAGTACTATAGGACTTGCTGCTGATGAAATATTAAATAAATATACGTTCAATTCAACAATACTTTGAAAAGCAAACATAACCTCAAAAGATAACGCCGCGTACGTGACAGCAGGCGCACGCGTCACGCAGACTGACCCTTGACCCGCCTTGACGTATTCACCTGCGCCTGCGCAAATACAGGATGAGGAAATATACCTATTATCCTTAGTACAGTCAGCATCACAACAAACAACATTACATTACATTGTAACAAAGATCGTTGACCCAAAATTGCATAGAATGAAAAAGAAAAACTATTATTTTTTTTATTCTGGAATATGTAGCGTTATATTAATAAGTTGAATTATTTTTTAACTTTAATTGTACATTTTGTGTATTATTTTGACTTGTAAAATGTACTTTTATTTTACCAATAAAATCTTTAGTCTGTATTCATCAAAACTAGCGGATCATAGTTAATAACGTTTCAGAAGTGACTAGCATTTTGTTGAAGTGATTGCTATCTTTGATTGGATGGAAAACATCATAGTTTACTTAGTTGACCTAGGTGTATGTGTCATATTGCGGAGGAGTGCCGAAACGTGCCTGCGACCTCGTCCTATAGCCCTGAGGCGGCAATCGAGGGGTTTTAGTGGGTAAGCCGTGGGTCGCATTAGCCTATATGGGAGCTCCACATAACCATCCCAGGCCGGTCCCTGCGCCTGGGATGGTATGCGTAACGCATTTCCCCTCGTTAAAAAAAAGGTGTAGGTATGTTTCATATTGTAGCTTGTTCAACCAACCTTGATTGACAATGACAATACTTTTTGCCAGGTGATCATACTTAGACTTATCTCCAAAACTAGACAAAGCAGTTTAATGCACTAAAATGATCAGTTATTGTGCGTGTAATACTACTAATGTGTAATAATACATTTTTCGTAATTTAACAAAATTAAAAAAAAAAAACAAATTCAATTTTGATTTAAAGAAAAGTGCGAGGTATATCTTAAACTAAACGTAAACAAAAAAAAATACCACATCACGTTCAACCAGCTCACCAACCAACCTCTATCCAATTAGGAATCGCCGCTAAACATTCGGCTTGCGCTCTGCGCGTGCGCGGGGTCATGTCATGAGTCACAGGTCGCGTCGCGTGCCTCGCACCGCGCGCGTGTGTACCGGCCTTTACGATCACTACTTTCGATTTGATAGTGTATAAGTTAAAACACATTATGTTCATAGAATTTTTTTATTTGTATTTTTTTGTATTCACGCTACATTTAACTATTACCTGAAATTCTTTGTATATGACATTTTTATTTTCAATTTATACATTTATATTGTATGTTTGTATTTTGTTTTGCTGGAGAAAAGCTATATTTAAATAATAATTTTACTGTTGAGTGTAAGTTAGTATCAGTGCTCGACAGAGTACCAGTTTCAATTGCAATTTTCAATCTTAAGTCATTATCAATAAATGCGACAAAGGATGGCTTGGCTATTAGCGTGTCGAGGTCGAGCACACCCGTCTAGCATTCCTAACGTTTTGACAAATAAATAAAGTAGGTAGTGTAGGTATCTAGACAAGTTTTCGTTTGAACAAGGTATCGGTTCAGAATCTGTGGAAGAACTATTTTGCAAATTTTCAAGCAATTTATACTCATAATATTGTTATACTCAAGACAAAAATCGAAAATGTACAATGTCCAGTGCAAAGGCTATAATATGATGACTAAGAGAAGTGTGTAAATACTTTGGGCTATTAGCACGCAAAATGCCCCGCTTACTCAGCAATATCTGAGAAGCAAACACTTCTCTCATGAGACATGTCAACTTAGTTTTCGGAATTTGGGAATCACTTCGATGCGGATCTAAGACGCCGTGATTATGCAGAAACGCAGACCGGTTTCCACTGACGTGTGTTGTTAGCGAGCAAATAACGAGAAGCAGTGACGCCACATCTCGACAACGTGACGTGACGCGGCAAACTCTCCACTATCACGTCAGGGATCTTTTATTCATATCACTTCCGAGACATGTGATTAGCGGGTATCCTTTAATACCCGGAACTAGCGATGTCACACTCTTTAGATAAAAACCCCAATTTATCTACATAATTGATGCTTAAATGGGCAAATATGTGATGCAATTGTCTATCCACTTGTTGCACCATATTTTATTCATGACGTGTATGTGATATCGGTATCGGTATCTAATCGCTATCGATACGAGCTCGAGTTGAAAACAATGCTTCACGTAATTCCCACTCCACCACGCCGACGCAGCTATCCGCAGCGCAGTTGCTAATAAACAAACATGTTGACTTTGTTTTAGCTTCTGTGCTCGCCGCCTTGCTTACTTAGCGTTAAAATCTTTACGAATCTTAGGATTACTTGATACCCAATACCACGGTCATTTGTGTTCATTCGGCGCTTCGGTAAATATTTTCTTAGCTGCAGTTTCGTCGGCACTTGAAAGGGCGGCATCTCTGTCTCGGCGGTGGCGCCGGGATTTGCGGACCTCGCCAATATTTAGAGACGCAGCCCCTGACTAATGACTTACATGTGCACGCATTTCTCAGACGCCTCTATCTTCGACAGATAAGCGATACATTTTTTCTGTTTCCGTCTTAAGATAGCAGAGCAAAGATTGGCAAAAGAGCCGCTACTCTTAAAATATCACCTGCAAATTAGATCATTAAATCACCGCCCAAATAAGTCTGACGTTCCAAAACCAGAATGAGCCGATGTAATCTCCATCGGTGTCTTTTATGTGTCAAGTCTCAAAATGATGGTTATCTGCGAAACAAAAGGTTGTACAGACACGTGTTCGTGTCTAATGTTTCTCAGAAATCTTGTAAACAAAAAGTTGGATAAATGGTTGAAACAGGTACAGAGGCAAGTGCAAGGTCTGGGAACAATGCGCTGATCACACTTGAGACAGTGACGCTCAGAGGGGGTCGCGCTAATACAATGTGGCGCCAGTTTTTTTGCCACTTGTTGTTCTGAAGACAGTCCCAGAGGTGTCGGGACAAACGACGTGAAACGTCTGGCTTTTGTACTTAAACCCTCAAGTGTCCGGAGGACAGGCCACTTGACTGGTGACGGCTAATAGCAGTGCAAAAACCAGACGCCTACGGAATTAGCGGAGTATTACTGACGGGCCAAACCCAGCTGCGTCGAAAAATAGAAATGTACAAAAAGTAACGCTCTAGCAAAACTACCTACTTATAGGTGGTAATAAGCGAAGCAGAAGCCTCAAGGCAATGTAAGTTTTGGTGCACAAGGCGCCTGAGCGGTGCGATACCTACTATAGAGGATTATCTGCGTATAGCCTCTATGGATGATCCAGATTTAGATGCTGGCAGAATAATTTCGTTTGTACTTTTACATTCAGCATGAAATTAACTTACCGCTCACTCTTTTCATAACCGAATGTAACAGACTGACTACCGGATTTATATGGAATTGTTAATTATTGTGTTCATTGTAACCTACAGAGGCGCATAATTTTACTATACGATATGCGACTGGTGTTTAAGTGGATTCGTTGTATGGAAATTATGGGTATTGTAGATTTGTTTTTTCCTTAAGGCTTGCTTATTCTTGTTTATAGATGCGGGCGCAGATTTAAAGGATGACTTTGTATGTATCCGCATTACATCCTTGAACGGAATAAAGCCCTTTTCATATTTTGTAAATTTGTATAACTGTCATTATTGTGATTCCAGGAATGCTGTAAAGTTGTGGAACCCTTTGCGAGTGGGTAAGCCCACGTGCCGGCCTTACAAACAAGCCGCGAGGGCTCGTTATTGTGAAGGACGTATAAATAATAAAATACTTCTAAATTCTTTTCAAAAAGCCGCAACCGGCTTTTGTCTGAAAATACGCCTCTGTAATCTTACGAGGAAAAAGTCGGCCAAGTTTGCTACCACTGGTGTCTTTCGTTCCACTTCACTTGATTTAAAAATAATTGAACAAGAAAAAATTGGTACTTAGAAACATACCTACTGAGATCAAGATGGTGATAGTGTAGCTGACAATGACGTGAGAATAAGCGGTTAGTATTTAAAAGTTAGTTTTATATCGACCAGTAACTCATATACCTAACTAACCATTTTTAGACAAGTTCATAAAAATACATCGAAGAGGCTTTTATGAAAATGATACTTAAATATTTCATAAACACGGAATTCTTGTCTAGGTAGTACATTAAGTACTAGCCTTTCAGTAAAATTATCTAAGTATATATGTAGCTACATGCCGAGCAAGACTATAACAAATGACAGAGTCTTGGCTGGCCCTCTCCCATGCCTCTCCATTTCTCAAGAGGTTGATCTAAATTTTATGGCATATTATAAAATTCTATAATGTTTTTCGGACTTTTCAAGTTTTAAAAGCGTCAAGCTTTGTTGTCACCGCGATTTTATGGTCGACCGTAATTATCGCCGCCTCTTAAGAAAATTCACAAAGTCACTCGATTTTACTGTTTAAGTCTTTTCCTTAAGGTTCACATGACAGTTTCGGTAAAATCGATTGTCGTATCTATGATGTTAATGTGCTTTTTATTGGCGGCTTTTAGAATATTTTGCTTAATTTTAGAACGGCATTGAAAAACCGTTAAGGTTAAAAGGGACCAATAAAAATTGTATATGACAAATAAACTTGGCCTGCCTTTCCATTTTACGATTTGGCTTGCAGTTTATTTTTGACTATTATCCACATATTTACTCATGGTTTATCGTTTTAAACTTAAATATTCTTGTCTATATCTGTACTGCCTCAGGGCACCTATAAATGGCACTGACAATAAACATTGCTTCGGAAAAATAAATACGCAACAGTAAGCTAAATTATTTGAGGACGCCTAATGAATATGTGTCTGTAACGAGCACGTTATTATTTATTATTTAAACCTTTTGATTACAGTATTCCAGACTCATTTCAAAAACTAAAATGCATTAAGTTCAAATTTATTTCATTTCAATTTGAACTGTAACGATTCAATAAACAGAGTCCAAAATAAAGAGAACAATTTTCCGGACTTGATGTTCTTTTGTTTTAGTCGGTTATATACCTACCGTATGGTCTGCCCCCAGGCTCACAGTAGCCGGCCAGTAATATGATCAATCGATATTTTTATGGCCCCTCTTTTAGCGTAATCACTGGCTTACGAGATGAAATATATTGAGTGGGAAAATGTGGCAATAAGTTAGCCGGGCTGTAATATTGTAGGAATGATAGTAGATTTATAAAAGTTGTAGCTGCCCATTATTTTTAATGTTACACTTTTGGTTGCAAAGTTCGTTCAACTTACAATTTCTGTGTTTTTACGATTGTATAATTTGAATAACTGATGGTGAACTAGCGCGGACGCAGTTTATGCTGACAAAAATATGAATCCCTGTATTCAACTTTTAGTAGGACCTTACCCAAAACAACTTCAGCAGCTTTAGTCAGTAGACTGCCCATCGTAATTCTGAAATAAATAGATATTTAAATTCCAGTCCGTTTAAATCCATGAACGGCTAATCCAAAATGCGACCTCAGTAACTCAGTACCTACCTACCACCTCGAAGCAACATCTGCATAATAAAAAACCGGCCAAGAGCGTGTCGGGCCACGCTCAGTGTAGGGTTCCGTAGTTTTCCGTATTTTTCTCAAAAACTACTGAACCTATCAAGTTCAAAATAATTTTCCTAGAAAGTCTTTATAAAGTTCTACTTTTGTGATTTTTTTCATATTTTTTGAACATATGGTTCAAAAGTTAGAGGGGGGGGGACGCACTTTTTTTCCTTTAGGAGCGATTATTTCCGAAAATATTAATATTATCAAAAAACGATCTTAGTAAACCCTTATTCATTTTTAAATACCTATCCAACAATATATCACACGTTGGGGTTCGAATGAAAAAAAAAATCAGCCCCCACTTTACATGTATGGGGGTACCCTAATAAAACATTTTTTCCCATTTTTTATTTTTGCACTTTGTCGGCGTGATTGATATACATATTGGTACCAAATTTCAGCTTTCTAGTGCTTACGGTTACTGAGATTATCCGCGGACGGACGGACGGACGGACGGACGGACGGACAGACAGACATGGCGAAACTATAAGGGTTCCTAGTTGACTACGGAACCCTAAAAACCCCTGTTTATTAGGCTTTCAATGCGATCTCAGCTAAGAATACTGTACGATTGGCGTAAGTTTGGGCTCTTGGACAAGGGCGCTGCGCTGGTTCAGTCCGGAGATCGACGCCTTAGAACGTTTTCACACTATCCGATCCGATATCGGATGTCGGTAGGATTTCAATAGAAAAAATCCAAGATGGCGCCTGAAATGTATGGGACATCGGTCCGACATCCGATATCGGATCGGATAATGTGAAAACGCACAGGAAAATTGCACCCGTTTCGGTTTCGTTAATCCTTTATAGGGCACTGGTCTCAAAAAAGACCACCCTGTATGACTATCTTTTTGTATTTTTTTCCTGTACAGAATTTTTAGGACTACAGGATGGCGATGAGGTTTGAACTCACGATTGTTTTGAGTCTTGCCCGTTAAAGGGTTAAAAATGGGGAAAACTAGATACCTACTTAAATAAAAAGCCCTACAATATATATGATTAAATTATGTGAGAGCAAGACATGACAAATTTAAACAATTTAGAATGCGTTCTATAAGGACATCACTAGTCGAACGTCCCCTTCACTAGCATCGCTGTCAAAAATGGCGTCAGACGGACTGGACTGGAAGCTTCCATTGGGAGCATTTGTCACTGAGCTTGTATTTTGAGATTCCGTTCAATAAACTGTGTAATTAATAGTGGTGACCTGGTGTTTTTACTCTAATAGTTTCAGAAGCGAGATATTAAGTTACCCATATACGCCCGTACTATGAAATTTGTCCGAAATTGACAATGCCATTCTCGCGCCGCGCTCGTAACCATTTATTGTCGTCCAACAGTATTTAATTAACATCAGTCGATCTGATTCAACGAGTAAAGACACTAGCACCATATACTACAGTTAAAAGTGTAAGAGGCAAAGAATGTGATCAATTAGTTGTCCGTAATTGTGCCAACAAAGAGGTAGAACATGCCTAGTGTGCTGGCGTGTCTTGTGTATTCTTTCAGATCCATTGCACTTTAAGAGATATTCAAACTTTGGAGTAGTATTTGATCATAATGAGTGCGTAACAGGAAGTAAAGGTGGTTCCAAACACAGTGTTCTGGGGCTGAAGTGATCAACATCCACTATTGTCCAATAGTGTGTTGTTTCTTTCTTTCAGATCAAATTATGTACATGTTGAAGAAGTACTAATACTTGCTCACAAAGTGTATCACAGTAACCCATGGACTGTGAAAGATGAACCACATCCAAGTTGTCAAAGAGTATTATTAGTATAATATGTATAGAGGGGCCGCAGTAATGAATAATCATTAGCTCACTTGTGTGTTGTGTTTTTGTGCTTCCAGATAAGTTTCAGATTCATAATACATATTGTACTTGGGATATATTGACAATTGTCACAGTGTCACAGTGAAACAGAATATAAGATTCAAGTTTCTGGAATTCTAATTGGCATCTAAATGATTCCTTATAACAGGTGACTTTATGAGTTTTATGATCTACAAAGAGAGATGATCATTATCTTGCCCTATTTGTCATATTAAATATAAGTTTGTCCGGAATGACATGGAATAAGGTATTTATCCTACTCAATAATATTGTACCATTGCATCTGGCTTATGTAAGTATACTGACAGTAAATACATTTTAAATTCACTACAGGTTGGTATAAAGGGATGAGTAAATAAGCATAAGAAACTTTGACAACTGTTGACTATAAGTTCACTAACACTTCTCCGGGGCCTGTACCGGGGACTGTATTTTGAAATCTGTCTTAGTGACATTCTTATGCATATAAACTCTGTATGATCTTGCATTTTTCTAAATGAGGAAACATGTTGCTATATTACATGGCACAAATTTATCAAAAATGTTGAGAAAATAATAATAATATTAACATAATAATATTTTGATGAGGTTAATTATGCATCTTGTTAAAACCATAATGTGTGTCAAAATTAAGGGCATAGCACTGAAGTATAGTGTATTGTTGATGCTGTTTTGTGTATAATAATGTTGGTTTAGCATTGCAAACATTTTTGACAAGAAATGTAATCATGTTCTAAATTGAACCAAAGACAAATATATTCCCTAGACAGACACTTGGAACATTTATTATCATGACATAGTCCAGTGTTCATTTAATGCATTATCAGTGATATAATTTGTTCCTTAATTACATTCCTTTCCAGATTAATTTATTGATTACAGTAGTTGCCTGCCAGTAACCTGGTGAATATTGACCATAAGTTGAAAATACTTGCATTGATAAGGCATGATTCCAGAAGTTCCTGAGGTTAAATCTTGCTAAAAGCTGGAAACACCAAACTGGATATCTATTGAACTATTTATGACACTGGTAAAATTTGTCATAGCTAATGGTAAGAGATTTTGATATTTATAGACCTGATGGACTTTAACGGTCTACATGCTATACTTGTCTGTTACAACAAATCAGTTTGATTTGGAATTGGGCTTGAAACATGCCAATCAGTTAAGTTTTTAACAGATGTGCAACAATCTGAGGTAAATAACTTAATTGGAGCTTCTAATAATTTTAACCCTTCACTGCGAAGGAATGTTTCTGAACCGAAGCATGACAAACAGGTAACGTTTGAAGTTGACAAGTATTGTCTACTTTTAATATGTTCTGTTCCTTGAAATATAAAAAAAATAACTGTACACTTCTATTGCTTCTTGATTTCACAAGAATATATATATTTTACATGTTTTGTGACTTTTGCAAGAATCAAAAATAATGATATTTTGTTATAAAAACTCAACACCTGTACTAAGTATTCTTGCATATGCATAGTATTAACACAACTAACAAAATTATGTAGTTGTGCAGGTGGCAGCTATATGGATAATGTTGTGCTTTAAATTGCACATATACCTACAGCTGGAGCACCTCTCTAGTGTGTCTGGCAAGCTTGATGGTTTAATTATTAAGCTTATGCACCATGCCTGATGATGATATATAAATACCTTTGTCAAGAACCATTTGGTAAGTGAACAATGATAGATAAAATATTACATTATTTGAATGTAGTGAAACCTCGATAAGTCAAGCCAAGTGCCATAAGATTATTCTTGGTTGACTGGAATGTATTTCAATAATGGTATATATAGTAAGCGTGTTACCTTAGGGGCACGGGAAAAATAAGACGACCGGTCTGGCGCAGTCGGTAGTGACCCTGCCTGCTACGCCGCGGTCCCGGGTTCGAATCCCGGTAAGGGCATTTATTTGTGTGATGAGCACAGATATTTGTTCCTGAGTCATGGATGTTTTCTATATATATAAGTATTTATATATTATATATATCGTTGTCTGAGTACCCACAACACAAGCCTTCTTGAGCTTACCGTGGGCCTCAGTCAATCTGTGTAAGAACGTCCTATAATATTTATTTATTTATTATTTATTTATTTATTTATTTATATATGCACGCCGGATTAAGAACCGAGTTGTGTTTTGCCTTATTAGTCTCAGATTAAGAACTGAGTTGTCATTACATATATGCACGCCGGATTAAGAACCGAGTTGTGTTTTGCCTTATTAGTCTCAGATTAAGAACTGAGTTGTCATTACATATATGCACGCCGGATTAAGAACCGAGTTGTGTTTTGCCTTATTAGTCTCAGATTAAGAACTGAGTTGTCATTACATATATGCACGCCGGATTAAAAACCGAGTTGTGTTTTGCCTTATTAGTCTCAGATTAAGAACTGAGTTGTCATTACATATATGCACACCGGATTAAGAACTGAGTTGTCATTACATATATGCACACCGGATTAAGAACCGAGTTATGTTTTGCCTTATTAATCTCAGATTAAGACATTAGTTGTCATTACATATATGCACACTGGATTAAGAACCGACTTGTGTTTTACTTATTAGTCTCAGATTAAGAACTGAGTTGTCATTACATATATGCACACTGGATTGAGAACCGAGTTGTGTTTTGCCTTATTAGTCTCAGATTAAGAACTGAGTTGTCATTACATATATGCACACCGGATTAAGAACCGAGTTATGTTTTGCCTTATTAATCTCAGATTAAGACATTAGTTGTCATTACATATATGCACGCCGGATTAAGAACCGAGTTGTGTTTTGCCTTATTAGTCTCAGGTTAAGAACTGAGTTGTCATTACATACATGCACGCTGGATTAAGAACCGAGTTGTGTTTTGCCTTATTAGTCTCACATTAAGAACTGAGTTGTCATTACATATATGCACACCGGATTAAGAACCGAGTTATGTTTTGCCTTATTAATCTCAGATTAAGACATTAGTTGTCATTACATATATGCACGCCGGATTAAGAACCGAGTTGTGTTTTGCCTTATTACTCTCAGGTTAAGAACTGAGTTGTCATTACATATATGCACGCCGGATTAAGAACCGAGTTGTGTTTGCCTTATTAGTCTCAGATTAAGAACTGAGTTGTCATTACATATATGCACACCGGATTAAGAACCGAGTTATGTTTTGCCTTATTAATCTCAGATTAAGACATGAGTCGTCATTACATATATGCACGCCGGATTAAGAACCGAGTTGTGCTTGTGCTATTACTCTCAAATTAAGAACCGAGTTGCCATTGCATATATACACGCCGGATTAAGAACCGAGTTGTGTTGCCTTTACATGATGTTAATAATATATTCTGTTCACAGGGTTTCCTGATAAGCACATTGTACCTGAATCTTGTGGTATCCATGGTAGTGTAATTAATGTGATATCCACAAATGAAGTGATTTCCGTCACTTAAAGTGTGAGTCATAATTATAATGATTACTTTAATGTCTGCTTTATTGTTTCTTAAGTAGTTCTGTTTATGCAATGCAGGCCTTAGGAGGCGGACCATGTGCATAAGATCTATTATTGTGATGCAGGTCTTTGGAGACGGACCATCATGTGTTATATAGACTATCCTTGTGAGGTTAGTTCTATTTCTGGTAATTGTGATGCAGGTCTTGGAGACGGGCCATCATGTGTTATATAGACTATTCTTGCGAGGTTAGTTCTGTTTCTGGTATTTGTGATGCAGGTCTTTGGAGACGGGCCATCATGTGTTATATAGACTATCCTTGCGAGGTTAGTTCTGTTCTGGTATTTGTGATGCAGGTCTTTGGAGACGGACCATCATGTGTTATATAGACTATCCTTGCGAGGTTAGTTCTGTTCTGGTTTTTGTGGTGCAGGTCTTTGGAGACGGGCCATCATGTGTTATATAGACTATCCTTGCGAGGTTAGTTCTGTTTCTGGTATTTGTGATGCAGGTCTTTGGAGACGGGCCATCATGTGTTATATAGTCTATCTTTAAGAGGTTAGCTTGAGACCTTGTTTGTCAAAAGCATGTTTTATGACCTTAAAGAGTAGTGATCTCAAGGTTACCTTGAAAGGGTTGCTTGCACTAATACTTTCCAGAGGTTGCTGGTGAAATTACGGTTTCCAATAGAGTGCATGCTACAGGCTGCGCGACAACCTTGTCATGAAGGGCCAACGTCTGCGGTCGTTGCGCCGCCAGCCTCGAAAGCAGCCGTATCACCGTGGCTTGCGTATGAAGCTTTGATATGGTAATGTTTGTTGTCTTATAGCAAAATTGGTGGCTAGTACACACTGATTATTACCTTTTATTAATTTTATCATGTTGATAGATAAATAATTAGCAGTTGTTAAAGGTCCTGCCAAGGAGCAGCCATGTATTCTGCTTAATATATTTTCATAAAAAAAGATTACATGACAATATTTTCTAATATCTTCATTGTCATTGTTTATTACTAAATTATTTTAGGGCTATGTAAGCCGGGTCTGTAATTGAGAGCATCGACTATGCCAATTGTACATTAATTTCTCGTAACCTTATCATGTTACTTGAACGACAGTTGTGTTGTACTGATTCTATTACCTACTGGCTTAGTTCCAAGGAAAAATTATCACGTTCTCGTTACATTAAGGAACTTAGTATTTCCCATGTATGTTACAGAGCTTTTTAATAAGAGCTTTCTTGCTGCTTGCTGTGTTAGAAGGCGGCTATGCTCACGCATGGAGTGTGTCATGTTCACCTCTCACGAGTTGATGTACGCGTTGTTGCGCGTGCGGGGAGCTTCACAGCCTACAGTGACGGAGCCAACTGTGAGTTTGTTCCATGTATTTGCTATTTTAACAACGCCAATCATAATTGTTATATTTAGCGGTTAGTTTGGAATGCACCGCTCACGTAAGGTCTTACTTAGAACATAATACTTGCCTGAAATGAAATGTATTGATGGGTAAAGATATTTACAAGCAAATATTGGGTGGTGCTTTGTACACCGGTAATTACCTGCCCGCCGCTATATGTCATATATTTTACATAATTAATTTGACTAATATATAGTATCGATCATGGCGGTAAAACATGTAGTTTTCGTACCATTGGCACCTTAATAGTTTTAAAGCCTTACTGGCCGTGGAATTGTTAAAAAAAAAATGATCTGACTTACTTGTACTAGGCTAGTCTGGTCATGCAATCTTGAGTTAGTTATGTCATTACTCTGATTCGACTATAAAATGAGACAAATTACATATCTTGGTGTAAGTTAGTCTTAAACTACACCGGCCGTTTCCAACGGTACTCGAGTTAATCACTTCAAAGGACCAGGGCCTGAGTGTATAGCTGGAGTATACAAAGTTCTTGTTCACTCCGCAGAAAAGAAAAGAACAAATGAACAGATGAAGTCTACCGCCATCAGTTGGAGGCGCAGCCTGCTTCGGCTGTGTTGACTGCGGCAGTCATCAGTAGCAGCATGGATAGCAGAGACCTTCGGGACGAAAGGTCAAGGTCAGAATGGTCGAGTATAAGGACATCACTAGTCGAACGTCCCCTTCACTAGCATCGCTGTCAAAAATGGCGTCAGACGGACTGGACTGGAAGCTTCCATTGGGAGCATTTGTCACTGAGCTTGTATTTTGAGATTCCGTTCAATAAACTGTGTAATTAATAGTGGTGACCTGGTGTTTTTACTCTAATAGTTCCGAAACTATTTATGGTATTAAAAACTAAACAACTACTTCAACCTTATTCCAGAGGTTTTGCCTATGAATGAACTATCCGATAAGCCACATGAAGACTATATTACCACCTCGGAGCAACATCAGAGCCACGGTCATCACCGCTTCACGCCGCGTAATATTAATCCCTGTAATCAGGCGCACGGCCGCGGCCCGTCGGGCGCTTCCGTATTCTACCGACAACTTGTCGATTAATCTTTATTAGGTAGCGGTAGGTCCCAACCACCATCCCATAAGACCCATCTCTGGCAAGTACATAAACCTCAGTCCCAAACTACGTACGATCTCTTCTAAAAAAGTATTTTAGTCTCGGTCCGTAGATTGAATGAGCTACATGACCCACGTCAGTACCACCTCGGAGCAACATCAGCGCCACTGTTATCGTAATATTAATCCCTGTAATCAGGCGCATGGCCGCTGCCCGTCGGGTGCTTCCGTATTCATCCGACAACCCCTCGATTAATCTTGATTAGGATGAACAGGTAAGTATTGGTTGTGTTTATGCATTTTGTTACCTATTTTCATGTCACTCTATAATATTACAGAAAAGAACCATTGAGGCCTAGCAGCAGAAGGCCTACTTGCTTGATATTTTTGGAAAATTTGGTTAATTTGAAAAAGAACATGTGTTAAAAAATATGAAAGTACTTAAATATATTTATTATTTTTACATTCCTAAATAAAAAAAAAATTATAAAAAAAAAATTGAAATACCTACTCCTTATAAAATTTAACTATAATCCGTATCATCTACTTCGCCGCGTCAAATACATCATCATACTGAGCCTCGCCTCCTTTCTAGTACGCCACTTCTCCCGGTCCTGGGTTAGTCTCATCCACTTGTGATCCGCAATTTTCCGGATATCGTCGAACCAACGAGCCAACGGATGTCAGGCACTTCTAACTTTTCATCATCTCACCGCTCGCCATCGACAGGGCGCTCATCCATACACCTTACAACCTAAATGGTCGCGTAACGTGCGGTTTCACAGGAATTTCTTCCCGCGGACGCTCCGGCTGTGGAATGAGCTCCCTGCCGAGGTATTCCCGATGAACTACAGTATGGGGTTCTTCAAAAAAGGAGTGTACAAATTTCTAATGGGTCGGCAACGCGCATGTGACACCACTTGAGTTGCAGGCGTCCATAGGTTACGGTGACCGCTTTCCATCAGGCGGACCGTATACCTGTTTGCCACCGATGTGGTATAAAAAAAATTGTTAGCGGCTACCAATCATGATGTATGTCCGACGTAGTGCCTAGGTGACAAATAAAAACTAGACAAGTCATTCATTGGGTAGAACGTAGAATCACCCACGTCACCTATCTATAAATCTTTTTAATGACTACCGGTCATTTAGTTTTTACTCAGATTTGTTCGAAGAAGCTGACTCAACGTCCATTCACGGACAGATTGAGATTTCAGTTATAAGAATTTAATTTAATTTTATCTTTTTATGCACTGATGGAGGTTTGATACGGGTTTAACACTTTTTAACTGGTTCTTAGAACAGTTTACGTTTTTTAGCTAAATTTTCCTTGATTAAAATCAGCTTTTACACGTGTTACTATTTAATGGCATAATCAGACATATGTTACTAATTATGAAACGTAATAAAATCATTTAGGCTGGTAAGTGTTAGGTACCCAATTGAATTGGAACATTAATTCAGTATGTATTATTATTAGAGATCGGACGGATTTGCGACATTCTTAGTGACTTACGTCATTTTAATGACTTTTAGTATGAGATGACGCACAAAAATCCGATCTCTGATTATTATATGTGATATTTTAATAAATAATTTGTAGGTGCCGGTTTAAGTAACTTAATTATACACTTTTTCTAACACTTCATATGGGGAAGAAGTAAAAAGAATTTGTGTTTTAACTAAATTGTAGCGTTCCTTACTGACGCATAACATAGTATTTATTTAAGCACGTGTTATGTTTATTCTGTTAATATAGATATACTCTGAGTCAGTTTGTGGCACAGATCTCACATGGCGACCCTGCACAGATAAAACTCTGAAAGCCGCCTCGTACCATTCGCGGGGACTGGACTCAACCGTGACAAAAATATAAATGTATATCAATTTCTTTTAACTGAAGCGATATTTACTTTTTTGGTTTGCCACCTGTCGAGAAAGTGAGGATGAACTTTTTTTATTTGGCGGGAGGTGCGGTAATAAAAGCGCGACGGTGGCACCAGGTCAAAGAGTTCACCAGAACATTCCCCGTGTACAACGGTAGAACAAGCACAGAGAGCCAACATCTTTCCGAAGGCTAAGAGGATCTAAACCGGCTGTGAAATCAGTGTCACCAACAATACGAACTGCCCAACGTTGGCTAGAGTCAAGTAGAAGAACTTGGTATTGAGCAAAATTATCAATTTTATTACAATAATATAACTCTTTAGCACTTAGCGTGCTTATAATTATATAAGCAATAATAAAACCCCTCATTATTATGCGTAATTAAAACTTGTGTTAAATTATTCTGCTGTTTTAAACGTCCAGCTTCCGTTCCCATAAAATTCCTATACATATCTAGTTATTTTTTATGACTCAAACGGATGGGTATAATATATTTTTTATGATATAATTTTTCCTTTGTCATTCCAGAATTTATGAACAATAAATGAAGCATGAATGCTATTGTAATAATTTCAGTTATCTGAGTTTAGCGTATTTAGATTACAGGTAATAAATAGAAAATGGAATAGGTTATTCAGACAAGGTACTGATTAAATTAAACTGCATTTTAAAACTATAAATTTCCGTTCCATAAAATAAAGTTATTTTTAATGACCAGTGCAAGGATGAGTTTATGTATTAGCAATCTAAATATATAAAAGAAGAAACTGCATGACTGACCGCAACCGCTGGTCCTAGAGATTCCAAATTTGACACGTAGGTTCCTAATATGGTGTAAGAGAGCACTAAGAAAGGATTTTTCAAAATTCACATCCTAATAAGGGGGTGAAATGGGGGTCCAAAGTTCAAATAAGATTATACTTTTAAGTACGCGGGCAAAGCCGTGGGAAAAAGCTAGTGAATCATAAGGATGTGAATCATAAATTTTTATGATATAATTTTTGCCGCCTCCGAGTTTGCAGTTCCAGTATTTCTCGTTTGTTGAATATATTTTTTATAATTTAACTCCGAAGCACTTAGTGTTTAGTTTATGGGCAATAGATAGAAACGTGAGTAATTAAGACTAGTGTTATAGTTATCTGTGGTTTTAGATATACAGCTTCCGCTACAATAAAAAAGTTAAATTATTATGACCAGTAGCATAACTGGGCATATTTTTTTACAGCGGTGGCAAACACGCTTTCTGTCCGTTTAATGGTAAGCAGTCATTGTCTAACTTTTAAGACCTTAAAAATATATATGTAAAATGGGCAATGAACTAAAGAGTAGGTAAGCCAACCTTCGCTTCGTTACGCAGAGCTCTTATTTAATCTCGTTTTTTTTATGTTATGTTAATTTTTACTACAATAATAATAAAAATTGGTACTCTTCGCACTAATATAAATTTTACAAAATTTAATTACATTTCATGTCTAAAAAAATATAAAGATTTTTTTCTATAAACTGAAAGTCAATACCGGAAACGAATGGCTTGAAAACATGAAATCAAGAAATGTTTTATAAAATACTTTGATTTGTTCCCTAGTTGAAGTTATTGCCTTATTTTAAACACATAATTATATGGCTAAGATACTCAACTGATTTGAGAAACACACTGTGATATCGAGTTAATATCTCATCGAGTATCAAGATATATTCAATTACCCGGCGCTGCGTGACCGATTACTGATGGTTATAATTTTTCACGTCACGTTATTCGAGCAGTCCTCATACATATATCAGACCCATTTGAAAGCTAAAATTCATTAAAAACACCACTTTACTACATCTTGTTCATAGCTATAACCATAAGTAATTATCAGCTTTATAGCTAAGTATTAAGAAACTTTGAAAGTTTTTTTGAGGTGTAAAAATAAATTGGTTTTTTGTTAGCAATCAATGATTGTAAGTCAAGTATTAATGCATGCGCTATTGATTGAAACCTTCGTAAGTAATTGTGGATGATAGATTTTGCTCTGGTTAAAAAAAGTGTTTATGTGGCTTTCCAATACCAAAAGGTTCTACCCAAAGGCTTCTTATGCTTGAAGTAAATACTCATTAAAAGTTCCTTATATACAATCAGCATCGACAGTAGCGGATAATTGAAAGGAGGGCATAGCGAATGATATACACTTTGTGTGGTAGGGCACAGCACAGCGGATATCATCTCGCTCGAATCTAGAGCAGAGCCCAACTGGGGACGTACCTCCGCCCTACAGAATACCGCAGCCAAATAGCACTAGACCCTACTCATAGTGCTGTGTACAAAAGGAGTGTACAAGTTTCTAATCGGGTTGGCAACGCACATGTGACACTCCTTCAGTTGCAGGCGTCCATAGGTTACGGTGGCCGTTTTCCATCAGACGGACCGTATGCTTGTTTGACACTGACTATCTGACATCCTGATCCTGAATAACTTTTCTAAATATAGATAAATCATGTACAGTTCATGATCAGAAACGTCACAGTTTAATTACTTTTCTATGTAGACACAATTCGATTTTTAGCAGTTACAAAATGGTAGTTATCTACATCGGAAACATTATTTGATCAGCTACTTTTGACGCTGACTGTACATGAAGCTTAAAAGAGCATTTCTTTTTTTTTTGCCACTTGAAGTGTGATATTTTTGAAAAAAAATATGCTATTTCTACTCAAAATTACTAGCCTTTTCAATCCTAGTAGTTAAAAAAATTGTCCCATACGATATTTTTCTTATTTTGTTACCATTTTCCGTGCATTTTGTATGGGGTAACAAAAGAGGAACTTTACCCACCATAGGGATTCATAATAAAACTAACTGTAAATATAAACACGTGTAATGTATTAGTTAAAGAAATGAATAAAGGGCTTTTTTATTTTTTTATTTTTATTTAACAAAAGAGGAAAGTAACAAAAATGTATGGAAATTCTGGGACACTTTTTGTCTCCCAGTGAGATTGAAAGTACTTGTGATTCTAAATACAATTGACCTAAAATTCCCTAAAACAATAAAAAAAAAATTATTGGCAAAAAAAAAGAAATGCTCAAAAACCCTTTGTACATGGAACGACACACATAATTGAAGGATTTGCATGAATCATTAATACAGAAGTCGGGTCTGTCACTAGCATGATCAATATTGGCAAAAAGTGTACGCTAATGAAGTTACTGGCGCCAACGATAGGCTCGTTACTTTTAAGTTTATATCATATAATTATACTGTTTATTATAGGTAATAGCTTATACTGATAGTGATTGGATATTTATAGGTAACGGGAGAAAAGTTGCCACTTATGGTATTTTAATAAGTTTTAAAAGTCGGGAAAGAGTTGCTATTATTTATGTTATTATGCTTTATGAAAAGTTATATTTTTCCCCTTTCTTCCCGTGGGTGTCGTAGAAGGCGACTATGAGATATGGGTTAAATTGTGGTGTGGGCGAGAGGCTGGCAACCTGTCACTGCAATGCCACAGTTTCGTTTTCTTTTAACCCCTTATTTGCCAAGAGTGGCCCTGAAGCTTTAATAGTTTCATGTGCTCTGCCTACCCCTTGGATACAGGCGTGATTGTATGTATGTATGTATGTATATTTTTGTAAGTTATGTTTTTGTGTTGTTTATTGGTTAAATAGGTTAAATTGTGGCGTAGGCGAGAGGCTGGCATGGCAACCTGATGTCACTGCAATGTCAGAATTTGGATTTCTTTCAACACCTTTTTGCCAAGAGTGGCACTGAAACTTATAGTAGTTCATGTGCTCTGCTTACCCCTTCATGGGATACAGGATACAGGCGTGATTATATATATATGTATGTATGTATATTTTTGTTTCTACGTCAGAGCTACGAAATCATAAGTGACATATACTATGTTTATATTTATGTTTATACTGACACCACTAAGAGTCAAAACCTATTTGTAAAATTTTCGGAACTGTTTGTCTTTTCTGTATGCCATTTATTGTATTTTTTTCTTGTAATGACTGTTTGTTGCCAAAATAAAATAAATAAAAATTCACGACAAATGTGCTATAATAACAACTTTTTTAGCCGTCTTACAAGTTACAACCCTTTATCTTTATACCTACATCGCCCACTGCTGAGCATAGGCCTCCCTTCGTGTACGCCACTTATCCCGGTCCTGGGTGGCTAGCCGAATGGCACAATCGCTCACGAAACGCTCACGAAACGAAGCGCTAGTAGATATCTATCTCTATCGCGCTTGCGTATTGGCGCGACGGGCGCGACAGAGCCAGCGGCGTATCGCTTTCGTTTGGCGTCGGAGAAATGCCATTCGGCTACGGGGCCTGGGCTAATCTCATCCAGGGCACCCGCAGTTTTTTGTTTTTATTTTACCTACATATATAATTAACACGTCAATTTAATTATTTAACAATAGCCTTAAGATTCCTTTTCCTTCACGGAAGACATAAAAGATCCTTCCAAACCCTTATTAGCACTAAGGCAGGCTAATAAAGGACAAGTAACAAACAAATTTTTATTTTTTTTAATACAAAACTAGCGTCTTAACTATGTAATTTGCATCAAAAACTCGGTTTACAACCCAAATGTGATTTTTCGAACTTTAGTAAATTAATTAAGTACGTAATTTCGGTTCGACTCGAAGCGCCCTAATTAACTTCTTGTTGATTGGTCTAAATTGGTTTTTTATGTTTTTATTACTAGTTTCTTTTAAATGATACTTTTTCTCCGTTTAGAGAATTGTGCTGATTAGCATTTTATTTATTTATAAATACCTAAATTGAAATTTGTATTATATTGCGAAATATTATTGGCTTAAATAAAATACTAATAATAGAATAATGAATACTGAATACTGTGACTGTACTGTACAGTGACTGTACTGTGTTTAATAGAATACTGTGACTGAAAATTCTTACAAGAACAACCTGTAACTACAATTAAGTATTCTTGCAAATAAATGATATTGATTGATTGATTGATTGATTGAAACTATATAAATAGGTCCATTTGAAACTGTGTGTGGCCGATTGCTCTAAGTGGTCAGTTGTAAGGTACAGCGGGGCAATTGCAACTAATCCATTTTTTTCATTATTACACTATGATGTTGAGTTCTACTTGTATCCACTGAACACGCCTACCATATATAACTGGTGGCCACTCTATTTAATAATGGAAACATTGTTAAACATGGAAAAAATGGACCAGTTACATTTGCCTATTGAAACAGCATAATTTAAGTCACACACCAATTAACACAATTTTGCAAAAAAAGGAAAATATACAATGACTTTCATTCCTTACAGGATTTCTTTACGCCAAGAGTACACATCAAAGTGGAGACATAACGATGATGATTAAGTGGATATTACATAGAATTGTCTCTAAATACTTTGGTAGTCAATTCACTATAGCAAACGGATATTTTTTCGTATAATATAATATTTAATGATACAATTTCTATCTCATTGCAACATAGACTACTGCTTATGTCATGCGTACTTGCACCACCCGCTTAACTCAAGGTTAGTGGGCTGTCATCTGTCAAATTCCATATAAAATGGTGGGTTAACCTCGGGTTAACCCTGATTGATTGATTAAGTACATATAGAGACGTAGTATGAAGGTGTTTACTGTAAGTACACAATAGTATCGTAAGTAGTAAAAAGTCTTGAATGGGGCAGACTGAATAGAGCTGTTATTTTATCAGAATAATTAACTGTGTGCATCTCTCTCTCAATCTATTCCCTCTCGAAACTTCGCCAATCTACAGGGTGCTTCAATCTATTACCTCACTTAGAAGTTTGATGGGTAGGTACTTAGGTAGTTATATGTAGAAATACTTTTAGATCCAGAATGGACATAGGAGATATTAAATGAAAAAGTAAAAATAAATGAGTTCTATACACAGGTGTTTATTCTTTATGCTAAAGTATGTGCTTATCTCGGCTCTGCGTTGTGATGTATTTAGTATTAACTTCAGGGGTAGCATGCTTGATAGAAGAATGTACGAGGTTGTTTGAGAAGAATGAATGCGATAACTAGTATTTATTATTTTATCAGAATAATGAACTTATTACCCCCAAAGGTTTTTATTAATTCCGAAAGAAACTCTGTCAATCTGTTATCTCATATCACTAAGCAACTAAATTGATTTAGAAGTTGGGTGCATATTTAGGTACTTAGGTAGTTAATATGTAGAAATACTTATAGACCCAGAATGGACATAGGAGATATTTATGAAAAAGTAAGAATAAATGTAATGTACTCTTTAACAGGTGTTGACTGTAATAGTATCTATCGTAAGTAGTAAAAAGTATTGAATGGCGAAGCATGAATGGCGCACTAGTACGTATTCTTATTCACGGACCTAATTAACTTTACGCATAGCTGTTGTGAAACTTGCTGTAGTGGACTAAGAGTCCAGGGCCGCCAGACCTTCCTCGGGCCGTCGGGCCGAACTAGAAAATATGCAGACATTAAACGTCGATACGAACTCTACATTGTCCCAAAGTTTCATCCTTGAGAATTTGAGGAAGGTCTGGCGGCCCTGAGCTCTTGATCTGTAGCCGTTATGAAGATATTTTTAATTTATTATAATTTAAGACGATGAAGGTTTGTGGTAAAATTAATAAGAATAATGATAAAAAGGATGAAGTTTTTATATTCAAAAAATATTTTGCTACAAAAAAAACTTATCTATAAGTAATAATTAAAAAAAAAACTTTAAGCCTGTCAGATATTTTTGACTTTTTCCTCCAACATTTTAATAAAACTGATAACGTCCATGTTATATACATTATAAGTGCGTTTTCACATTATCCGATCCGATATCGGATGTCGGACCGATATCCCATACATTACAGGCGCCATCTTGGATTTTTTCTATGGAAATCCTTCCGACATCTGATATCGGATCGGATAATGTGAAAACGGCGTAAGGCCCTTGAGTGTAGCTATTTACAGAAATATGTTACATTAAAAATCCAGGTCTAATCGACATAAGTCATCATCATCCTCGCTATCCCGGCATTTGCCACGGCTGATGGGAGCCTGGGGTCCGCTTTGACAACTAATCCCAAGATTTGGCGTAGGCACTAGTTTTTACGAAAGCGACTGCCATCTGACCTTCCAACCCGAAGGGTAAACTAGACCTTATTGGAATTAGTCCAATCGACATAAGTATAAGTAAATATTATGCTATTGATAATCGAGTTATCCAAATATTTACGATAACGCTAAAATTTCGTGTCAAAAAAAATGTCGTCCATAGGTTACGGTGACCGCTTTCCATCAGGCGGGCCGTATATCTGTTTGCCACGAACGTGGCATAAAAAAAAGAACCGGCAGTTATTACTATCACGGTATGATGTTGCATACATAATAGAACTTAATATCTTTCTCGGTTATTTGAAATGTGTAGGTGTCACGTACAAGATACCATTTAATTTTATAGATGTTACCCACGCGGCTATTACCTAGATTAGACTCCAGTCTGTGACAGGAAATAAATAAAATGGATTTACAAATTATATAATATGTACTTGATAGTACATACCTACGCATGCATACATTATTTAGTACATACTACATACTTAAGTTCTAACTATGTACTTGTAAAACTTAAATATGTTGATTACCTTTTATAAGGAAGTATTAAACATACTTTTGATACAGCAAAAAACATAGTCATTAATATTTATAAGTAATTTTAAAATGCAATCAGTATTTCAAATTGATTCCTAAACACCGTTTCCATTATTCATAAACGCAATGCAGAGTTTTGCATCAAAAAACGTCATAACTAATTTTGAACAGAAAATTAAACTTAATTTAATCTTAATAATGACTCAGGTGGGTACGCAATATACGAAACTCAAGTATTAAATATACATGATAGATTCAAGCAGATTAAGCATGCAGGTAGATGATTAAAAGTTATCGGACCTTAAAAAAATAAATATCCCTAAACAATTAAAGAAAGATAATCTCCAGTCAAATCCGTGACGCGCGCCCGCCCACACGAACCGCTTGTAAAAAACCGTAAATCGTAAGAAAGTCCGGTACCTACAAGAAAAGTGTTATAAGTATAGCACACACGCAAGCAAGCTCTAAGAACACGCACACAAACGCGCGTCACCCATTAGTATGTGAGGCGTCGGACAAGGACTCTGCGCGTGCTCCACGGCTTCTTATTATTATTATTTATTGTTGAATAATGTGAATGGTAATGCGTGGTTGTTCACGATCCCGCATAACACCTGCCGTCTTTTCCCACAGTCCGCTCGGGCTGGAGGCGCGCGCAGGAAGTGCGCGCGCGCGGGTGCGAGCGAGACGGTCTGCGCGCGTGCATTGCGCGTGCGACGCCGCGCGCGCGCCAGAGAGGGACGCAGCACGGGACAGCGTAGCACCGTAGCTTCGTAGCACTAAAAAAAATGCAACATTAACGTTAGACGCAAGGAAATTAATGACACGCGGAGATCGCCCGTCAATGTTTGAGTTAATTGAAACGGCTCGGTAAATTGTAAGTGCACGCTGTATTAAAATGATCGGTTCTCCATTAGCTACCTACGTGTTCGCTATCTTGTGCAATAGCCTTGTAAATAATCTTCCGCGCACGCTCATTATGGAGGTACCCTAATTTATCTGCATGTTGGCATTTTTTTCGCTGCGTTTTGAGGCTGTTTATTACTTAGTATGTTGTCGCGAAACGATGCAGCATAATAACTCCTCTTAAGGACAAGGAAACCTTGAAGGTTATTATAATTTTCGTAAACACGAGACGGTCATATCGCATCGCAGCATCTCTGTAAATGTCGTGTAATTTATTATGCAAATGAAGTGTTTTTATAAATTCTCCGTGAACGGTAGCCGTGGGCAGCGAGGAGTGTTTTTAAGAATATTTCTGTAAAGTTGGCTAATTACTTAATTTTTGAGGTTTCGGGTACTGGTTAATAACCGGTGTGATGCCGCCGCGAAGTAGGGAATATTCAATTTTATTCAATTATAACTGTACTTGCGTGTCACGAAAAAATCAATGCAAGTAAATTAGCAAAACCAGTTCATCTGTTAAGATTTCTCAAACGTAGGTACAATTGCCATGTTCTAACTGTAAAAAATATACGCGGGAATGCCATAATATTTGTATAGCATCTTTTGATCAAAATAGACAATTGAAGACGGAAATTTTGAAGAGGCGGATCCAAGATGCTGTCAGATAATAAAGTATCGAGTTACTGCATTGTTGATACCGCTTCCTTGTTCATGCCAAAGACGAAGTAATTTTCCTGTTATGCTCACCGTCAATACAACAATGTACAAGTAGAATACTCGTACGAAATAGCCACAGTGAATAGGCACCCCGGATGTGTGCAATTTAGTTTCGTTCAACTCAATGAATGCTATAGTTCATTTAACAATAAAAATTGCTCATCCCGTGTCTTTTAAGATTTTTCAACGTCTAAAATTCACACTTTACCCACCCTAAACTCACTTCTACCTACTTTTATTTAAGGTATATTTTCTGAGAGCGTACTGGTCAGTTTTTGCATAAGGAATTGTCCACCCTGTAGGTCAGTCTATTAAATCGGTTGGGGACCGGATGGGACTGTATCAAGTTTCAGTGATTTTGAACATGTTGCTTAAGTTACGTCACTTTATACATTGTCTCGGTCGAGGAGCACGATTACCGATAAAGAAATATTATGCTAATGTGTTAATAGGCGAACGGATTATCTTATATTCTGAGAGATCATATTACTTTATTCCAGTTTATGTCTTTGATTAGACATGCAATTAGAACGAATGCTATTATGTTTATTAAAAGTCAGCTTAAACTTGTCGGTCGCCATAGTCCTTGATTATCAGAAATTTACATAGGCAGTTATGCCTCGTATAGTTGTTGTTTGCGAATTATACAATGTATATACATATATTTTTTGAAACATTTTGGTTGAGTTGGGTTTTAATAAAGATTTTGATTAGCATAGTATATGCACCGCACCATCTTTCAATCATGCTGTTAAAAAACCAAATACCTAACTTGTGGAGTCATGCAGTCACTGAATTATTTGATTCATTGGCTCTTGTTGCTAACTTTTGTAGGTATTTTGTTCAAAAGACTGCTAACCAAAATGTACATAAATAACGGGAACAAAAACGTATAATCGAAATATTTTGTAGTTAAAGCTACTAGAGATTAAAATACTCACCAACGCAAAACAATGTAAGCCGCTTTCGCCAGTTGGGTCTACCGAGCTCAACGCAAAATCTGTCATCTTATGCCATCGGCTTTCCACTTCAGCGCTGCGCCATCAATGATCGAGTTTTTGCAACATTTGGCGACCCTGAGTGTGGCGGCCAAATGTGGGCTGTAACCCGACCTGGGCTAGTTCCAGATTCGCCACATGTCGCCAAATGGCGTGCCAAAGGTCGACTAAGGTGGCATTTTTTATGTTTCCTTGTTTATGTCTTGTTAAATCAACTGGCTATAGCGTGTACTTGGAAATGCTGTAAAAATAAATCACCAGGATGTTGCGCAGTCAAGTTAGCAGATGACGTCAATGAAATAAAGTGGCAATATCGTATTGATGTGTAATATAAATTTATTGTTTTGCTCGATTGATGATCTTAATTAGACAAAAGACTGCTGAATAGGTACACTATTGTTTGTAGTTCAAAATTGTCGTAGGTACAACAACAAAATTAAATAAAAATATAACTGTAGAAACTTGAAACGAGCCCATTTGGTAAAGTCCTACCACACTCGTAGTCCATTTTCAAAACAGAAGATAACATCTTAGGAGTGAAATATCTTTGCTTGTCACTGTAATTACGACGAGAATAAAAATACTATACGTTTCGACCAGTGCCATAAATGGTTGTTAAAGATAGGCCTACGACTACTTCATATATTTCATTGTAAGTAATGCCGCTGCCGCACTGGTAGCAATTACTCGTAACAAACGACTGGCAAGAGTGGTAGCGACGCACGCCTCGCACCATAAATCTACATCTCCATTACATTTTCGAACCTGTTTTCACGCGTCGAATTTCGAACGTCTATAAAGCCTTTATTTTATTGTCATGACATTTTTTACGTTTGGGCCGACGGTGTCGGTTGTCTCGTTTCGTCTTGCAGCGGCAGCGGCCGAGAGCACGTGCGACATGTTAAAGGCAGAGCGTTCCCACGGTCGCTCGAGCCAGACTGCCCCCCGCGCGCCCGCCCCTGCGCCCGCGCCGCCCGCGGCGCGTGATTCCACTCCGGACACTCGTGCCAATGAAATAAAGTGCCCGCACAGCACGTACCAATTGCAAAACTGTCCTATCAGCAATGAAAGTGGCGGAAATGGCTCTTTCTGAGAGAGTTGAGTAATGCTCATGACTCGCGTCGTTAACGCTAAGGCTAGGGCCATGCAATTACATCTAATTGGTGTATACTGTGAACGTGCGCGACTCTTTCTAGTTTACGTACAAGGCTGGGTTCGAGCGCGCGCCATTAGCACCGAGTCACGTTCGATGCATTTGAATTTGCGTGTTGAGATCGCTGATTTATCGCTGTCCTTAAAGACCTAGATCTAGTTATCTAATGCTCTTGACTTGATGTAAATTAGTACACATTAAAATACAATCCTGAGCAGTTACTATTAAGGCATGTTACCCACGTGTTCTCCTTATACCTACTGACTAAAACGGTCAAAGTAGGTGGTCAGCTTATCACTTCTCTGAAATTGGTTAGAAGCAAATATGCCCTCCGAATTCTCGTAAGTAACATGTGGTTAAGTATGGTAAATTTCCGGACGCCTAGAATTCTTTACGACTCGACCTGACCGCATATCAGCTAAAGTAGGTAGACATTGAGATACATAATTTATTCGGTTACAATTACCTACATACAAAGACGAGTATTAAAGATAATAAAGTGACAATTGTAGCGCTATATGATGGCGTAGTATAGGTATTTAATATTAAACGCGTCTCTGAAAGAAATAGCGATGTCAAGTACCTACTAAATATGCTAGCGGCATTGGCATAACCTAACAAAGCAAATCATATTTACTCTAAATGAAAGTCAACAAACCCACGTAAAACCCAATACAAATTGAACATAGCACACAATTCCGCTATAATAGATCGTGTCATTAACAAAGACGCGCGTCTTGACTCGCAATGCCATATTATTAAAAGTTAGATGTGCCAAATCCGCGCGTCATCATGGATGACACAGCTCTCTGCGAAACGGTATGACATGACATTGTGCGCGTGCGATCGCATGCGCGGGGGCACGACATGAATTAACCAACGCGCGCCAAGCAGGGAAAGGCTGATGGTTGTTTTGTGCGACTTTCTCGTGCCTAGTGTAAATTGACCTTTATCAGGGTTAATGTAAAAGAGTGATTTTTTTTATGGAATCGGAGGCAAACGAGCAGACAGGTCGCCTGATGGTAAGCGATCACTGCCGCCCATGGACACCCGAAACACCACACCTTGTTTTTAGGTAAAGAGTAGTGGCTGGATTATACGGCCGAGTCTGATGTCGGGGTCAAAATAGTTCTTTATGTGACTGGTGCATAATGAGAGTCATTAAAACACGAATGCTGTTTTATGAAACGAGCCGAAAGGCGAGCTAACACGAGTTTGCTTATCGCTCCTAAGCATATTATAAAGAACTTATAATATTGATGTAAGTAGATAGAATATGTAATCAATCAGTTCAGCGAGAATTAACTTTCCAAAGTTAGTTGTTGTCAAGGGTGCTTGATAGCATTTTTGTTCTAATTTTGTGGTATTTAAATTTACCAAAAACATTTTTTTTGTGGTTTAAAGGTATATACCACGTTATAGGTAAGTTAGTACTTAGTAAGTACCTAGACTGTTAAGCATTTTCACATACAAGACTTTTTCCAACAAACTTTACTACCTACTAACAGTGGTCGAAAAAAAATATCCAAGGTTGAACTTATGCTGGACAATCGCCTGCAAAAGTGTCTAAGGCTTTGCGAGCAGCTCTAAGCTACCTGGGAACGTCCTGAATACCTAGTTTTTGCGACTGTCTCTTTTAGGTTTAACATCGCGAATGTCTTCTAAGCTTTTCTGCTTTAAGTTAAACGTATAATAAAATTGTGACTTCAAATGTTTTGCTTTACATAATAGTCTAGAGATCTGTGTCGCCACTATGTCACTGTAGAACTATGTCACAGTGACGTTATAAATCAGATTGTAAGAAATCTCTTACTGCTTGTCATTACGATCTGTCTGGCTCAGTCGGTAGTGACCCTGCCTGCTGAGCCGCAGTCCTGGGTTCGAATCCCGGTAAGGGCATTTATTTGTGTGATGAGCACAAATATTTGTTCCCGAGTCATGGATGTTTTCTATGTATATAAGTATGTATTTATCTATTTAAGTATATACACCGTGTCCAATAAGTTTGAATACAGCACAAATAGCCAGTAAAACAAAATGAACAAATAGTTACTACATTATTATTATATTTTATGAATGGCACTCTTATTTACTACATTCACAACAAATGTTTTGGAATAACTCCAGCATTAACTTGTTTACCAGCCTCAAACGCTTCTCAAACGGATCACACGCGGCACGCACCGTTTTCTTCACATTTCATCCCAAATACTCTCGATAACCTTTTTGAAATGATCTAGGTTTATGATTTTATAAAAATTTAGTCTTCAAAGCATGTATGACCATACAAAATAGTTTAATACGCCTAAACCTGGAGACCTGGGTGGCCACTCATGTTTCGGATAAAAAACTGCCAAATTAGTCTGAAACTACGCTAGAATACCATTTGCCGAATGTGCTGGAGGTGCGTCTTGTTGGGACACATGATACTCATTCCCAAGCATCCTTTTTAACTTTAAGGCATTTTTTTCTCCAAACCCTTGGTTTTAAAGAAAAAAACGTTGATTTTAACGCTTTTATCTGTAAGTACTGAAGGTAGTTTACCTCGCTTACATACTGCATCCCACACCTGGGCCGATGGTGAGCTCTGGAACCTAGGCACATTTTTCTAGTTGCCCGGAACGTTATCTATCCTCGGTACCCATAATAGTTTATTTTGGACACGTGGCGTCTGTTTTATCACATACAGATTCTCCTTATAAAAAATAACTCGTCACCTGCGTGCCGAGCAAGTATTTTGTTGGCACTTTACCTCTTTGTTTTTCTTAGACACTTCGGAAATTTCATGTACTTTGTGCTTGTATTTTATTAAGAGGAATATACTCTTTAGTTTAAATAAGAATTTGATGGCCTGTAATCCCTATATCTTTAGAACTGAGGTAAAATGTGAGTATTCGGACTTATTGGACACGGTGTATATCGTCGCTTAGCACCCATAGTACAAGCTTTGCTTAGTTTGGGGCTAAGTTGATCTGTGTAAGGTGTCCCCCAATATTTATTTATTTATTTATTTATTTTGACATAGGTGGAGAGTGGCCTAGGGTTCCAATTGGTTGACTGTACCAAAGTACACATCACATATCACACACTTTAAGAAATGTAAATTTATAAAATTTAGGGTTATATACGCGAGAGAAGAAATATTTTTTATTTTAAAACAGGCATACTTCTTATTTTTCTAGAGCCATAGTCGCCATAAATAGCTAATCGGTATGCCCGTTAAGCTAATCAATTCTAAGTATGTTTTCTAGGCTGATAGATGCCTATATCGGGCCAGAAGACTTCGTTAAACTATTTTTCAACAGAAAATGTTAACTATCCATGGGAACTTAAGTTAAGAGGGGGTAGAGCAGGGAGAATTTTCAGAATCTGTCAAATTACCCCATTACACACACAAACACCCTTCACTCACACTACCTCAATTTACTGTGAAAGGTCAGTGACCCTTAATTTTTTTCAAGAGTGTTATTTTGAGTTTGTAGTCAACTACTGACCTCCTTTGAGAAATTAAAACTGTAAAAAAGGTAGCATACAAGAAGACAGAGAAAAAATACGCGTCATCTAGCTTTCCTTCTCTGTCCATGTCTCATGTGACTTTAATTTACCTAAATATGTAGATAACGTTCCTTACTCAGTTGATTGTTTACCTAGGTGTATTTCAAATTACTTTGCACTTCATTTTGCGTTACTTTTCTATACTTTGATTAAAAATCGTCAGCCTGCCTATCCCCGCAAACATTTTTCAAAGATGTGTGTGAAGGCCGATACCTCCAGGCAAACAATTATGGTCGCGTGCTAAATGATAAGCCCTATCGCTTTATTTGTAAGTGCGATAGGGACGGCCCGATGTTTTATCATTTATCGCGCGACCATGATTGCCCTGCAGGTCTTCAGAGGCCTGAGCTGTGCATTACGTATATGCGGGTTGTATTAAAGACTATCAGATATTTTTTTTATTCTTTTTGGTCGTTAGGTTTTTTTATCATTTAGTTTATACAAAAATAAAGCATGTGTATAAAATAAAAACCTAATGAATAGAGTACAGCTAGCAGCAGTCAAGTCAGAGACCCAAAGGAAGACAGGGAATATCGACGCATATCTTATCATATCCAACACCGCCATCGCTATCTGCATCAGACTCTTGATCTTACCCAATTTCCTAGTCTCTTCTCTTAATTTCAGTTTCTTGAGTTGAACATGTTGAAACTCATACTTGGTATTAAATAAAACACAAATACAGTCATATAAAAATCACAATATAATTTTAAATTATGGCTTAGGCCCTGTACCAGTTGCAGTCGCCACGTCTGTAAAGCTACTTGTAGTTTCTTTTAAATGGCTAAATACCTAGATGTTATGTCATAAACATCTGTGACGTGACTGAAAATTAAAAAACATCGCTCAGAGATAAGGTTCAAATTAGCATGGCAAAAAATACAACAGTGCAGTCAAAATACCATCAAAATACGAAAAAGCAAATATCAATGTCGCCGTATTTCAGGCAATAAGGGCTGTTTTCTCAAATATGAAAAAATCTCAAAAGCAGAACTTTATTAAGACTTTCTAGAAAAATTATTTTGAACTTTTTTTTTTTTTCTTTATTTAAAGAGCTTTGTCACTGTTGTGACGATGTCGCTCTGTACAGATATAAACAATACATTTTATCGTCTACTTAATCCTAACGCAACAAGTTTATACAAACTTTTTGCATCCTCAGATAGTGGAAATTTAAACTTCTCTAGCTTCTACATTTAATGGGTATTTTTACCCATTAAATGTAGAAGTTAGAGAAGTATAAATTCCATAATTGGTCAATGTAACGTAACAAAGAAAGAAAAAAATGAGACCATCAACTTTTTTAGTCTTTTCCTGCTAAAAATCTAGAAAGGTAACAAAATAATGTACGCAAAAAAAAAAACGATTTTATCAAACTTAAACTGACATTGGTGTTACTTTGATACCCTATGTATTCTTTTAATGGTAATCGAATGTAATCCCTTACAAAAGTATTTTATCTCAAGAAAAGATAAAAAACGGTTCGCAGAGTCAAATATTACAACTCTTTAACGCTATTTTGGGGTTACTTTGATTAAAAATAAAAATTACCATCTTCGAAAAACCAACTTTATTTGCAATTGTTTCAATATTTATCACAAGAAGAGATCAAATTATCAGTCTCAACAAGTACCGTGACATAATCAGACAATAATCAACTATGTGTCATTATGGTCAATGTTACCCCATGCAAGTGATCAAAGACACCCCACATAGTAAATAATTAGTAATAAATGCCTAGTTTGACTTTATGATACAACACTCAATACAATGGTATAGCTACACATGTCTGGCAAGCTAATATTCACTGTGAACCTTTTACTTTAATACCCACTACGTTAGTTTAGAAGTTATTTAAACATTAAAAATAGCAACAAACTATGCTTATATTTTGACACGTTATCCGCACTGCCCACGACCATACTTACTTGTTCACTGCGTCAGAGCACCATATAACTATAAAGGTTGGTTTAGGGTTATCATATGTCTAGATTTCGATAAATTTATTTTATTAATACATTACCGACTACTCATAACATATTAGTTCCTTATTTTTTGATAAAATAAATATAATATGCTCGTGACAGGTCAGGTTTTGTTCGTAATCCAAAAAAGTCAACCCTAGCACTTTTCCCTATTCACCCCCTTCCCGACCCTATTCACCCCAACGTTAGGGTGAGCGAAAATTACTAAATAAAACGACATATTTTCAAAGACAACCCGAAGTTCACACCGCTGGAAGATTTTTTGTGTAAAAAATTAGCATGGCACATATAAAAAAACTGCTATCGACGTTCAAAAGTCGGTTTTGGCCCTATTCACCACAAATTAAGTTAGTTCATACCCGTCCCGACCCCATGAACCCAAAATCTTCAGAAAACGATGTACTAAGTAGCCCAAAGTACAGCGCCATCTCTAGGTGAATTGGGTTACTAATTTATGCAGATACTACAGATGTCATTTCATTTAGTATTTTGGAGGTAACTAGTAAAGATAATTTAGTTTTACAATTATGCGAAAATAGATTCTCATTTGGCCGGATTTTTTAACCGAATTCCAAAATTCAAGAGGTTATAAATGTATAGGTTTTTTTAAATATCACTCCTGGTCCAATTTAATATCCCACAAATATTAACGGTAAACTGATAATGACTTTAAGTATTTTTGAAATAAATTTGTGACAAATGTGGGTAGTTTAGTAATTAGGTTGATTGTGGGTAGGTTATATTTATTTTCGCTCTCTGCTAATAAATCTTGTATAGAACGGACGTGTTTTCTTTGGTGCCTCTTCATCAGCGCTGATCTTCGGCTGGGAGCATACCTTACAAAATTGAATGCCGAAAAAAAAGTTTATCAGCAAAAATTACTTAGGTACTTGAAAATAAAGTCATAACCGTTTTCATGCTTATGCATTGAAATAGATATCACGCACGAAAGTAAGAACGACAAGGCCTCCTGGTGGCTGAGCCGGGAATCGAACCCGCCATCTCTCTCGCTATACCCTAATCCTCTAAGTGCCACTTGCACCAACGAATATGGAGGATTAACCTGAGGGTTAACCCACCATTTTACATGGAATTTGACAGTTGACAGCCCACTAACCCTGAGTTAAGTGGTTGGTGCAAAAGGGCCTTAAAGTTTCATATACGAGGTGGTCAAAATGTGCCTATCAGAGATAACATACACTAGAGAAATTTCGTCGGGTACCACACGGCGGGCGGGTGGCCTAGTGGTAATGACGTTAGCTGCGTAAGCTGAAGACCCGGGTTCGATTCCCGGCTCGGCCACCAGTGGGCCTTGTCGTTTTTTCTTTCGTGTATGATATCTATTTCAATTTATGTATGTATGTATGTGAACACTTTATTGTACATAAGACAAGTTAGGACATAAAAATACAGTATAGTTATGGTGTACAAAGGCGAACTTATACCTATAAGGGATCTCTTCCAACCTTTGAGCGAATTGAGAATTTATTATTTATATAAACTTGAAAATCACAGTTTCGTTTTCTTTCAACCCCTTATTTGCCAAGAGTGGCACTGAAGCTTTAGTAGTGTCATGTGCTCTGTCTACCCCTTTATGGGATACAGGCGTGATTGTATGTTTATGTTATGTTATAAACTTGAAAATACCAATTCAAAAATTATTCAGTAAAATAATTTTATTTCTTCCCTAGATGTATAGTTTCATACTTATGATTTTTATTTTAAAGTAATCCGTTTATATTATAGCAACCATGGGTGATTTTTGTGGACTTAAGTAGAAACGTTGACTTGTGGTTGACAGAAGTGTGATTAACATTTCTAAATGTTAATTTATTGTATCTAGTCTAACTACGAAGCAATACATTGACGTATAAATTGCGTCCATATACAGAGAGGTCATTCATAAAAACATCACTTTAGGTAAGTTATATATCTTTTATACAATTTGACAACCATTGACTACACATCCCAATTCACCCCTCTTCCGACCCTAATCACCCCCTTCGTAAACCTATTCACCCCTTTGCGACCCGTTTCCCCCATTATTGATCCTATTCACCCCTCAGGCCGCGGATATTTGTTCATCCCGTAAAAGTTCCCCAACACAGTTGCATCGCTTTCTTCATAAAAACCATTATAAAAATGAAAATATGTCTTATGATTTTCTGTTAAACATAAACTTTAGAAGTGTAGGTAAACACTACATTCAAAAGGATAATGAACAAATTCTTACCAAAATTTCACACAAAAATGAAGTTAAAATGAGTAAAAAATCCAATAAATTTGAATGCCTACTTTGACAGACATTTTCATGTCTGTAAATATATTATTTACATAAATCATAAAATATATTATTTAAATATAATAGCATTATATACCCCGGGAACCCTATTCACCCCAAATAAATAAATCTAAATATATAAAAGAAGAAGCTGACTGACTGACTGACTGACTGACTGACTGACTGACTGACTGACTGACTGACATATCAACGCACAGCCGAAACCGCTGGTCCTAGAGATTTCAAATTTGGCACGTAGGTTCCTTATATGGTGTAGAGGAGCACTAAGAAAGGATTTTCCAAAATTCACCTCCTAAGGGGGTCAAATGGGGGTTCAAAGTTTGTATGGGGAAACAAGATTAGTTTGACTATTTTATTCGAAACTTCACAGGAAGATTCCTTAAGACATATGACTGAATATGTGTTTCAGGTTTTTTGAAAATTTAACCCCTAAAAGGGTGAAAAAGGGGTGATAAAGTAAAAAAATCAATATGGGTATCGTTTTTATGGTTTATCGGGTCGCTGATCACGATAAATACAACGTTTTTAAAATCTAACGAGGCGGAAGTGAAATACCTTCTCCCCTGTTCCGGTGCAATGGGGTTTAAATATCAAAAAAATATATAAAAGAAGATATTGACTGACTGACTAACATATCAACGCACAGCCGAAACAGCTGGTCCTAGAGATGTCAAATTTGGCACGTAGGTTCCTTATATAGTGTAGAAGAGTACTAAGAAAGGATTTTTCAAAATTTGTCTCCTAAGGGGGTCAAATGGGGGTTCAAAGTTTGTATGGGGAAACAATGTTAGTTTCACTGTTTTATTCGAAACTTCATAGGAGAGAACCTAAAAACATATGACTAAAGACGTGTTTCAGGTTTTTTTGAAAATCTAAACCCTAAAAGGGTGAAAAGGGGGTGATAAAGTCAAAAAACTAATATGGATATCGTTTTTACGGTTTATTGGGTCGCTGATCACGATAAATACAACGTTTTTAAAATCTAACGAAGCGGAAGTGAAATACCTTCTCCCCTGTTGTAGTGCAATGGGGTTTAAATATCAAAAAATATATAAAAGAAGAAACTGACTAACTGACATAATATATCAACACACAGCCGAAACCGCTGGTCCTCGAGATTTCAAATTTGGCACATAAGTTCCTTATATGGCGTAGAGGAGCACTAAGAAAGGATTTTTCAAAATTCTTCTCTTAAAAGGGTGAAATGGGGGTTCAAAGTTTGTATGGGGAAGAAGATTAGTTTGACTATTTTATTCGAAACTTCATAGGAGGATTCCTAAAGACAAATGACTAAATACATGTTTCAGGTTTTTTTTAAATTTGACCCCTAAAGGGGTGCAAAGGGGGTAAAGTCAAAAACACAATATGGGTATCGTTTTTATGGTTTATCGGGTCGCTGAACACGATAAATACAACGATTTTAAGATCTAATGAAGTGGAAAAGAAATTTTCTCCCCTGTTGTTGTGCAATGGGGTTAAAATATCCAAAATAGCCATAAGTATAGGTTTAGTTTTTATCTTTACTTCTGGTTCAAGAGATTTCAAATTGACACGGAAGTTCCTTAGAGGACCACTAAGAAAGGATTTTTCAAAGTTCACCTCCTAGCATGATAATTTGACAGGGACAGGGACAGGGACAGGGACAGGTACAGGGACAGGGACAGGTACAGGGACAGGAACGGGATAGGGAATGGGATAGGGATAGGGATAGGGATAGGGATAGGGATAGGGATAGGGATAGGGATAGGGATAGGGATAGGGATAGGGATAGGGATAGGGATAGGGATAGGGATAGGGATAGGGATAGGGATAGGGATAGGGATAGGGATAGGGATAGGGATAGGGATAGGGATAGGGATAGGGATAGGGATAGGGATAGGGATAGGGATAGGGATAGGGATAGGGATAGGGATAGGGATAGGGATAGGGATAGGGATAGGGATAGGGATAGGGATAGGGATAGGGATAGGGATAGGGATAGGGATAGGGATAGGGATAGGGATAGGGATAGGGATAGGGATAGGGATAGGGATAGGGATAGGGATAGGGATAGGGATAGGGATAGGGATAGGGATAGGGATAGGGATAGGGATAGGGATAGGGATAGGGATAGGGAAGGACGGGGACAGGGACGGGACGGGGACGGGGACGGGGACAAGGATAGAGATAGGGACGGGAATAAGAATAGGGATTGGGGTCGGACTAATCGGTCGGCAATCGATATCTAGGCAGTGTAAAATGCAGGTGGCTCAGTGCGAAGGGATTAGTAAGTAGGCATCGGCGAGTATCCTGCATCCGTAATAACTATTGCATTCAATGAACTGTAAGAAGATCGTTGTTTGCTTGCCTTTTATATGTTTACGTTTGCAATAAGTATAAGGAAAATGGAAAAAATTGTAAGCGATAATGCAAGGAAGTACTTTTTACCCTACCGACCATAGCGTCGAGATACTGGCTATGTGGGTTGTATGAAGTTTCCCCAGTATAAATATTTATATAGGTAAAATACAAACATATTCGTACCTACTACCTACGCTGTGGTCGCTGTGTAATAATTCTACAATCATTGCAAGAATTTCTTTTAAAACAATAGTAATATGTGTAAGGTACAGTCAGCCAAAAAAGTGGTGTAAGTACCACTTTTCGATCAATAGAGTCGAAAAGTGGTAAACCACTTTCTTGGCTGACCGTACAGCAAATAGATCAGTTACAATGGCCCCCCAGTCCAGAATTGTCCCGCTTTACCTTAATCGAAGTAATCGCGGACAGATGTACCTACAAAGAAACCTACGGATCCAAATGAAAATCTTATTTTTTGTAAACGTTTCAATAAGAATACTTTTATTACGCGGGCGAAGCCGCGGGTAAAAGCTAGTAAATAATAAATAATGTCGGAAACTACGGAACGGAACCCTACACTGACCGTGGTCCGATGCGCTCTTGGCCGGTTTTTCTTCTTAATGATATGTAGAGATAATATAAAAATTCACCTCCCAATTTATAATAAGTTTTTTTTGCAAAAAAATCATTTTTGGCACAGGCTTTACCTTAGCCGACTGTACCTTTCTTTCAAAAATCATCTATTGCTCTCCGAGATGTTTCTAAATACCCCTTACTCAATGGGGATACGACGTTTCATAACAGAGTTCCACTGACCACCTTTCTGCTCCATCATCAGATCACCTCCATGATACCAGAATATTGCATTGTCACGTGATTTACATAAGTGTGCAAAATTTTAGCTCAATCGCAAATCGGAAAGCGGGTCAAATTTAGCTTCTACGTTTTGGCCCAAACTAAGATATACTAACAAGGCAAGTTGAATAAAAGCTTGTAAAAAGGCTTCTGATATCAGATTTGTAATAAGTTTACTTGTCATAGTTTAACAACAGATGAGACAGACATATGCACTGACAATACTTCACGTGTTTCGTGAGATGTCAAATCACCTCATACAATTTACCGCTCTAAGGCAACTAAGGTAGGGTTTGTTATTGCACTTTAATTACATATTAATGATTTCTAGCCCGTAAGATATATATTTGCTTTAACAATGGATAGATATTTATGCGAGTGAGAGTGTAATTTAGATTTTTATTTATAAGGAATCAAATATTTTTAAGCTACCCGATCAGATATTTCTGCGGATAAGGACACTCCCCACATCTGCCGTCTAGCAATCGTAGCGTCGGGCCAACTGTATGGCTAAGCCGCGCCGACGCGGCGTCTTTTTCCATACAGTTGGCCCGACGCTACGCTCGCGAGACGCTAGAAAGAGAGACGATGTTTTTGCCGGTCACGGAGCATCACAAATTTTTGCCGGGAATATGTCGTCATATACTTATGGTCCCCTATAGAAAATCAGATATTTTTGCACGGCCGTTCATAGTCATATATGCTGGTGACTGTTCCATGAATATTTGGTCTAGTCTAGTTGAGTGGAGAAGTGCCATTCAAAACGAGCGTTAACTTTCTAGACAACAATATATTTAGGTACTTTATAATTATTATTGTTTTCAACTTACGGTTACGTGTTCGTGGTATGCACAGAGTAAATCTTTAATGAAATTGAGACATTTTTTTATATATACAATTAAATTTGAACTAGAAGCACTAAACCTATACCCGCTCGCATTCCCCTTTTTTCTATTCTAAGTAAGAATCAATTAATAAGTCTCTGAATATATGTATGAATAAATTAAATTGTAATTGTTTACATACAACCTGTGAAGTTTGGTTGACAAAATTTGACGTAGGTGCTGTCATATATATTTTTAAAATGACGTACTGTTAATACCAGCGTAATGAAAATGTATTCCGATGAGTAAAAGAAAACATGAAACTTTTTTCAATTTAACCGAACTAGAATGAAATCATTTATACTCATTCGGTTGTGTTCGTTATTTTCTTTAATAATGTGATATATTTTTATTTATTTTTTATGCACAAGCCATGCACCTTTAAACTTTAAATGAGATTGGAACTCCACCTGACATTATTGATTTACCCTATTTATTTTGAGCACAGTTTTACACTGGTATGGTTTTTCGTGTACGTACACTATTTTCTGTCAAAATATTTGTCAAATTTAAACGTCAACGCGGAGCGACCGGCGACACGTCTGCCTCCGATGAGCCGCTCAGGGCGTCTAATCGAAAGGAGAATTCTGACAGCAATGGCGAATGTATGGAAATTTTACGATAGTTTAAATTTAAGGTAAAATTTCTTTGTTGCCTTTGAGAGGAAAAATATAAAAAACCTCAAAACCTGTAGTCCATTTATCTGGCTTTTAGAATCACTTAATGTTATAACTAAAGTATTGAATTTTTTTAACAAAGTTTACTAAACGGCGACATACGTTTTTCTCATTTTAGGTCAACTTTGTGTGGGTTTAGTTATTACACCGTTAATAATTGGAGATTGTGAATAGTCAAAAGTTGTAGACACACTCTTTAAGATAATAACTACATTTATTTTATTTCATTTAATTTAGAAATGTGAGCAGCATTTGTTAAACGCCGAATGCACTTTTCGAGGATTTCGTACGACCCCCTCTTAACTGCGCTAGAAAATGTAAGAGAAAATGTTTGACTTATGTAAAGTAATATACATATTTATAGACCGTGATATTTTTTAATCTTTGGTCGAGTTACTATTAGTAAGTGCGATAGGGACGGCCTGATATTTTATCGTCTATCGCGCGTTATTATTTATGCCGGTGGCTGTACCACAATGTAACCATGTAGCTTTTTAATTAACTGACGCATAAAGATCCTGGCTTAGGCAATAACCATAAATTGACTGATTATCATAAATAATATCTAGGAAGTAGGAAGCCAGAGTTTTGCGCAGTTGAGATAACCTTAGTGGCACTGGCACCCTTGGCACCGTTGCACCCTTATCTGCCGTCAATGTGACCCTTATCTTTACCAGGAAGGCTCCTGGATGCTTTCTGACCTTAATTAATACTAAGGTCACAGACCAGTAGGTATGTAAGAAAGACTTTTATCTGTATATAATCCACAAGAACTCCAGTTGGTGGTGCGTGACTTTGTATACAGATGGACAGTCTTCTTATTAATTTGTCTTTCCTAAGGTTAAGCTTCCTGCTTAATTTTACCGCTCGTAAATCATAAAAACAATAGCCGTACAAAACGGAATAAAAACTGACGCAACAATACGTTGGCGCGCATGCGCGAGAAATTCTCAAAGAATCGAATGAGTAACGGAGCGAGATCGATTATCATTTTCATACAATCGACCATCTAAAGGTCACGCGTATTGCCATTCAACGTAAACTAATCTATATTGAAGAAACTACGAGATACTCCTATAATAACATCACAAGTAGCTTCACAACAAAAGCGATTTGAAGCTTAAAGCTTTAGATGTAAAGGCTGTTTTAAAATGGTGAGAAATGTTAAAGTCTAACTATTAAGAGTATTAAGATTATTTGTAAAACATGAAATACGCGACACGAGTTATCGCAATATAGGATCTCGGCGCACACGCGTAAAGCCGAAAGTGCCAGTTATTGCCCAGCAACACTGTCGTGTGTATCGCGAAGCCAGGAAGCCCATTGTTAGGTCACGTTCTCACAACTCCCCTTTTCTTCGAGGGAGAATAAATAATTGCACTTTTTTCTGTCGCATATGGCCAAGGAAACGGGGGATTGTGCAAGACGGTTCCCACGATTCGCCCCTAGCGTATGAAGGCCGATTGAGGTCAAGAAAAAATACGGGCTAGCATAATGTGAGGGTTTCTTTTGAGGCGGCAGATGCGCGGTCTAGGGTTAAGTGCGGAATCGCATCTGAACTTGAATTGATGCGATATTGTTTGGGAATCTTGTTTGACAGGGTGTAAAATGTCCGTGTTAAATATGATTTTTGTGAACCCCGCTGAAAATCTGATTTTGTGAGTAGGTATGATATTTATGCAGATTTTGTGCAATATCGCTTCAGCAAGCATACGAATGCAATT
This sequence comes from Leguminivora glycinivorella, assembly GCF_023078275.1. Classification (NCBI taxonomy): domain Eukaryota; kingdom Metazoa; phylum Arthropoda; class Insecta; order Lepidoptera; family Tortricidae; genus Leguminivora; species Leguminivora glycinivorella. Next base: position 16,036,483 of record NC_062981.1, read on the forward strand.
GTTAAAAAAAAAAAAAAAGAATTGCACCTTTTCTAAGGCGTTCTATATTTGAAACCTGACCCTTTAGCACAACTTGCCTTGTCGCGCGCGAGTCCATACATCAAGCGCGACTTCAAGTATGGACTCGCGCGCGACAAGGCAAGTTGTGCTAGAGGGGCTGGTCGCGTTCCCACGATCACCCACGCCAGTTGCGCTCTACCCCTCTATCTTGAGTTTTTTGTGCCATTATAAAGGCAATATTTATGTAAGCACACGTGAAGAGACGTCGTATGTATAATTTAAGAATAATAATGATAAGTAAGTAAGTCTTAGGAGACGTTTTTGGAATGATACAATGTCATTTAATTAAAAACAATGTAGATTATCTTATACAGGTATCCGATAGGTACCTACTTAAAAAAAAGCTTACATACTGCAAACTTACATTACATAAGTGGTATTTTCAAATATGCACATTATTTAGAATACTTAAGTAGGTATAATAAAAGCAAAACAATCTTCCAACTCCACTTAGAGACTAAGTAATCATAAATTACGGTCAATCAACACAGGGCATGTGCAAAATAAACACTGCTTTACTCACGCATGTTACGAAACAGTCAAAAATAAAAATACCCAACTACAGAATAAGGCTGACTTTCATTCAACAGAGAAAGTTTCTAGAACCATTGAATAAATGGGGCTTTATTATGACGCGTTTGAATTCATATTTGGAACGCGTGTATAGTCATTAAAGGAGAGGGCACAGGCACACATTGCGTTCAGCCGGGATGCGTTCCCACGCTCCACGCGACATATGGCGCGAGCGACCGTACGCGTGATCAACGGTTGTGAAAAAAAAAACTCGGACTTAGCGGATCTATGGGATGATGCCCTCGTGTACAGATAAGGAAAACCGATAGGTAATGGGTCTGTTGCGTTTTTGAGACCATTTTCTTATCTTTAGATAAGAGATGGAGACTAAACAAACTTCAAACGTGAATATTTGATAAGTTTTGTTTAGGTAAACTAAAAAAAACTATTTAGTAAAGTTTATGATATCAGAAGTATAATTCTGTCGAACAAGTCTGTCAGTAAATAAGAAATAAGAAAACTATAGGTATCCTTTTCTCTAGCACCCTAAAGAAAAGGATGCATATAGTTTTCTTTGTTCTTATTTACTGACAGACTTGGTTGACAGAATATAGGTAAGAAATTTGGCAATTATCCATTTAATTAAAAGAAAAAACATTTAAATATCTCATGTCTTTAACGCTAACTGTTGCGAAACTTGCAAATTTTAATTGGTAAATTATACAAGATCTTCATGAAAATGTGATGAAATTTAAAAAGCCCAAAATCCAAATTATTCAACAACACACGCACTGTTAAAAAAAAAACAAATTCAATAAAAAAGTTGACTGCCAAGGTCAGGTAAATTGTTCCGAATTTAAAATTTCTTAGTGTTTTTTTTCCAGGGCAGGTGTGCGCGACTCGCGAGCAACTGTCGTTGTTCCCACGCCTCGCGCTCGCACCGGTACGGGACCGTGTCATGATTGCCAATTACCACTATAATGATACTGCTTGATATTTAGTTTTACCAGTAGGTATTGTGACATGGTTGCTAAATGTGCTTTTGACATTTAGGACTTTTTCGAGTAGGTACAACATAGCCAAAAGTGACAGACAAATATTAGCAGTAAGGATACCTCAGTATTATGTGAATTACTGATGTGCGTGCGTGCGTGGATACTATTAAAGTTGTGCTTTTCATCCATTTAATGGTTAGGTATATATTTTAGAAATAGGTGTAGGTAATTAAGACCTATACCCATACGATAGGTAATTATGTAGATACTTCATCGATACGAACTGGAGAAAAATAAACAATATCTTTGACGGACAAAGTAACGTTAACTTTATTTTCATTCAATATTTAAATAAAATTACCTTCAGGTACTCTAGAAGATAGAACTACCTGTTCGTGTGCCTGAATCCACACTAATATTATAAATGGGAAAGTGTGTGTGTGTCTGTTTGTTTGTCCGTTTTTGACGGGAAAACGGAGCGACGTATTGACGTGATTTTTTAAGTGGAGATAGTTGAAAAGATGGAGAGTGACATAATCTATTTTTTGTCTCTTCCTGACCCTAAAATGGGGGGTGGAAGTTTGTATGGAGTATTCCGCAATTCTCGAATTTAACGCGAGCGAAGCCGCGGGCATCAGCTAGTATACCTATAGGGTTATAATTATTAGAACACGATATTTAATAACCGATTCTTTTTATTCTTTACATAATATTCATTTTTGAATTTTGAATGTACGTCGTAGTTTTTGTTTTGCATAAAATTGTGATCCATATTCCATATTCCATATTATCGTCGTCGTCGTCGATCGTCTGAGTACTTACTTATCGCGAAATGCATTAGTCACTTCAGTTGTAAATTGTAAACAAATTGATCCATAGTTAAAGTAGACTGATGTGACTCATAGATATAAAAACAAATTGAGCTCTTAATTCGTATAAAACTTACTTACTAACTTTGTTGGAGCGACGACACAAATTGAGTCTTTTGAGTGAGTGGTAAAAATAGTTTTCAATAACACTAGTAAGAACACTTAACAAAATCAATGACAATAAAACATGTGAAGTTGTTCTTACACTTACTTTCAGCGGATGTATAGGTTTTCATTCACATAAGATAGTATTTGCAACAAAAAGTAGTTGCGTGAAAAAATCTTTAAATACCTATTTGGTCAATGATGTCGGATACCAATGGAATAGGTATTTCTAGAGATAACTAACATGCCATCATTCTTATGCTAGTGTCCCCAAAAAGGGATAACTAAAGCCTTTTGTTCAATTGTTTTTGACGTAATCAGTTTGACAAGAGTCCTAATACAAACAGTCCTTGAGTGGAAGTGGTACAAATGGTTGCGCGCGCGCCTGCCACGTGCTTCTGTTGCGTTATGCCCTTTGTTTGACCATAATGAATGGATAATCACTTGTTTGTACACTAAATAACTCTAGTAGATTATAGTAGTCAGCCGTAGAGTGTATACAAATTGGATGAGTACTACTTGGTTGCCGTTTTTAAAACTGACACTTATCGGTCAACAGTTTTGAGCTAAGGTATTTACAATAAGTGATTTTAATGTTTTTTTTTAGTAAGCATGTACTCGGAATATCATATTTGAAAACAATCATATTCTAATTTAATGCATTTGAAACTCAAATAACGTAATATGTTTGTTTTGAAATCAAATAAATAACATACATACATACATCCAATCACGTCTGTATCCCATGAAGGGGTAGGCAGAACACATGAAACTACTCGTTTCAGTGCCACTCTTGGCAAATAAGGGATTCAAATAAATAAGTTGCTTAAAATCCTCCATATATTGTAGGTATTTAGAATGTATGGTAGGCTATAATTATTTTTTTATTATAATATTCATTTTGCTATTACATATTTTACTATGGCAATATATATACTTCATAGAAAAGCGAACATGCTACTCAATCAGTTCGTTTGCTACAGAGCCATCTATCGGCAATCCCTTGAACTTTAACCAGGAAGAGATCGACCCTAACAATAAGGAGATAGGGGGACTCGGAAGTATTTGCAAGACAATGGTGCCGTAGACAATACCTTTATAGGTCACCATTTATTAGCCGTGAGAAGATTTCGCAATCCGAGGGTGGCGTTAGTATAAAATTTGATGCTATTACATTTTGCGTTTAGTTATTTTTGTACCTTCAACCAGGAAGTAACGGGACCAGTGGCTAATCCATATTTCCAATTTGAATTTGATTGGAAAAAATTTTTGGTCAAAAATTATAAAATTTTGTGTGTTCTGTGTAGTGTAATGTGAAGTGACAATGGTACCTATCTATACATATTGTGAAAGTGCCATAGTGTAATTATTGTGCAATTATTTGGGATCATAAACTTAGTAATCATGAAAAAAAAAAAACCAGTTGTTTATCGGTCAAACAGTGTAGATAGTTAAAAACTTAAGCCTAAGAAGACTTTCCTAAATGTGAAAAATACGAAATGGGTTCTTCATCTGAGTCATAGTGTGTTATGATAATGCCTCAATATCAAAATTAAGGCTGCGTAACGCCAGTTGTCAACAATCTATGTACACTAGCCTTATCATACGAATGACTCATTTGTTTGAAGTGGTTAAGGCGAAGTAGGTTTTAGGGTGCTTTTACATGTTACGGGAACGCATGTTTTTCTTTTTGCATGAGTTTCATTACAATTAGAAATATAAATATTTTATTAATGCCATAATTATACAACATTGAAACGAAAGAAAAAAAAGCTACACGCTGTTACGTTACGATACTTAATTGATTTGTGTGTTACCTCAATAGTCCGCAACGTATTGAAAATCGCATGCGAGTTCTAAAGCTAAAAAATCGCATGCGAGCGCTAGGGCTAAAATAATGTTTACCCCTCACTAGCTCGGAAACACGTGTTTTGTCCTTTAATACCAGCGGGTAAAAACGTATATTATCCACTAGTGGGTAAAGTAATTTGACCTTGAAGAAAGTCAAATTAACTGCTTCAAAATTGATAAAAGTAGGTGAATCTAGTATTAAAGATGATTTACCACCTGTGGAACTACTGGAAGCAGTGATAAACGCATTTATTGCGTTGTAGTTTCCTCGCTATAGTGAGGAGAAAAGTTTTGTGTTACACTCGGGTGCAAATGTATTTGACTTCTCGTGTGTTAAAAAACTCGCAAGTTCAGGATTCTATTCTCGAACCACTCGCTTCGCTCGTGGTTCAACTATAGAATCCTTTCACTTTCTCGTTTTTCAATTCCACACTCGGCGTTAAAATACAACTTTGCCCCCTTGTATAACAAATAAGTATTAAATCTTTTACCTGCAATTTAAACACTCTACTTAAAACAAACGAAACGTACTTTTAGCTCCTATATTATTAAAAAAAGTCACCTTAAGATAAGGTTGTTTATGCAGAATGCCGGCAACAGACTGTACATAATAATATGTACCTAAGTAGTTTATTTGTCTATCAGTATTTGAAGGACTTTGGGACATCTATTACGCGTAGGTACACACTTAATACTTAAGAGATTAAAATTATTTTGAGTTTACTAATATGTAAAACATTATACAAGGATTTTTTATAAAAAGGATATGTGGTGGTCGCCTGTGTGGTGACGGGTAAAGAATTTCACCACCCCCTTTCTTCCCGTGAGTGTCGTAGAAGGCGACTATGGGATATGGGTTAAATTGTGGCGTAGGCGAGAGGCTGGCAACCTGTCACTGCAATGTCACAGTTTTCGTTTTCTTTCAACCCCTTATTTGCCAAGAGTGGCACTGAAGCTTTAGTAGTTTTATGTGTTCTGCCTACCCCTTTATAGGATACAGGCGTGATTGTATGTATGTATGTATTTGGCGGAAAATCGTATCAGTAATTAAAAATGATATTAAATATTGTATTGTACTCAATTGCCCTTAATAGCGCTCGCGCCATCGCACAACTCTGACGCAAATGCCTGTGTTCAATAACTGTTTGCCTTCATCTGTGCAAACCTGGTGATATCATCGCTAGTGACACAGGTGTCTTATTGTTGCGGCACCAGAATAGGTTCTGGTGCAACCTTGGGGTGACAGGGATAAAGAAATGAGGTTATGGTAGATACTACTGGTGATGGTAGCTTAGATTCTAATGCATAGTGGGTGAGGTCGTGCTTGACGTATGCACAGTGTTAGAGTGGTGCCAAGTTACTAGAGACTTTGATAGCCTCGCCTGTGCAAGGGTTAAGCAAATGTCAAAATTCCATACAAGTTTGACAAAATAATACTTGCACATGCGGGGCTGTCAAAACGCTGTCAGCTTAGCTTGGTATGGCTATTACCAGGCGTTACCTACGTCTTAAAATTTATAAAACCCTGGACATGTCTAATTTTGATCTCTATATTGTGTTTATGTGGTGCTGCCTCATAAAGTACTGCAGATGTTGTATTGAAAATATGTACCTACTTATATAGTATGTGCATGCCAAAACGTGAGAAAAGCCCGATAATGTCTTAAGTTAGCAATGGCGATTGCCAATAATAAAGTGGCCAAGAATATTTCAACAGAGCCCTCGGGTCAAACGATATTATAAAATTAATGGCTGCATGCTATCTATAAAGCAGCATGGTCTCTTACAGTATTTATTAAGATCGCTTTAATTGGTGCGGGAGATTCATTATAGGGCACCCTAAATAACACTATAAACGTGAAGAAATAACCAAAACCGGTACTTGCATTCGATACATATTAAGCGAGAAACTCAGTTAATGTACTTCTAATTGCTTTTACTGGATTCATATTCAGTGTAGCGCCTTAATAGCAATTTAATTGTAATTGAAAACTAATCAACTCTGCGGAGCACAATCTTCAATTAGCCATAGATCATAATTACTCGGGTTCAATAGCTGCCACTACAGGCCCTGCCGATATAATTGACCCTTCTGTTCAGTTTTCGAAATCGCTGCACGTGGCTACCTTTTATGGTAAGACGTACAGTAATTTCTCCGAACATTCCAAAGTAACAATTGAAATGCACGTGTCTTGAAAGCATTCCGAATTTGAAATTGGAAGCCGAAAAAAAATTAACCCAAATTTTGCAAGAGTTGCGGAATTGAAAATAAGGGTTGCAAAAAATCCTTTCTAACCCGAGCGATGCGTCCGAGGCTTTGCATCGAACACGTGCAGCGGTAACAATGTTGTGCGTCGCGACCAAAACGTCTATAATCTCGTTGGTATTTTAGGAATATACGCCGTTTAGTAACTGAGGTACAATGTAAGATGACTCACGGGCAGCGTCGTCGATACCGGAGCGAACGCCGTATTATTAAAACTCGAAAGGAAAAAAAGATAAGCGTTCACTCGTCGTCCCGCGTCAAGAATTGTACATCTGCCGAAATTTCTCACGGCTCCTCCGAGCTCGTATGGTATTATTACGCCGGACCACTCCGCTATCGCTACCTACGTATTATAGATCGCAGTTCTGGTAATTATGACAACTGGGCGTCTAGCGGTATAACGCGGCTACTTTTTAATAGCGTGGCGATTAGCATATCGGGTTTTGCGATGCGATATCTCTAGAGAGTCTGTCACCGCGCAATTAATTGACGCCGGGATGAAAGTTATTGCGGCCGCTTTTAGTTTGGTTTAATTATGAAACCGTGACTGCCATTTGTAATTAAATTAACTAGTTAGTAAATAGGTGCATGTTACGACACGTTTCGTGGGAGAAAGCTTTTCGTACGCACGTGTGTCGATAAATTATTGAGTTTATTGTAATCGATCTTTTGTCATCCAAATAAGAATAGTTTGTTATTCTTTAAGAATAAGTGAATTGCACAATGCGCTCCTGAGATACGAGTCCTGACTTGTTTGAGGTGTTATTTCTCGCAACAGGTTGGGACTTGTGAGGCTCGGGGGTGGTTTTTTAAATTGTGCAAAACGAAAGTGGTGTAGCCTGAGGAGTTGCAAACTATCGGGTGTTGCTTGCTCTTGTTATGGCGGACTGAAAATAGAACGGGATCATTATCTATTATTATTATGTGTGTGCATGTAGGTATTTTAAAAATAAAGAGTTTAGAAACGCTTGGCTGTTTTGCACGCACTACAATTACCGCTTGCCTACTTAGCACAAAATGAGTGTTGTAGTTGCTGGCCATAATCGGTGTAAGTATTTACTCCGTGTAGAATTAGAAATAGCACTTTATGTATACTGTGTGATATAATAAAAATCAAGTACACTTTATCCGCTTTTAATTTAAGGTAAAAATAACGTGACTTTTGAATCCGAACGATCAAATCCATATTGTTTAATTAAAAACACTATGCGAGTGTTGTTTAGAAATGTTTGGACAGCGGTTGAAAATTTGCACATAATCATTATTCTGCTTCTATTACGATTAATAGATTCCCAGATTGTGATATTTTCGTAGGTAAAGTACATTTGTTCTTGTTTGTTATTAACCGACTTCAAAATAAGGAGGAGGTTCTCAATTCGACTGAATTTTTTTTATTATTAATGAAGGTATAACTCGAGATTTAAATGGTCAATGGGTAATATCAAAGCTCTTTCAATTTGACACTTAGGTAGGTACCTGTGTGATTTAGCTGCATTTGTTTCAAAGTTCCATGACTTTTCCATGACTACATTTGATTTTTTTTGTACTTGCAGACTTAGAACATTGAATAGCTGAGAAATTTTAAATATTCAAGTTATTTTTTCACGCGCTACGACAATTACGCCATGAGTCATGCGTCGTAGCATATTTTTGTAGAGCTTAAATGTAGAACATTTGGGTATGTTTATTGTTTTGTCTAACCTATTAATAGACTGTTCCGTGAAAAGTTTTATAAGTTTTGTATAAGTAAAACATTTATGTAAGTTAGAGAAGTAAGTAGGTATCAGTGGTGGCTGGTGAAAATTTCTGCTAGGCAACACCAAAGCAAAAAGAAACCTATCTTAACATTATGTACTTTACTAGTAATCAATTTTAGGCAAGCCGGTGGGAATCGGCTTGTATGGATCAGCCGCTGCTGGTAGGTATACAGATAGCCAAAAATATATACCTATACTGGAAAATATCTGTAAGCATAATTATTTAACTTACTACTTAACTCATTAATGTTAATATTTATGTAAATAAAAGATAAATGTAACTACATATTTTGTTTTTGTATTGTAATTTATAATTAATAAAGAATTAGAAATAATTACGTATTGTGCAAAACACTTCATGTTTATAATGATATTTACATGATAAAGATTTATAACAATTGTTTTGAATGAAGTATGTATGAACTAAATAAATCCGTGACGTATACCAATTCTAGAATGTTTTTACCTTTTCATTATAAAGTAAACCAAATGAGTGAAACAAGTGAATAACATTTCGTTCATCAATAATGTACTTATGAGGTAAATATTTAACTTTCAGTAATAAATACTATGTAAGCAAACAATTATACTAATAACGCCACCGGCGCCTATTGTTGCCCTAATCATATTTCCTATCTCTCAATCAAAGTCCACTTAATCACGTCATTCGGCGTCCAAAATAAAACCACAGTAAAAAGTGACCATTAAAACCCAGTAGCGAGTCCGCCTTGGGCTCTGCACGTGCGCTCCTCCCGACCGGTCCACAGATCAACCGAGACTGTACAGCCTCTTGTGAACACCTTAAAGCTAAAGTCAGAAGGTCTGTAAAGCCTTGACCTAACTGCTTTTCTTTGATGGCGCTACGATACCTTATATGGTAAGTATGGACTGTGGCTCGCGCCAACATCTCGTCTGACCACTTATGGAACGAGCCACCAAAGGCAGGATTCAGCGTTACAACCTCCGATATGAGTCTTGTAAGATTGAATTGCGGTTAAAATAGCACGCTAAATACTTATGTACTATATTGCTTTAATATTCTATGCCCATTTAATGGCCATATTATCATTTATGTCTTGGTAGTTCTTATAAGGTAAATGGGGATGTAAGTGAAAAATATAAAATTCATTTAACTTGTGTGTATTTTTTCTCATTGTCATTACATTGAACCATTGTCATATAAAATTAACCTTCACGTACAAAATAAATTACCTATCACCCTAAATTAAAGCTCAGTAAAGGAAGATCACAATTTCAATAACCCTACACTTAACCTACTAAGTTATACAATATTTTCAAAATATCACATCACGATTCGAAAATACATTAAAGCTTTCGGAGTTATCACGAGTTATCCGAACTCTATGTCCTAACCCTATATGGCACCTTTGAGATTAAAGCTAACATCACAGACGATTGCAGAAACCGGCAGCACTGGTTTCACGGAAGACACTGATTGTCGAGTGTTGGGTTGTTTAGGCTTGCACCCAGCGGTCTTGGAAGACTGGGTGCTGCTGCTCGGGAGTCTGGCACTCGGTGTAGCAGTGCGCCGCTGCGAAGTCAGCTTCGGTCTTGGTGACTGTGGTCCAGAAGAAGGTGCCGGCTTCTGTGCGGGCGAAGTGGACTGGGATGTAGAAATCGTCGCGGGCGACGGGCACGAGGTCACAGGACTCCTCGTTGTACACCAGGAAGGCTGCGCCGGGCTGGCAAGTCTCCATCTCTTCGTAGATCTTGCGCTCCAATGCTTCATTGCTGGCGTTCTCGTCGGCTTCGAAACTGGTCTCGACGGTTTTGGCGGGAACGCTGCGCTTTGTTGTCTTCTTAATGATCTTCATTAGCGGCTTGAGAAGAGCTTTGATGCCGCTGTTCTTCATCTTTTCGCTGTTGTATTTGTTCTCGTTGATCGAGTTGTTAGTAGCGATGATGTATTCGTTGTTGGCGTAGTAAGACATGTTGAGAGTTTGGGATAGCAAGGTAGAGCGTGTGTCGCAAGTGAGATCACAGGCGGGAATGTGGGGCTGCTCGGCCGGCCGGCCTTTTATACCCGGCGCGCCGCCCCCGACACAAAAGCTCCTCGTACATGAAAAGCTCCCTGTGTGTGGGTGAGTTAAGTGGTTTATTCGATACGTTTTCATAAAGTCCAAGGGGTCTATACTGTAATGATGAGTGGTAACGATGCGTTACATAACGAGTTACTTAACCATGCACTTACATAAACAATGTGCATTGTCAAAATAAATATTTTTCAGAAATGGTTATGCATTAGCAGTAAATCGGTGTAGCATTGGATTCATCCATATACTGCCCTAGTAAGATCTAAGTTTTATTTAGTTCTTGAACATTAGTTTTTTTTTTTGCAAATGTTGAAATTATTTAATAACAAATGTTCAGTATTTTTAGTGCTGTTTAAATTCGTAACAATTAAATCTCTAATGATACAGTTTTACAAATCGGGTTTTCATCTTGATGAAAACTTAAAATAAACGCTGATGTAGCATTTTGGCAACTTACTGAACTTACCCCTACTTTTACCTCACCCCTACATAAGTAAATCTTGGTAAAGCCCTTCAAACCTCTTTTAAGTATTTGTATGCAAATATCCACAATCCTAATCATAGACTAACAATAGATACATTGATTATGAAGTGTCCACGTGCCGGCCACGAGCCGTGGGTAAATGTGCCATGTGTTGGACTGTAACAATGCGATTGTTATCCGGGGTCACTAAGTCATAGGGTGCTCAGTGCTCGTTCCCATGCCGGGGTCACCCGGGGGTAACGCGCCCTAGGGTAACCTCGGGGCAACCGCGTGCGCCGGCGCGTGCACCTGACCTAGTGCAAAGTGCGTGTAATAGATAAATTGGCTTTTGGTAAGTGGTGATAATGCTGTTACTATTTATCCATTTCCATTAAAAGATAAGGTAAGTTTTTTGGGTGAAATGAAACCCGAAACTTAACACTATCTCTCGATCAGCCATTTGAATTATTCAAGTCGAGTTCGTGTTCATTAGCATTTACTAAAAGAATTAATAAACATAAAATGCCACCTACAGACAAAATATTCCCGTACCGGTCCAAACATGTAAGATTTTTTTCTTGTGTCCAAAGAGAGTATTACAAAAAAATTAAGTTTAAAAGAAATCAGTGTAGCGGTGATAGTGTTGTCGTCCAATGGGGTGCGCGCGCAGGCAGGTGCTGCGATCCGCGCGCTCGCACACACACGCGCACCTCGAAATATACGACCATTGAACACGTGCATTCGAGGGGGATGAAGATACGAATCTGACCCTATAAAGAGAGGGACGGTGAATATTTTTTATCGAAACGTATAGATTCACGACTCCCTCATATCCGAAATAGGGTAACGCAAAGGCTAATTTGGTTATTGAAAATTGAGGGGTTGTTCGTGGGAATGCTGCGCGCTCCTAGGTTCCCAGGGTTGCTCGCACATTGAGCTTTTTTTCGGCGAGATTCGGAACCGCGACAGATGGCAAGCGGGCCATCGTTCTGCTTTGTTATAATAAATCGTATGGGGTATTGGATATAAACGTTCCATTTTGATGGCTCAGCGCGTTTGGGGGAGGGATGAAGATGTAAACAAGTGTAAAAGGGGTCAGTGGAACTCGGGCTGTAATTAAATGACTATTAGGGCCAGTTTGAGATTATTAGGCGAGATTGTTAGGGGTTGAAGAATTTGGGTTTTTCGTAAGATTACACCAATTAAATGGCTGAGCATCGCTTTAGGAGTTCCGAGTTGTGAATAGTAATCAAATGGTAGTTTAGGAAAATTACTAATGCGCCAAAGGGTAGTTTCGTTGATGAAGATAGTCCAACATTTGAAAAACTTATCCCAAATGACAGCAATGACTTCAAATCTACCTTTCGATTGCATCGCCCATTTTTTCACATAATTTTCGACTGTTACATTATTTATTTTAAGGATGACGTTGACCAGATACCTGTCCCGTTTCCCACGGCTGAAGACGCTGCAAAAACCTGCAACAAAGGCCTCTAAAGAATAGCCTGAAGAAGGCACTTTGCGTAATATTAAGAAGAGGTATTGTCATCGCGACAAGTGCGTGGGACCGGGGAGCGCCGAGCGAGGGCAAACTCAACCCCTATTCAAAGTATTCAAACTCGGTTGCACTTGTCACGCGGGGGTCAAATTTTTTGGCTTTGTTATGCTTTAATTTATGAAACTTTTGTAAGCAGGTAGGGCGGTTAATGCGATTTCGGATTTATTTTATGACGCCTGTGGGCTGTGAAATATGTTGTAAAAGCGTGAGATACATCCAAGATAGGGATTTAATAGCGATGACTTTTTTCTAGCTTTGTTGTTAGTTGCCTGAGGCTGGATGATGTTTGACATTATGCATATAGGATTTACATTAGACTATAATTCCAACAGTTCAATATCATAAAAAATACACTAATTTAAAAATATTATGTATGTATACAGCATATGAGTATATGGAAGGTGATTGCAAGTTTGGAGCTAGTAGTAATGGTTTGAAATCAATTTGATTAAAGTATATTTACGATAAAACAACAAAACTACTATCAATAGTAGGTATCCATTGGTATTTTACGATTATAAAGAAGAGTTGTCGATATGTATGCCTTTAGCCAGCTAAACTTTGACCTAAAAAAATAATGAAGATTGTTGAAAATTGAACACCTGTTCATGTAGCTAAGCCATTTATGGATAATTGCTACACCAAACAGTTGCACAAACCTAAACCATTAAGTACTAACCAGCATAATCCAAAAGAATAATATATCATTCTAGAAAAAACTTAGCAATCTCTCCGAGTGTGGGAATTTCGGTTACAGCATTCGAATAAAACTCGGGGGTGGAAAATAAAGGCCATGTATAAATCACCCCTAATCGCTTCTTTTGTTGCCTGTACACTTGTTGCGTCATCCGAATCGTACGAGAACTTTATACAAACATATATCTGCCACAGATAAACTATAAACTCTTGATAGTATACTCTATGGTCTAGCCAATACAGTTGCACTTCAGAAACTACTTTTTCTGTGGTTGAAAAGCTGTGGGGGCGGGAATTTTTGGGGTTGTTGAACAATTAACCGAATAGCAGGTAAAATCATTTCTAATTGAGGCTAACAAAAAAGGTCAGATGATTTTGCATTTGTATGAGAGTGATTGGATGATGAATTTTGTAAGATTATGCCTTGGCTGTGTGAATTGTTAACGAATATTACGATTGTAATTTTTACTTTATGCTCGTCCATCATCATTATCATCCTGCATCAGAACATTTGTATTTTGGTTAGCTATTCACAAATAATTCAAAAGTAAAGTATAAAAGCAAAATTTGTAATCTCTAAGTAGTATTTCATTCGTGTTCATCAAAAATCAACGAGTAGTTTCAGATTTGGAATTAAATTAAGTTTGGAAACCACTGGACCCACAAAGTAAAGGGTAAGGGAAAAAAGAAAAAACATAGGCTATAGGGTTGACGACCGGTCTGGCTCAGTCGGTAGTGGCCCTGCCTGCTAAGCCGCGGTCCTGGGTTCGAATCCCGGTAAGGGCATTTATTTGTGTGATGAGCACAGATATTTGTTCCTGAGTCGTGGATGTTTTCTATGTATATAAGTATGTATTTATCTATTTAAGTATGTATATCGTCGCTTAGCACCCATAGTACAAGATTTGCTTAGTTTGGGGCTAAGTTGATCTGTGTAAGGTGTCCCCAATATTTATATTTTTTATTTATTTATAATCACTAAAGAAAGAGGTAAGAATAAGAGACAGTTAAGTAATGTTAATGAATTAGAAGTCCACAAGACACACTTGAAAAAACATTTTACAGATTATTCAAGTGTATTTATCTTTCTGTGTGAGTGATTCCTGCTATGTTTATGGGCGACGGTGACCCATCCATCCACCAGCTTTACTATCACCTCTGTTGACTAACAGTAACACATACAAAATCCTTATAAAGTTGATTATTTCGAACATAAAATATTATCCAGATTAAATAGCAATGAAGTGTATTGCCCAAATGTCTCGAAAGTGAAACAGTACGAAATTCCGCATTGTTTGACATTTATATGGTCACAGAATGCATTCACTTCATTTAAAGGTTGGACAATAGGCCGATAGCATCTACGAAATGTAAGTATTTGCGTTTGTTTTGCTACAGGGTCTTTGTTTTCGCCCACTGAACCAAATAACAGACCCAATAAGACTATCTTATTGGATCTGATTTAATCCGATTCCTAAAGTAGTACGCTTTACAGAAGACTATAGGCAAAAACTGTGTTACCTAAATATTCTTGTACGTAGCATTATGGTAAGCTATTTAGGTATGGCTAGCGGGTAAACAATCGTAAGCGTTTATCAGGAAATTAAGTAAGAATATCTCAAATCAGATTAACTATATTGTAACACGATAACTAGTGATCATTATCACGTTTCTGTTCTCCAGTCGGTCCCCAGAAGGGGTAGTATTTATGATGAGATCTTCTACCTACGTCAAGGAGGGTAACCTATCGATGTTTCGAAAATCCTTTGTCCGATTATCACTTGTCCGAAAACGGTTGACAGAATTTTTATAATCCAAATACATTGTTTACCATATTTTTAAAATGTCGCTAGTTTGCTATGCCACATTATCGTTTTCCCGAAACTCTATAACCAGAAGAACGGTTGCCAACTTTATCATGTGACAACCAATTTGTTAACCACCTTTTCATAAATCCGATGCTACGTGACATCGAAATGTCATTTTCCCTAATATCATTTTATAGAAACTCAATAACCAGAAGAACGGTTGCCAATCTTATCATTTGACAACCGTTTCGTTAACCACCTTTTCATAAATCCGATGCTACGCGACATCAAAATGTCATTTTCCCTAATATAATTTTATAGAAACATTACAAAACAAATAGGTTAGGTTAGAAATGCAACCCCCACGGAAACAAACTTGCTAAGAAAAGTGGGTTAGGTTAGGTTAGAACTGCAACCATACAGAAACAAACCCTTACTATAAGAGTGGGTTAGGTAAGGTTAGAACTGCGACCCACACAAAAACAAACATTAGCAAGAAAAGTGGGTTAGGTTAGGTTAGAACTGCGACCATTCGGACACAAACTTGTGCTACAAAAGTGGGTTAGGTTAGGTTAGAACTGCGACCATATAGGAACAAACTTGTGCTAGAAAAGTGGGTTAGGTTTGGTTAGAACTGCGATCCTCACGGAAACAAACATTTGCAAGAAAAGTGGGTTAGGTTAGATTAGAACTGCGACCTTACAGAAACAAACTTGTGCTAGAAAAGTGGGTTAGTTTAGGTTAGAACTGCGACCCTCACAGAAACAAACATTTGTAAGAAAGTGGGTTAGGTTAGGTTAGAACTGCGACCCTACAGAAACAAACCTTTGCCACAAACTCTTATGGCAAGGACTCATAGGTCAAGTAAGAACAAACTTTTCGTTCGTCGGGAACAAACTTTTGTTAGAAAATTAAGGATTTATTGAACTTTTGATAAAGCGGCTTAATAATATTTCGAATTATAAAACTATACGCCATACAAAATTGCTGTCAAATGATACTTAGGAATTTTAATAAGTGTTAATTCGAATTTCGAACTTTTGATATAGCGGTTAAATAATATTTCGGAATAAAAAATTTACGCGACAAAAAGTAGTTGTCAAATGATTCTTAGGAATTTTAATAAGTGTTGATTCGAATTATAAGCAAAACAAAATTACAGCAAAATAAGAATCGGGAAAATAATAATAGGGGAAAAGTACTTTCGGGCAAACAAAACTTAGGCCAATTAATAAAATGGGAAGCGTTTTCGGGCTACTAATAATCGACATTACAATTTTCGACTTTTTGATAGGTAACCGTCAAGGAGTCATGTTGACAATCATTGATAGGGAGCGCTAAAATTTATGCAAATATTGTACATATTTTATGTAGGTGCTTATATGTATGTGACTTTTCGTATCATCTTTCGTTTCACATTTTTATTTCATTTGACTGTCATCTTTTGTAAACTAATAGTATTTTATACATACAATCGTGATATACTTAACAAAGCTTTTCAGTCGAGTACCAATAGTATGGTACGAGAGTGAAAAGCTTAATTATATCACTATTGTATACAATACTTTTTCTATGAGTCATCATCTTCATCATCAATGGACGAAACATATCATCATTCAAGTCAAAATTAATGTTAATAGCGTCGTTCACCGTTGTATCCACATCGAATTACCTGACAACCAATTGTTTGTAATAACCGTCTGTAATTGGTCGATAACGCGATAGATAAAAAAAATATGTTTCAGATGCAGAAAAATTCAGTTGATTCCGGTACGTGCAGCGACCGCCGCTAACACGGTGCGCGCGCTATCCAGGCTCGTGTGGACGAATTATGGACCACCGCGAAATGTTGTATCTAATAACGCAACACATTTCACAGCTGATGAATTTAAGGAAATGTGCCAGGCTTGGGGAATTAATGATATTAAAATATCTCCGTATTACCCACAGGCGAATTCAGTTGAACGTGTGAACAGAAATTTAAGTGTTATGTTGAATATTTACTGTAGGAAAACAAAACCTGTATGGGACGAATCGCTACCAAATTTTCAGCTTGCGCTCAACACCGCAGTTCATGAAAGTTCTAATCGTACACCATCATCTATTTTTCTCGGGCGGGAAATTAGGAGTCCTTTAGTAAATAAGTGGGAATAGGACAAAATCATTTCTGACGGTAGCATATCAACTCATAACGATAATATAGTAGCTCAAAATTTAAACATTGCACATGCCAGACAGGAATATTATTACAATAACCGTCGGAGACCAAATATTTTTAAGGTAGGGCAACAAGTACTCGCAAAATGTTTTCCGCTTACAAACGCCGATCGAGGAGTATGCGCCGCTTTCTGTCCACGGTGGTCAGGACCATATACAATTAAGAATATTACAAATGGTCAAGCCACAGTAACTAAAACGAATTCAAATAATTGTGTAAAAAGAGTCAATATTTCTCAGTTGAAGCCATACTGTTCAAGATTAAGTGTGACAATGTGCAACTTCCAACTACCCACCCCGTTCCGAAATCATAACTCACGGCCAGGCATCGCAAATTAATATAGAACTTGTATGAAGTTCTATTTTCGAATTTTTTTCAGTTAACTAAAGTGAAGTGTAATGAAATATTATAGTTGACTAAGTGTCAAAGAAACACTGAAAAGTCAGCACGTATAGTTTAGTCTGTGGTGTCCTAATTGACAGATTAAAGTCGACGAGTAGAAAAAGTCCTTTTACTAAGGTTTCCATACCTATATCCACTTACTATTCATGCATACATTTGTTTCATCTTGGTAAACACAAACAAAAGTAGTAACTCTTTATTGTACAAAAACACATAAAAAAAAGCATACATTGAGATGTGAAGTACAAAGGCGAACTTATCCCTTTGAGGGTTTTTATCAACTCCTTAGTTAATGAGAGCGAGGTCATTAGGGGGGTTCGAGGGGCGTGAGGCGATAATCACCCCCGCACCCACTCCTCGTTATCACACTTGCTTTATTTTGGATTCCCGAGTGAGTTTCAGAAGTACCGCATGTGGAAGCCTA
Organism: Leguminivora glycinivorella; assembly: GCF_023078275.1. Lineage (NCBI taxonomy): Eukaryota > Metazoa > Arthropoda > Insecta > Lepidoptera > Tortricidae > Leguminivora > Leguminivora glycinivorella. The sequence goes on from NC_062981.1 coordinate 16,054,522, forward strand.
ATAACAGTTTTGGGTAAAAAAGGATTATTACTTTGAAGTTTTAATTAAAAATTCGATGCGGTCTACTTGGGTAATAAAACTTCTATTTGAGGTAAGCTAGAACTATTAAACTTTTATGTTGTTGCTCGAATTTTGTTTCTTTGAAATAATTGGGCGGTTGTTTTTCTTTATTTCAACTATGTTTCGATTAAGTAATACCGGTGTAACAATACTATTCCTTTCGGACATTGTCTCTGTTACGCCATGGCTTGCGTGGGCGACGGTCGCGCGATGATCGCGCGACGGCGATGCGACGCATACGAAATCAAACCTTATCGATATGGAAGTATGAGACGCGACGGCGACGGTCGCGCGACCGTCGCCCACGCAAGACACGGCGTTAAGCTTGCTGCGAGCAAACATTAGGATTGGCATAACTACAGCAGTTCTCAAAAAGTAAGGAAAAAGTTAAATTTATTTTATTTTATTACTATTTTGTTACCAAGATTTTTTTCATGAATTGAGAGTTTGGTAAGTTTTATTTCGTCATTAAGGTTCTCAAAAAGTATTAGTAGTATCTATATTTTCTTAATTATGTATAACAATAATTATCCTGTATATATCTTACGAAAGTCGACTTTTATTACTAAATGTTGGTAACTAAATAGGACCAATTAAAATTTCCTGACGTTTTTTTGCGCGCAGAATTAGATAATTATTTGAATTTTGAGAAGCTGAAATATAGACTAAAGGAACAGTGCCATACATTTGAAAGTAGAAACATGATTCGCACATCTAAATATAAGAAACAATATAGCTACTACATATAACAGCCACTTATAATAAGAGGTAAAACAACAGGCAGTCTTGTCGCTAAAATGAGATACCTTCCAGACAACATTTAGGTAGCGGAGATTAATTAATTTATACCTGGTGTAAAGTACTACATATTACTTATTCCGTGGTAATACTCAGCTCTTGAATTACTATTTAATGAAAACTTTCTGATAATAACCCTAAGTCATAAATCTCACGTTTGAGCTTAATTGCCAGCGTCTAATACCAGAGTTCTATTAAGTCAATGGCGGCGAACAAGCAATGAACGCAGCAAATAAATGGTTAAGTGCAACGGACGGCTAATTCAGGCAATTTGTGGCGCACGAGTGCAAATGGTAAGTGACGGACGATAGCGGGAACTGGTACTGGTGCTAAAGTAATATCGGTAAGGTAGGCATGCAGTGGATTTCGTGGAAGTTGGTTTTGTATAAATCATATTCTTACTGCAATATTGGTTATACTTACGCGAAACTATCGAAAGTTATTTAACCATAAGGTGCCAATGGTGCCAAGCATTAAGTATAGGTAGATGGCGAAATGTTAGCAAACGACTCCAATGAGACGTTCAACATGTTCAAGAGATTGAGAGATGTTGGTATAATGTGCTTCTGTTAGCTGACTGCTTGATAAACGTATGTATAAGCGTTTTAACGCTCACAATTATACCGTGATTTAAACCGTGAAAAAATAACGAAGATTTTATGACCGTCTGCGTAGAACATCTAGTGGTGCAAGTACATTGGTCATTGGACTATTATTTGTCAAAGACGTCGACATTAACCAATATCTGCATTCAAATAATCTAAAACATTACACCCAATAAGATACAAGAAACAGCTATCCATCAACTCCACCCGCGTTAGCGCATGACTCGCGGCGCGTGCGCCGTAATTGCGTCTAATAGTTGTCGCGGCCTGTGCGCGGGCGCCGCTCCTTAATTGATCGTGTGCGACCGACGCATTGATCACGCTGACTCATCATGATTATTTGAGCTTTTTGACTGGATATTGTAGCTCTTACTTATGAGTCTTAGGCAACCGTTACCGAGCGTATTAAATCGTAGCTTGACTTGACGATACACCTATAAATAAATATATTCACTAACTAACATAGCTTTATAATTTTAATTTTTGATTTTTGTACTAACACCGTATGGATCAATGATGGATCTGAAATAAACGAATGTTATTTGATTATTTATAAACAAGATTAAAACACGTATAAAAATTGTGTCTAATAGTTGTCGCGGCCTGTGCGCGAGCGCCGCTCCTTAATTGATCATGTGGGACTGACGCATTGATCAAGCTGACTCATCATGATTGTTTGAGCTTTTTGACTAGACATTGTAGCTCTTACTGTCATAGCCACTGCGGCGCGATTGTGGATCGAGTGGGATTAGACGTCATCAGGCATACTAATACGAGTAAGCCTGAAATGTTCTAATATGGTTTGAAGTCTGATAATGCTACGTGGTGAGATTCAAGAAGAAAAAAAGGGTAGGTACCCTATGCTATCCCCCTTTATATATCTCTACTGGCCAACGAAAGAAGCGGCAATCACATAATTAATACATATTAATACATCCATACTAATATTATAAATAGGAAAGTGTGTGTGTCTGTTTGTTTGTCCGTCTTTAACGGCAAAACGGAGCGACGTATTGACGTGATTTTTTAGTGGAGATATTGGAAGGGATAGAGTGACATAGGCTACTTTTTGTCTCTTTCTAATACGATCGAAGCCGCGGGGAAAATGCTAGTATTATATATACTCGTACGTTCAAGTTCAAGTCTAGGGGTCATTACACACTACTTACAGGCAAGTTAAATGAATGGCCTAGGTTTTGTTCGTTTTGTTAGTTGTGCAGTTGTTCACATGCAATTATCGGTTGCGTTCAAACGTTCGAAGCACCCGACTTTTTGCTCAACTTAGAACTAATTGCCTACCTCACATTCATTCAGGAGAGTAAGGCCTGATTTAGACGGCGTGCGAACTCGCATGCGATTTTAGTTACAATGCGGGCTGTTGAGGTTACATACAATTCAGCACAGCCATCAAATGCCGCAATGTAATAAAACTCGTATGCGACTTCTCGTACCGTCTAAATCGGCCCTAAATCTTATATAAATCTACTTATGTGTAATTATCGTCTCGAAGAATATTTTTAAATGGATATTATAATAGTAGTAATATACTCTGCCACTGATGTTGCTGTAGTTTCATGTTCTCTGCCTACCCCTTCATGGGATACAGGCGTGATTGTATGTATGTGTGTAATATACTCTTTATTGTTGTAGAAATAAAAAAGAAACTACACAAGAAAAAATATCATTAGTATAATGGCGGTCTAATTAATATAAGAGGAGAACGATTTAAATAAGGTCAGGTGGGGTAAGGGGGACTATGGGGGAAGGGAAACACTGATTGGTAACTCTGAATTCATAGACTGTAGCTGGGTCATTTGGTGGTCGGTAAGTACTACCTAGGATTTAGTTCCAAAACAAAAACAAAAATAGCGCTAGCTCTAAGGAGAGTGCGTCCGTGACAAAAAGAAAAAATCAGTTGTCGTGCTACAAGACCACGAGTTGGAGGAGTATTATTTGTGTAGTGATTTGGGTAGCAAAAAGTCATGTCCGAAGACTTTTGATATCTGTAAATATTCCTTTATATGTTTAATGTTCATGTCTGGTATTTGAATTTGAGAAAACTATGCTGTAAATATCAAAATTCAACGTGATTCATAACACAACCTACAAATGACATACCGGGGTAACGGGAACTACCATAGCCGGGGTAAGCGGAACATATGTTTCCTTTTCCCGATTACAGGGGTCATGAACATTTTCAGAGACACATATTCTATAAGTACAGACATTTTGTATTGATCCAAGCTTCAGTATTTTAAATACGAATAATTACTAATAATTAATAGCCATTTTTAAATTTGCAATACTGAAATTTGAATTTTCGAAAAAAACTTGTAAAAAAAATATTTAAAAACAATTATTATTTTTAGTTAACCACCCCTGTCTCAAGCCCATATGTTCCCCTTACCCCGAATTTCGATTTATGTAAATATTTTCTATTTTAAACTATATGTCAAAGAACCAAAGTCTCCATTTGATTGATGGTGTTTTTTTTAATTTACATTGCCGGTATAATCCACACTAGCACCGATACTTTGAGATTTTAGCGAAGTGTTTCCCTTACCCCAAAACCCGGGAAAGGGAAACGGCAGGACCAGCCTAAACATTTTATAAATTTCCAGCTACATGCAATAAAGCTAGTTTAAAAATTAATTTCGCCCTAGAAAGCAGACTTAAAGAAGCATACTTTGAGTCGGTCAAGATGAATATACGACATTAAATAAAGTGATTAGAGCTCGATGTAAAATATAAAAAATGAAGTATGTTTCCCTTACCCCACCTGACCTTATGTTTTTCTACTCCCGAACTGTTATTCGTCATTTACTGGGTCGTGCATAGATATTTAAAACCCTACATAAAAGTCTATTCCCCAAAGCCAACGTCCGCCGGCTTTCCGCGCATGCGCGCAGTATCGAAAAAACTGAAAACGCATTGTTTGGCTCTGTAACCATGGTAACGCCTTATAACGATACTGCGCTCGTGCGCGGGAAGGCTTTGGGCAGCTGAGCTGACAGTGCAAACATTTGCGTCAAAATACAGGAAACCGTGTGAATTTCACGAAAGCTATTCAAGAAAACTATTGAAAACTAAGTGAATGGTCGTAGAAAAAGTATTGTATGCAACGGTGTTTAACTGAGTCAAAAAATACTCGTGGCATCTTAATAACAATTTTCGGCTTCGCCTCAAATTGTTACCCAAGCCACTCGTCTTTTTCGATCCCCTTTAAACGCCTGTTGCATAAAATACTATTTTTACATATCGTACTTTTTTTTTTATCTGTTTTTTTATATATATTTAGGAGCCTTGGTCCATGGGACTATGTCGGCTCCGTTAGGCCACTTCATATTATGAACAATAAATATACAAATCATACTTGATCTTTTAATATGTAAGATATAAGTAGTCAAAACTTCAAAAAAACCCTAACAGCCAACCAACATTTTTTTTAATTTAACTATACATTTTTTAAACCCAATTCCTTTTAATAGTCGGGTGAAAACAAAATTAGTTTTCAATCTCTTTAACAATAAGAACGCGTAACAAAGGCTTGTTAAGAATTCTTTTATTTATTACGAAATTAACACGTCAGTGGAGGGTTATACATTGTAGGCAAAAAATAACCCTTTTGTTGCGGCAATTTAACCCTTCACTGTCGGGTTAACCGATAATCAATCGGGTGAAAAAGGCCCGAATTACTGAAATTAACAACTACCTACCGGTTTTTACAAAAGCTTAACAAATCCTTTGTATTGTATCATGTATTGCCACACTGGTTTATTTAAGAACACAATAATAAGGTACAGCGGGGCAAATATCGATTGGGGGGCAATTGTAACTGATCCATTGCTTCCATTATCACACTATGATGTTGAGTTCCACTGGACACGCCTACCATGTATAATCGGTGGACACTCTATTTAATAATGCAAACATTGTAAAGCGTGGAAAAAATGGACAAGTTACATTTGTCCCCCAGTCGAGATTTGCCCCACTGTACCTCATGTAGAATTTGGTTAGTTTTCAGGATAATGCATTTAACTGACGCAAGAGCCATTCACTGATATGGACTTTTGTTTGTTTTTTAAAATAGGTAAGTTTATATTACATATTTTAAATATATGATACATAGCGAGCATTCCTCTCAAACTTGCACAGTACCTATGGATACAATACATAGCATTTTACTTGATAAAATACATAGGTTATTCAAAATACTTGACTTACATTTCAAAATGAGCACATTTTCGCCAATTGAACAACTTTTACAGCCTTCCTTTTTACGACATTTCATTTCACCCTCGCCATTTACGACTGAATATCATATTTAAGTCATTATTGTAAAAAAAATGCACATCGTTAGTGCATGCAATTACGTGCACTAAACGATGTTTTCGGCGGCCAACGACGCATCATTCATGCGAGATTTTAATACGGAACTTTAAGTATAACACCTTTTTTGTGTTAATGTGGGCCGGAACACGTAATTATCGGCGTCGATTTCGCTTAATGACGGCAAATTACGAGGACTGCGTGAGCGCAGCCCGTGCGGCATGCTAAAGATTTCAAAAGTAAGGACAGCAGACCTAGCCGAAATGACAACCATTGACCCTAGACGCCTATCGAAACGTAGTCTGGGCCTGTCGAGCCAATAAGGAAGAGCGGTAAAGATCGATCGATAATATCGTAAGCGTTTGTGCATAGGTATGGCTACGTACTCAGGCTTAGCCAAAGCCATTCTAAGAGTTTTTACGTGGAGCGAAAATTCTTATGCGATATTAGTTATATTAGGGACTTTTGAGGTTACGTATCTACATTTAATTGAGGTGGCCGATCAAATACCTACCGCATTGAGATTTTGTACCATACTGTGTAAATCACTAATAACATAACATTAGGTCATCTACTCGTGCATGCATCTATTTATATCGTACATTTCGCTTGTGCTTGTCTTGTCACATTCGTGCACAGCGATGTCACTTACTGTGCTGGCGACATTATTGGTCAACAAGTCCCGTCCTTACGAAGTAAGTCAATGCAACGCACAATTATGAAGCCCATTTAAAGGGTATCTCGCTTATTGCGTGTCATTATTGCTATTCATTTGGTATGTTGATGAAATATTTTGGAATCAAAGTTGTTTTCCTTGTTATTTTGTTGTAGTCCAGAAAAAAAGCTTTCGTATCGATGGTTGGCTGGCTTGTACGTCCTTATCCTTTAACAATACGAAAACGCGTTAAAATTTTCTTCTCAGCTTTTCTAATTCCTCACTGTTATATATGCCTATACAACAGTGGGAATTACATTTTTTTAATAAAAGACACTAAGACTAAATACGTTATATTACATAAAAAAAAAAGAGTTTCACAACTTTAATCCTCTTACACGAACATTATCGGTCGCATATCAACGTCCACTTTTTATAAAACAATCCAACGCGTCGCCCTACCTGTCCTTAAACTCCTCAAATTTATCACCTCCTAAATAAGAGTGATAAAGTGCTAAAAAAAGATGCCCAAAGATAAATCCCCTAACAAAAACATTTTATAGTAAAATGTTGCCAAGATAAAATCATGTGGCTCGGCTGGCCTGTCAAAAAGTTATCAAATCTTATGAAAGGCTATTTAAGATAATCCTAACTTAGAGAAGCTATAAACCTTAGTAAAAATACGTGTCTCAGCAGTTTCTAGGACTTCAGAAAGTACCCTAGTATTTTGATGATCAACGGTGAGGTAAGGTAGTCAGTAACAAAATCGGGTTTTTCTCATGTTACACCTCTATTCCTAAAAGGGGTAAGCATACCGCATGAAACTGCAAGTTTCATTGCCATTTTTAGCGAGTAAGGGGTTGAAGAGAAATGAAACTGTGTGTTCTTTTAGATATCAATAAGCAAGAAATCTAAATAACCAATAAGAGCTATGCAATAGAAAGTTTAATATTATTTTAAATAAGTTTGCTATTGACATTATATGCTTAAAATCTTATTTTACTTGTTATTATCCAGACCTAAGTAGAGTGCCCAAAAAAAACGAGACGCTGCCAGAAAAGGTAGTGCTCTTGTGCTTCGCTTGTCTTGGCGGGGGCACTCCCGTGCCCCCAGATAAGAAGTGTCGTGCAGGCATTTTATCGCGGTGATAGTGAATTATCGCTGAGCACGGATATAAGTCGCGGGGTGTTTATGGCTAAGGGTGTATGGGGTCTGACCTGTTAGATAGATTACCTATCATGGTAAAGGTACGGATGCCATCATAGACCACAGGATTTTCTGTCTTGAAGGTACCTGATAAATATTGGTGGCTAAAGATCTCCCAAAACATATCGACGCGGAATCGGTAGTTAGTATAGTAGTACATGCATAGGTACTTCAAAGTGATTTTTAATCGATAGATTTGGAGAAGCGCGTAAGTGCGTTACCACATTATCCGATCGGATATCGGATGTAGGACCAATATCCCATACATTCAAGCCGCCATCTTTGATTTTTGCCTTTGAAATCCTTCCGACACTTATGGTGTCTCCGGGAGTCGTAGACCTCCAAGGTCCTAGTAGTTAATACATATTGTATGTTTTTATACTTGACATCTACAGTTAACTTTTCCAAGAAGCAGGAACAAAGGTACCTGTGTAAATAGGTATATAAAATGCCGTGTACATTAGCTAAGGTACAAGATACATAATTTTAAAAGTTTTTAAATATAATTTTAAGTACTTTCCTACATCTTAAAACTGAAAGAATTTGTTATGGCTCATAAACTTTTAAAGACTTAAGGATCAATATTTTTAACCGACTTTAAAAAAGGAGGTAGATTGTTCTGGAGATATTTCACTCGTCTACAAACCGGTATCTTTATCTTATCAGCCAAAGTGAAGGTTTATCGGAAGCAGAAACTTGAACTTTACGCTTAAATGTATATTTAGAGAAAACTTGTTATCGATAAGGGATTTTAATTAGTTCGGCTACTGGGAGCGTCACTGGTTAAAATAAAATCTACTTATAGGAACATTTTCATGGATAATATTGTCTTCGGTTACCGCGATAGTTACTCATGTATTTAAAATGGATGGATGGGATGTATTTTAAATTCATTATACGCGATTTAATCCGTTTCCATAGTTTTATTTCATTTTCATGGATATTTTTATTTGGACAGATAAGGCTACCCAAAGAAAAAGCCTGTAATCCATTCTATATATTACAAATGGGAAAGTTTGTGTGTCTGTTCATTTGTCCGTCTTTCACGGTAAAACAGAACGACAAATGACATGATTTTTTAAGTGGAGATAGTTGAAGGAATGTCTCTTTGTAAGCCCCCTCCCCTTCTCTAAAATAGGGGGGAAGGGGGAGTGGAAGTTTGTATTATGGAACATTCCTCAATTTTCGAATTTAACGCCAGCGAAGCCGCAGGCAAAACCTAGTACTGATATATTATAACTTATAATTCTAAGATATTACAAGTATTACAATTTATAATTCGTATTTAATAACAAACCAATTCATTTTCCTAAAAATAATGTTATGTGATTAAAAAAAAAATCCGTAACAGAATTGATTACTTAAACGATTTCCCGATCTCATCCAACCTGAAATATCAATCAAGACTCCCTAATGCGTCCAACGTGACTTTTATTTGTACACAACCGTTACTCAAACTATGCGTCATCCCAAATCCACGCGAGCACCAACAAAGCCTACCCAACCCTGTAAAAACAAAGTCATCATCGATCATCGGACTCAACCAAAAACCGTGCCCCAAAATTACTGGCCTAAGAAAACAAAAAATGCCGAAGATTTATTTAAGGGAGCGTAAAGATCTGTTTATGGTATGCGTCGGTAATTAAGGGGCGGCGCACACGTGCGCTCGCGCAGCGCAAAAACGAACGAGAAAAAGGTATACCTGTTCCTGCTGAGCCGAGAGCGACAGGTCCGCTGACACGCTCTTCAGGAGGCGCGGTGCTCAAACTTTGCCGTTCAGTGGTATTGGTTTGGATTTGAGTGCCTCTTGTGATATCTGTAACAAAATTACAAGTAGGTAGGATCGTAAAAAAAAACAATTGAAAGGGCAAGGTAATGACAAATTTAAGATTGGCTTTTTGACCACATATTTGAAATCAGCTTGGTATATTTAGCAACAATTGCAACATATAACTTACATAAACTACAACTACATAATGTGTCGCTTAATTTCAAACCTAAGTAAATCTATTCTGCATTAAGGTTGAATATCTAAAAAAATTAATATTATCTGAAACATAATCAACCTTATAGCAGAATGGATTTACCAAGTTTTGAAGTTAAGTTAAGCGACATAATTATATCAACTACAGTTGCGTATCTATACAAAACCAACAATGTATTTTTAAAAGAAATAAGTATAATATATCAACCATTATTTTGGGTTAGATATACATAGTAGGTACAAGTTTAGAATGATTCACGGTTATTTTCATTACACTTATATTGACCGGGATATAGACCGTGATTACCTTTTTGATTTTGGTCGCATATCCCGGTCATTATAAGTCCAGGTACTATAGTGTATCTGGAATACATATTTTATTTAACGATTTTAAAGTTTGAGCACCACAGCCCCCGCCTTCCCTTAATGTTATCTTATTATAGCTAAAATGAGTTCGGTGTTCGAGATAATAGCCAGCCCTGGGTTCACCACCGTTTTTTACGCGACTTTTTCATAAAAGTCAAGATAATACTGCTTTTAGATGTTCCGTGTTAGATGATTTGATTTTTAGAATCGCGTCGTAAATGGTATAGTCGTTAGTTTTTATCGGGCCCGCGAAAATGTTTGCGGTGTATTTGGGTTAGGAACCGTGTATTTTATGACTGCAGTCTGGAAGGCACCGGAAGGTTGTTAAAATGTGTGATTCTGTAGCCCTTTGATCTGCACATGCTTCTAATTTAAATATATCTCGAGTTTCGGGTTGCGAAAATTTTGCAAGAATTCGAGAAGAGTTGAAATAAATTCCCTAGTTATTTGATAGGGTCGGTTTATATATTACATATTGAAATTCCAACAAAAATATCATATATATAATAGGTATATAGAGTAATTGTGTTTTTTTACTATCGAAAGTAAGTAAAGCAGGAACATAGCGTACACTTTTTAGGCAGGTTAAAAGTAGCCTATGCCACTCTCCATCCCTGCAACTATCTCCACTTAAATAATCACGATAATGAGTCGCTCCGTTTTGGCGGGAAAGGCGGACAAACAAACAGACACACACACTTTCCCATTTATAATATTAGTATGGATTTGACTAGTTTTTTTTAAACAACCTATATGCTTTATATATATTTACAGTTTACACGCTTTGCTACGCATTTTAGTACCTACTATCTGGAGGAAAAACAGCCCTATCCCTCAGCATATTTGTTACAGCATACTTTTCCTTACCCAAACTTCATTTCTAAGAATCAAATTAATATTAACTCTAAATTCCTATCATACCTCAAAACGGTCAAAGAATATAATAACCATAGACGCGTGGATGTCATAACAGATAGAGATATAATATTAACGCATTCCTGTACATGAAACAATGTTATCACGCATCGGCACGTGGAACTTCTCTGTCGTGTTTACAAATAACTCTATGAATTTATAATACTGGTTTGTAAGTTGTGTGGGTAAGCCTTTATGGGGGTGGTCTTGTCAGTTTTAAGTAGGTGTATAGGACATTTATGGTTTGCCATAATCCCTAAGATATATAATTTTTGCTCAATATGTATTGCAGGGAGGCCTCAAGGGGAGAGGCCTTTGTGCAGCAGTGGGACACTGTAAATAACGGGCTAGTTAAAAAAAATGTATTATTGATCAGGCCTTTTAGGCCTACTAAAACAACAGTACACTGTACAGAACTGGCCAATTCTAACGTAGGTACACTGAATTTAGAATGATATTGATTTGAAATTATCACGATACCTAATTTGAGGAGTTTCGTATCTAAATAGCCCTTTTGGCAATACAGGTGGGAGTTTAAAGTATGCATGTGTGTATTGCATGTACATATCTTACTAGTAACATAATTCAAATATCTAATACAAAAACATTAAAATTGGTACCTAACTATGGTATAGTGTTAATAAATAGGTACTTATCCGGGATATTCCCTATCTGGGAAACCTATTTAAAATTTTATGAAAAGTTAAGCTCTCGAATTGCATTATAGTGGAAACACCAAGTCAAATAAATATTGTTCTTTTTTACATTGTTTATCTAATGCTTTATGTTACCTACTTTCAGGAAAAAGACCTATGTACTAAAGCGAACCGACGCTATAAACGAAAACACGTTATTCGCCGCGTTAATTTATATTAATCATCCTAACCTCATCCTATTTACAGCTAACACAATTTTTTATCCCACTCTGGAAACTCATGTTCCATTCGGGACCACGACAAGTTTGACAACAGCCATTAATATTTACCAACGTTAGCTCGCTGACTTCCTGTGCTGTTAGACTATATCGAGAGACTACCCGTCCTGCTCTAGTCAATACAGTAAGAAAAGGATGGGGCTATCACGCGGAGTATCATGCTATGATGCATCACTGCGGGGGAGGCACGATTAGTGATGACAGATCGACTCCGCTTAACTTTAATATGATTATAGACTCATGTAACAAAACGTCGTATGAGACGCTCGTTGGAATTACTATACGCCCTATTAGCACTATTCTTTTTGGGTGATGCTTTTTTGTTTTTAGCTTCAGTAGAGATACCGTTGCGATACTAAAAGTTGAGGGTTACTTTGCTACCTAAGTCTGTTTTTGTATGGAGAGCACAAAGTACTCACGCAAGAGAAACGGCAATGGATACGGTATCTAGCCAGAATTTGGTATAATTATAATTAGACGGAAAGTAGTAAGCTTTCATCTTTCTCCAGGAGTCCCAAGGGACGTTTCTGTTGTTGAAAGGTTAGTTTTTGCTGTTATTTTAATTCCATAATGAAGTTTTAATTGGTGTTCGTTAAATTTAAATTTAGTCGTTAGTTCAAAATAACTACCTACTATTTTAAGTTCGTATTTCGTAACGACGGAAATATAAAACATTATTGCTCTAATTTTATAGTTTGTCCAAACAACTAGTTGTTAATTCACACTCTCACAATAAATTACGTTTTTAATTCTTAATACATGAGATGGCGTCGAAAACACTTCGTTATCTACAATCTTCGTCAACTCTTGGTGTTAGTTTCACTGACGAGGCGGGCACAGATATCCATCTAAACAAGAGGCACAAAACTGATATTTATTTTTAAACCAAAGATATCAAAGGTAAGGATAAGGCAATTCATATAACTTAGAACATTCTCGTTTGATGCCTTGGTGTAACGGTAATTGTGTCGCTTAACTTCAAACTTGGGTAAAACCATTCTGCTATAAGGTTGAGATTATCTTTCAGATCTTTCTTTTTTAACAGGAAGAAACCCTTTAATGGAATAAGTTCGCCTTTGTACAAATGATGTGTGTGTTTTGTACAATAAAGTGTTTTACTACTATTACTACTATTTTTTTTTATATAATCAACCTTAAAGTAGAATGGATTTACCTAATTTGAAGTTAAGCTACACAATTGAGATTGGTAGATGAATACCAAGACCAATCATATACTATAAGTTGGCAGGAGTTGTTCTTACACAGCTAAGAGCCATTATATGGCATATTTACACGTTGACATTGTTAAATTCGAGTCTGTGTTGTACAAATCAGAGTATTTTTTTCTAAAAGGCGGGCGTTTTCCGTTTAGTGGCATACACTGCTGGCTTTTGTGAACAACAGACTGAGTCAATGACGCTGCTGTACTGGCACCATTTTATTGCTCATATGTCACGTCCTTACGAAAGAATATATAATTCAATATTACACATACGTTCTTTTGAGTGCGATCGAGGACGTCTTATCTTTATCTGATGCAGTTTGTAGACCACTTATAGGCAGAGACACTTTTATCTTTCATCTCGGTAATTTTTGAATCAGTGAGCTGGCACTGTACTTCAATTATACCTTTAGTAATCTTGTTTTCTCACTTAGTAAAAGTCTTAAAATCAAAATGTATTACGACTTCTGTACCGGATAAAGTTGTAACCAGAAGCTCTTAGTTTTTATTTAAGTGGTTTTTCTTTGGATTTGAGCTTATCGTTTTTAGTTTATGTTTTAAGCTCTACTTAGGTATCTACCTGTCTTTGATTTTATTATTTTTGTCATAACCCACGCTACCCACCTTATAATCTACCATCGGATTTGTATTGGAAACCAAGTACCTAATCCTAAAAGCTACTATGCAGCTAAGGAATTAAGGTATTGAAAGCCCTAATCTTTATGTGAATTACCTATTGAAATATATTCAAAAATGAAATTTTGTTGTTGAAAACCGCTTCAATTAAAGCATCAATTCACGCTTAAATATCCATACAAATATTAAAAATGGGAAAATATGTATTATGTGTCTGTTTGTTCATCCGTCCTTCACGGCAAAAAGGAGCAACGGATTGTCGTGATTTTATAAGTGGAGATAATTGAAGTGATGGAGAGTGACATAGGCTACTTTTTGTCTCTTTCTAACGCGAGCGAAGCCGCGGGCAAAGGCTAGTCTTTTTATAAAAGGTATTTCATGTAAAGTATGTCGTCTTTAAACAGAAATCCGAAATGATATTGATAGTAAATCATTTTTGACTTTTGTATTTTTCTAATGCAATTGATCCTTTATTTTAAGACATTTCATTCTACAACAATCTAGATCGACTGATAAAATTAATATAAACTTACTTGTCATAGGAGGAATCCTATGACAAGTAAGTTTTCATCACATTTGCTGTTTAAAGGTCTCATTGCGCCTACATAGTACTGAAGCATAATGTACTATTTTATTCCCAAGGGAATAATGGATTTAGTTTTAAAAATTAATACAATCCGTACAATACTTCAGGCAAATGATGTTTCAATCAGCCAAGGATTTTTGTTGCACAACCAAAATTTGACTATTAAGCTATAAAAGATAATTATTATATGGTATGAAAAATGCAATTTATTTATGTTTTAGAATTGTTTCAGTGTGTTTTGCATTTATTTCGTAAATTTAACTCAGATAAATCGTTATAATTTACAATCTGACAATATGTTCTCGACTCGTGCTTGACCACGTGCCAGCGCGAGGCGCCCACCGTTGCCTAGCAACGGAGAGTACAACAGCTCAAGATTAATGAATGAAATAAATAAGTAAAAATTTAGATTTATATGCTTCTTGTAACATTGCATTTAATTTATATTCAGGATTTTCGTGTTTGTTTTCGTTCAAAAAGTGGTGGTTATCAAAAACAATGGAATTGAATGTGAATACTCTGATATAGATGAAGATACACTACTGGTCTTTGCGCCGTCGTTGCGTTGAAGGTTTTGCCTTATGACTTTCTTTTGTATTTTTCTCTCAAATGTGATGAAAAACATTGTGTGTAACTCAGGAGGTAGGGATATTAAATACTCGTGTCTATATTTGTCGCAGTAAGATAGATAAAGCCGTTATATAGTTATAACCCTAGGAATATAATTATACGTCGTAACATAGTTAAACGAAAGCGATTAATTGCTATCTTACTAGGAGTATAACTATAATACTAAACTAGTTTAGTCATATAGTTATATGACTGGATCCAGTTTAGTGAAATGATTGTAGGCAGGAGTGCGGCGGTGCGGCGGAGGTATAGTTATAACCCTAGGGATATAATTATATGCCGTAACATAGCTAAACGAAAGCGATTCCTTACCATCTTACTAGGAATATAATTATAATACGTTACTAGTTTAGTTATATAATTATATCACTGGATTAAACTTAGTCTAGGGATATAATTATAATACGTCTCTAGTTAAGTAATATAGTTATACACCGTGTTTCACTTAACACTAAAAACCTGAAATCAGTTTGTTCAGAATCGAGAGTAGAATCGATTGAGCTATATCTTGATGGGGGTAATATTTTTTGTTTAATTTGTATTATTAGTTATTTTTTACGTGCCCATTCTATTGTATTCGTAATGCGACATTGTGTATATCGCATTGCTAGAGGTTGCTTACCTTTTTCAGTATTTAGGGGTATTAATACTGGCTGGTTACTTGGACGATACTTTTTCCGTTATACGAGTTTGACGTTGTTTGTCAGTTTAATCTTAATGTTTATCATAAGTCATAACAAATTGAACTCGTACCTAATTACAACCTTGTCATTTTGAATGTTGGGTTTAAATTTGCTTACCGCGATTAAATTACCGGGATTTCCCGGGAAATCAAGAACCGGGAAATACCGGGAGCATGCCCTAACTGTTACGTTTTAACTAATATAGCTTGGATATACAAAATAAACTTTGTTCTAACGTCAGTGACGATGTTGTTATTCCAAATCGTCCCGCTATACGTATTATAAAACACTGATTTAAACTTTCACGATTTTTACACATATTTAAAATTGCAAACGGGACTTAATACATAGTAATACGCGATTAAGTCCCGTTTGCAATTTTAAATACCGTATTATAATTATATTCCTAGTAAGATGGTTCTGAATCGCTCCCTTATATCCCTAGGGTTATAACTATACCTCCGCCGCACCGCTGCACTCCTGTCTACAATCATTTCACTAAACTGAATCCAGTCATATAACTATATGACTAAACTAGTTTAGTATTATAGTTATATTCCTAGTAAGATAGCAATTAATCGCTTTCGTTTAACTATGTTACGACGTATAATTATATTCCTAGGGTTATAACTATATAACGGCTTTATCTATCTTACTGCGACATATTCACTCCAGCCTGCGGCTGTCGTGAATATATCAGGACACTCGTATTTAATGACCCCCTTACCTCCCTTGTTGCACAATGTACTATTACAGTGTCCTGTCACAAGGAATTGTGTAGTCTCTTTTTTAGTTGCAGTAAAGCTTTCAAGGCATGATTGCTTACTCGAATGAGTTACCTATATGCAGTTGATTTAATTATAGTTATTTTATCTCTGTTTAAAATTACGCTAGTTATCAGCCTAAGGGCGCAAAATTAATAGTCTAGTATTAATGTTTAAAAAGGGTTTCTAGTTTTCTAGGTCCACTGCTAGAGGCACTAGGGGTTGGTCTTGTCATCGCTTGGTGACGTGAAAATTTATCCTGTATAGTTATTTCGTACAGGTGCGTAGCCTGAAGTAAAGTTTTATTTAATTGATATTTCCTTTGCAAAATGAACTTAGTCGTTATTAAAAACATTATAGTATTTGTTTGTTGAAAATTGTATAGCCTTAAGGGAAGGTTTAGCTTTACAAGGCCTGCAAAAATTATAAAAATAAAATATATTTCAGTATTTTTATTTGGTGGTTATCCTACTTAATTTTTTGCAACGTCAGATGTGTAATCTTTCATTCTAAAATGTTATTGTATTTAATTTTGGGCCTTCCTATTACATATACCAGGTATTCCATTTTGCACAAAGTAAACCATCTTGGACAACCATATTTGGACAATATCATAATCTTGTCACGCTACACTTGACACCAATACTATATTTTAGTTTTTAAACGTCTTATCTTACATCAAACATCTACTACATATACGCCATTTTGATATTAGAGATGTATTTGCGCATTGACGTAGGATTACGCGATGTTTATCTGCGAAGATGTTTTAAACTCTTACAACATTCACATTTACAATTGCCTCAGAAAATCCAATATAATATGAGTCCTATATCTTTGCTACAAATTGAACCACATATGGGAAGGGTTTGAACATTTTAAAATTCTAGTTCTAAATTCAAAATTTTTAAAGATTGCCGAAGCGCGGCGTCGTCATTTGTTTTCAAGCGAGCTGCGCATATTTTGTTCGAAATTCAATTACTCGGTATAAATCGGTATACACTGGTTATACTGCCAGCTAGGTAGCTCGGCAAGTGTTGTGAATAATCGATGCTGTAAATATTTGTCGAATTGCAGATCAGCAGCGTGACATGGCGTGACAATGACGGCATAATATTTTGCATTGTCGGTGGAGCATCGGAGCGTAATCTAATTGTATTGTGCAAAGTTTATTGTGATACAGAGTTTTTTTGGAGACTTTTGGTTGTCGCCGAGTCATATTTAGTGGGTGTGTGGTTGTTTAAGTACATGTAGGTATTAAAGCGTGGATGAGAATATTTTCATTTACAATAATTTTCATACCTATACTTATGTATTTTATTAAGATAGTTCAATACTATACCTCTGGTAGAACTACTTCTTATTGTTTCAAATGCAAATGTACTATGAGCTACAACAGTGCATGGCGAATTTATAAATGAATTCATTCATAAATTCTCCATGCAATTTTGCATCTCACTGTACGTATATATTTTATTTACATCATTAAAAAAAATTGTTTACTTCGGACCAATTAAATTCAATTATTTATTCATTAAGTGTGCATGCTTAGCGCAAGTGCGTTTTCACATTATCCGATCCGATATCGGATGTCGGAAGGATTTCAAAGGCAAAAAATGGCGACTTGAATGTATGGGATATCGGTTCTACATCTAATATCGGATTGGATAATGTGAAAACGCACTAATTTGGTGCTCTATACTAAATTTACTTGCTACGGGTTACGGCGTAGCACTTCGTAGCAAGACTGAGCGTAGATTTTTTATTCCTAATCATTACTAATACTATGATATGAGTTACGTTAACTTAAATTCATTTCGTTAAATTCATGTTTCTGAACTTTACATAACATGAAGGTTATTATTCTATAAAGTACATCAAAACTTTTATCGTATAAGCTACATCAACATAAAACTTCCAAAAACCATTTCTATAACCAAACATTTATACGGCCTTTACAGATTCAGTAAACCTCACCCAATGGGTCTTTATAGACCCACCAAATGGGGCGAGTCCTAAATCCTCCTTATCAGTCCATCTCTCGGCTCCAGTGTCGAGTTACAATGAGACACACAGAAAGAGAACAGACCCAACAATACTTTGACCCTTAGAAGAAATTCTCGCATGAGTTAATTTTCACAGAAAATGCGAACTTTTTGTGCGTCCACTGGTGGATGTTTTAATAATATAGTTGCAATAAAAAGTGAAGTAACAAAGTGAGAAGATGTAATTATTTGGTTATGTGTTTAAGATGTTACGGGATGGTTGGTTAGACTTGGCTAAGCTGATAGTTTTTATTGTAATAGCAAATAAAATTGTTTTATTTGGGAGTTATGCTAGGTTTATTACTTGAGAAATGTTGTTTACAGATACGTTTTTATACATACATACATACAATCACGCCTGTATCCCATGAAGGGGTAGGCAGAGCACATGAAACTACTCAAGTTTCAGTGCCACTCTTGGCAAATAAGGGGTTGACAGAAAACGAAAATTGTGACATTGCAGTGACAGATTGCCAGCCTCTCGCCTACGCCACAATTTAACCCATTTACGTTTTTATAATTGTGATAATAATATGTTATCGTATTAAAAGCACTATGCCCCTCTTTATTTTTTACTTATTTAAAATAAGATAGATAATGCTACAATGATGCCTACGTGTTGTAATGGAAAACACAGCTATTTGTTTGGTAGAGGCGTGGCCGTTGGAGGGCCAGACCCAGCGCTGCGGCTCCTCGTGGTTCCGACTGGCAGGTGCGAAGTGACTGGAAGCTCCGGCCAGCTGAGAGGGAAGACCATCGCCTCGCCGCTTCAAACCATCTAAGCCTTATAACGTTGTTGCCGCTCTCTTCTCCGGCCTAGTAGTTCTGTAACATCCCCGTATTATAGCGCAATCGACCAAATATCACCTTGTGTTCCCGTAATTAGATAAGTTATAAGCTAAAAGGCCCTAAGCCATAAGTAGTTGTCAATAAGCAAGCCCATTTGGTGCAGAGTTAAATAAATTTTGTATGTTACTACTCTGAGCAGTTTTCTTCCCCTCCTCTAGTACACCCCGAAGGGAAATAAAAAAAGGAATAGTATTTCAGTGTTAAATTAATATGTAAAGCCGCCTAAGTCCTATTTGAATAATATTTTTCAAGTTAACCACAAGTGACAAATGACCAAATTTATCGTTGATATTGTAGTTTCGAGTGTACATACTTTTCAGTGCCTATACTGATAACTACATAGATAATTACTATAATTAGTTGCAGATATTTTAACACATGATACTTTACATTAAAATAATTAACTTTAAATATAAATTAAGAAATCTTTTCATGTAACTTTTTTGATTTCATTTTCCTAACAAAAAAATTAATTATAATTTCGTCTAAAAAAATCATCATGTGCATTATCACATGTCACAATAACACTGTCTGTCATGTCAACAATTGTTTGTTGTAAATGTCGTAAAGGTTCGGCGGGAAAACTGCACATGTCATTGAAGTGGCCAGTTACAGTTAAGTGGTACGTAAAAGAGGTACTAGAATCTGTTCAATGAGTTTTCATTAAATAATCACATAAACAGGGTGTTTTTACGTAGCAAATTTGTTTTTCCGTTTTCTCCAAAAAAACATCGTAAAAGCTATAATGTTTCTCGGTTTAATATACTCCAGAGACCGAGTACTATCAGCTGTAAAAATATCTGCATCTAATAAATTAGGACCTTATATATTGTTCGTAGTCACTTTCCTCTACGAAGAGGGAAAACCCTGAGCTACATACAAACAGATACATCATCACATTATTTCCAGAAGTCCACGAAAAAGTATCCATTTCGGAAGCAGTTCATCACAAGCCAAACGATAAACGTGGCTGATAAATTTCGAGTCAATTTTCAACGAAAAACACATCTCAATATGAACAGTTCGAAGCACTTTTTTGCGAAGCATCTTAGTATTGAAAATTCCGGTATATCTTGGAAACACACTCGATTCCAAAAAGTTGTAAGTGAATAAGATTTTCCTATAACTTATGCTGTTTGTGCAACATACCAGTGGCGGCCCTTCCACGGTCGGGCTGGCGGCTTTACTTACAAATATTTTGGAAATATTTCTATAACTTGTCGGCATTTTATCTACCGCTTCTTTCCGTTTAGTTGCCCGTTGCGTACTAAGTTAGATTTTTCAACGCAACTTTGATTTTTGACACATACAAATTGAAACCCAAATGGTTGATGTTTAAGGATGGAACTAGCTGAAAGTAGATATCACTTAAAACGTTTTAAATATTATTGATAGTTATTATCTAACTGTGAGATCTTTACAAAAAAGTAAAAATAGCTGCGCGCAAAAACGCACGATGCCGATTTAGAATTAGGGATGTCGATAAATTAAATATTAATAGGGTTTAATTCATGTTTTAATATTATTACGTGAATTAAATTAGCAATAATGGTTTCCTTTGAATTCTTTCAACTGATATTTTTACTAAAAATTAGAATTTTAATCGCAGTTCCACATAGGACATCTGCAACATCCGTCAGGTTTTGTGTACGTTTGTGTGTTTAGGTTATATGTACCTATTACTTTGCTTATTCTTGATTTGATAACGAACTACGTATTTTATTTATTGATTCGTGAGTACGACGAACAGAAACAAGGCAAGATTAAATTGAGTCCAATCAATAAACTATATACGTATTGTAACCCTGGTACAAACGTAGTTAAAAAAGTTGCGTATAATTTTGTATGTTAAGATTCAAATGCAATTAACTAAAATAGCAGTGTAGCAACCCTGGCGCCGATGTTCCTCCTCTGTAATTTGACACTTTTCCTTGACAAGACCCACATTTGCTCGACACTGCAACCTACGAACCGCGCAAAAACCTATACAAAAAGCAATTAGGGTTTTTTGCGTGACTTCGTTTAAATTAATATTTAGAGGAATTTGTTGAAAAAAAGGGCCCAGCACGTGTTAACCGAGAATATGTGGACTGTAAACTATGTCTTATTTTTCATAATTAGGCCGTGAAGTTTCGAGGATGTTTGAGAGAGGTTTCGGGCATTCTTGAGTGTGCTAGGGTGGTCCGTGTGTGATGGCATGCATGACGAGAATAAGGGTTTTTCATACTTTTTATTGAGTTCATGACGTCCAGTCACGATTCTAAGGGTTGAAAGGCACGAGTTCTAACCCTTTTCAGAAGCTGTAATTTAGATGATGATAAAGTCGTCACGGTGGCAGATAAAAAGGTTTTGGCGGCGAAAAAAGTAGAAATGGTATCTGACCTGGGTCAATTTTACTTTTTCGTGCGTTGATAATTTGCGGTTTTAACTACTCATCAGAATACTGTTATTTTGTTCATGGTATGTAGGTAGGTACATATGTACCTATAACTAAGTTAAACCATTAGTTATTATACTTATTACAATAAAATTCCTTAAATGTTGAATGTAAGATCACTCTAAAATATGTTGCTTTATGAAAATCTCAAGCTCTGCAAACACATTGTATGTATTCAAAATGGCCTAGTACCATCAATACTCCAATCTTTTATGCCATATGTTCATTCATCGCATTAGAATATAACACCGTAACATAATCAATCAAACTCGCGAATTCGATTGCAGATACAAAAACATGTCCTAAGGCAAGATCCGTATCTCATAATCCGAACAGGAAACTCATTGTACATCATACTACTATCCCGTATACATCACACTGCTAACCCATTTCAAAAAGGCATAAGTACACATTCATCGAGTTATTCTAGAAGACGCGTGCTTTGGTTTAAACTGGTAACCATTTAAGGTTAGATTTGATCGATTTGGGCGGCATCGTGAATGACACATTCTATAAAGGCTGTTTCACATATAAGCCCTTTTTATAATGGTGTTGCTACATTGTGGAGTACCAGATGCGAAATTCCGATGTGCCGTAATTGTCAGATTGAATAGTGCACTTGTGGGCGTGGCCGGATTGCATTCGGAATATCTAGTTTCGATTATAAATTGAATTTTCTTAGTCATTGTTGGGGAGATAAATAGGCGGAGAAAGGTTTTTTGCAATTTATATATGCGTTTTGTTTGTAAAGATATAACGGTGGTGCTCAAAGGAACATAAAAACATAAGTTTAGGTAAATTATAAATTCAATATGCCATCTTACGCAATACTTAGGTAGTTACTATTAAATACGTCATATTTTGTTATTATTATCTAAATATTATACTTATGTATCATGTAATTTTTATACCTGGTTTAGAAAATCATTTTTTTTTGTTGATCTGAAATTAAAACACTGGTTTCAGCTAGGTTTTATCCATATACCGAAAATAGGTATTATGCCCCAAGGATTTTTAATTACATAACATGACAAGCGTTTTTAGACATTTACTATTCTCATTGTTCCTTAAAAAAAACCTTTCAAGTTTGCATCAAATGCGCGGTAGGTTGTATTTTATATTTGCCGTGTTTTCTATTTATTTTGCCATAATAGCTGCCGAAAATGCCGATACACTCCTTTCATTCCGATTATAAAAAGCCGGCAAATTACAAAAAAGTTATAAAACACGATTCGATTTTCAAAAAAAAAAAGAACTAGAACGGAATAAGTCAGGCGTCAAATTGGTAACCAAAGGATTTCCTACTGTTTTGAAAATAGAACGTGCAAGGCGGTGGTGTTTGAGAACTTTGAGCAGGATTAGGCCGGCGCACCCGGTTGTCTTTTATCCGGATTGTTTTTACAGCTTTTGTGGAACCCTTTGTCGGGTTTGCGGACTTACGTAGTATTGAGGCGGCACATAATGCGTCGGTTAACGTGTAGTCCTTTAAGAGCTATTTTACGGTTCTTGAATGGTTCTGGTCCTTTGACGCTGAATCTACGTGACGGTGAATAGCCTTGTTTCTGTTTCATGCTTGAGCCATCAATGGGGCTGAAGGTTTCCTATTAGTCGCGCTACCTAGCTTTGTGAGCCAGGAAATGGTTAACGCAACTTTGGATAGCCATTCAAATCGTCGGGTTACTACTTTGGCGGTTTTGAGTATTCTACGAAATAGTATTTCCTG
The DNA here is from genome assembly GCF_023078275.1 of Leguminivora glycinivorella. Classification (NCBI taxonomy): domain Eukaryota; kingdom Metazoa; phylum Arthropoda; class Insecta; order Lepidoptera; family Tortricidae; genus Leguminivora; species Leguminivora glycinivorella. The sequence goes on from NC_062981.1 coordinate 16,077,949, forward strand.
GTATAGCCAGTTTATTGGCTACCTACTTTTCGCAGGGAAGTGCAATAATTATCACTAGCATGGAACATCATTAACTATTAGTGGAAGCATACGGAATTTAGCACCACGTTGTGGAAGGCGCTACTTTGTGCGTAAACAAAATATGTAAATGTTTTCTATTTCAAAATAACTTCTTGTTATTTGCTCCTACGAGTGTATTAATGAATCTGAAAAGTAGGTAAACTGACTTGAATATATTTACAAACTCGTTCGCTGGTAAAATGCGGTTGCGTCTAATTGTCACAACTTTTTCCATACATCTCAAGCAATACTTTTACATCTTATTAGGCTCTCGGCAATTATACAGAAGACATATTTTTTTTAAGAATGTCCGATCTAAATCATCACTAATCTTACAAGATGATTCCCTCGAGATGCCAAGCCACATTAAGCAAAACATGATAAAACATAGAGTTGTTAAAAAATGTCACGTTTTTTTCCAAATCTTTTAGCATAACCCACTCGAAATAGCCGGAAGCCATGTGTACAAATATTTAAAAGTGGTCTGCCTGCGGACATTTTTTTGTCTAAATTTATTTAATGGTTACTAAGTATAGACCCTTTTCCGTTTGACAAAGATTTTTGGGCCCAAAAAGATTAGCGTCAGCATTGTGAGCCATTTTTTGGGCACACTTTTTGTCATATTCCTGACAGCGATTTTAATAAATAACAAATAGTCTAATAAGGATGCAAAAAATGTTTCCATTTTAATGCAACTCTTATAGCGGAGCCCCCGGCTTTTGTCGTGGCCGTGCCTCGGGGTTATTGGATATTTATGTAAATAATATTTGGACTACAAAAAATATTGAAACTTTTGATACAGTTATATATTTCTACCAGAGGTCACGTGTTGTTCAAAGACTGAAAACACGATGGAATATTTTAAACTGCCGCTAATGATTTCATTACAAAGGTTATTTACATTTTTGTGTGGGAGAACTGTTTTGTATTTCGCCCCGTGCGTTGTTCAAGCTTCAATAATGACATTGTTTAATAGAAGAAATGTTGAATAATATTCTACAATAATTACAATGATATATAGGTATACAAAATTAGGAACAATACTCAAAAAATGCACGAATTTGTAAATTTAAATATCCTTGAATTAACTTATCCATAACCATGGCAACGAGTAACACTAAAAAGGTGATTTACCCTTCTACTTTTACTTTTCAAAGCAAATCACTTTTCATTCGGGTAGTTTTGTATCTCAAGATGAGTTTATACCATCTCATAGAAAAGCTCTGATTCGGAAATATAAATATTTTCACAGACAATTGACGATCTTCGCGGTAAACATCTTCACAGAAACTAGCCACCAATTTCAAAAACTCAAACCTTTGTCACAGCCCAAGTTATATCGTAACAATAATCCTAGATCAATTGTGAAGAAATATTCTGATTGATGATATACCGAAGGCACAATTTAGTTCTGTCGGGGCACAATACCTTCCATTGGCCCAAAATGCGCCTTCCGAGTGTGTCCTATAAATAATACATTATACACCTCATTGTTGCCAAACTGAATGTAAAGCTTTAAGGGTGGATGATCTCTTAAAATAACAAGTGTTTGCTTCAATGATTATCAACAATACAGATACCTTTAGCTGCCTATGAAAGCCTTATAAAGTCCTTAAAAATTTAGTCTAAATCTAAATCTAAATCTAAACATGTAGTATAGGTATTTAATTCTGTGGGTCACACATATTGCAGCTACAGTATTCTTACCTTATGAATAGGTATTAAAAATTAAGCCAGTCCCTTTTCAGATTATCCGATCCGATATCGGATGTCGGAAGGATTTCAATAGAAAAAATCTAATATGGCGCCTGTAATAGGATATCGGTCCGACATCCGATATCGGATAGGTTAATGTGAAAACTCACTTAGGCCCAGTATTTATACAATTACAGCAATTGTCAGTAGTACTAAAATTTTATTTAAAATGTTTAGTTACGATAGGATATGGATACGATATTGTTTAAAAACAGTCACTTTGACACTGACGTATCGGATTCATATCATTACTAGACTTAATATTTTATCAGAATTAGGCCTCTATTCTAGATATTTGAGTAAGTAACGCTGTAATATTATTCTTAACTTATGAATATTTATTACATAAATGGAAAATACTGCGATTCTTTCACACAATTTGTGAACAATGAGTTTCTTGCTACAGTTACATAGTTGTTCTTTCCACAAAACAGTTAAAATTCTCCCAAGTGTCTAATTATGAGTCGTTAAAGCGAGACCATAATTTGAAGATTTAGAGGTCTGGAAAAATGGGTCGTTACTAAATTCTGGTTTACAATGTTGACTTTTGACGACTTTATGTCCTTCTTAGTGATTGAAACTGAAAAGTACTTAGATGAAACATAATTACTTGGTAGCACACCATCTGTGAGTGTGCACGGGAAAACGTCCCATCTTGTCGATTGCTATAAAGATGTTAGTAAATCTCGCAATAGGTAATGGTAACCGACAAAGTGGGACGTTTTACTAAACACACTCACATTTGTCTGAATGATTCTTCGTCTTTTTCAACCTAGGGGTTTCCCGTTCTAGTGCAAGAGTACTCTTTTTGTGTCGATCTATTCATTTTAACACGTGAATGCCATCTGCACAACAGTAGGTACCTATCAATGGGCTGCTTGCCTTCTAGTCAAATCAGCTTCTTTTTAAGAACTGTCAAAACGAATTTGAACGACTTGTTAATATAGAATTTATATGAAATCGAATTGAGTGACGTCACGGTCAATTCAGTTACTTTATATATTTCTACCTGACTTATTAAATAGAAATCGTATTTAAAAATAACTTGTCCAAGTTTTTCTTATAATTATCTGATGCTTTATTTCGTGCATGGTATAAAATATTTTATTTTTACTACAATCAAGTTCCCTATGATCATGGGCCACTTGTATCCATGTTCCGCTGGCAATTTTGATGATTAAGCAAGTTATTGGTACCTATTAATTATCATCTTGCCATCTCATAGTCGGACATATTTTCCCTCCTTTTCCTTCAGGAGTAGATTTTATTAATATCCTAAGAAAAAAAATTCCAAGCTACATCAGTGTCTATTTTAACCACATTACAAAATTATTTGTTATATGGACTTATCCCAATATTAACAAATAAAACACACACACACACACAGCATGGAGCCTTTTAAACTTGCTTTTTCAAATAAATATCCATTAAGTACTATAACTATTTGAGAAAGGTAATTAATCCTCCTTAATCAGTCCGGCTGCATATGAGCCACGCCTATTATTAGTAACACGAAATTGACTAGCTTATATGTGGCTTTTTCTTACTAAAGGGTCTGCATGATTTATGTAATAAGGATGTTTTTATCAAAAGGACCTGTAGGTACATAAGAGAGTTGTAGAAAAATCTTTTGCCCTAGAATATAAAGTGAAATTGTTATGAAACCTTTTTTAACTTTTTACATATATTCTTTGAAAGTGTGGATGAATAATATTGAATATTGCAACTCGGGGCGTTAGAATATCAAATCTCGAGTCTTTTAAGTGTATACTATAGTTGGTATTATAAACTTGTTACATAATACACTTGAAGCATATGGAACCTTCGGTACTGGAGAGCCATATATGGGTTTTGTGTACGGGCCATTGAGTGGTCCCCGCCCTCTGCCGGCGCCGCCCAGATAACGCCCGGTGCTTGTTAGAGTTATTGAAATTTTATTATGCTTCTAAGAAATTAGCAAAAAGTTCTGCAAAACTGAAACGTTTAGTTTTAATTATTGGTTTGTGGAAGGAATGTTTGCTAAATCAATATTTTGTGGAAAGAACATTAAAATGTGATTATAATAGAATCGGATTTGAATTATATTTAAGGCGTGGTTCTGTTCATTATCAGACACCTGAAAAGTAAAGTAGAACTGTTGACATAACAGGAACTGAGGTCCATGCATAGGTACAGTCAACCAATTGGAACCCTAGGCCACTGTAGAACTATGTCATAGTGACGTTATAAATCAGATTGTGAGAAGGCCACTGCCTGGGGTTCCAATTGGTTGATTGTACTTACTTACTTTGTTGGCGCGACGACCCAAAGTGAGTCTTGGCCTCCAACACAAAAGCACGCCACTTTACGCGGTCCAGAGATATATGCATAAATAATTAAATACCTACAGTCACTATATCTAATGTAACTAGCTTTTCTCCGCAGCTCGCGTTAAATTCGAAAATTGCGGAATGTTCCATACAAATTTCCACCCCCATTTTAGGACAGTGGGGGATTAGAAAGAGACAAAAAGTAGCCTATATCACTCTCCATCCCTTCTACTATCTTCACTACAAAATTCACGTCAATTCGTCACTCCGTTTTGCCGTGAAAGACAGACAAACAAACAGACACTGCACACACTTTCCCATTTATTCATAATATTAGTAGGGATTGTAGTTAATTTAGGAATCCATTAGAATAGACTACAGGCGATCACAATTTTGTTATCTTTCCCACTTATTGCTAAGAGTGGCACTGTAACTTGAGTAGTTGCCCTGCCCACCTAATACACACGTGAGATTATATACGGCAGGCGAAGCTACAAGTTACAATTTACAAGTGGTTGTGTCTAATATGACAAGTTGGAAAGATACTTCCGCTTGTAACTTGCAATTTTCAGTTTTGAGGAATGGGCCCCTGATCATAATGCCACTGAGAGAAAATACAACCAGTTTTCATGTTCGTTCAACAAGTTTGTTGGTTAAAATAGCGTTCAAACAACAAGCTACTTGTCATTTGAATCGGCAATATATTTGAATCAACAAGTCGATTTTATAAAAACAACCTGACACATATTGTTTTAAACATACGTTTGGCTGATTCAAACGGATAAACCGCAACAAGTCGAACTTGTTAAATTCACAATGCAAATTTCTCTCATGGAGTTAAAAGTATCACTATAGCACTCTTTATACTGTGACCATAGCGACTCAGATAGAGGAGATTTTTATTCACATAGATCTGTAGGGAACGCTGATTTTGGCTAACAATTCCACGTATCCAATCAATGCTGCCAACACCTAGCAATTCCAAATTGGCACCATGACTTAGCACTCCAAAGACATCTGCTTCAACGCCCACGACATTAATTTCAACAAATTGGCCGCTCCACTACTTCTTTCTTAGAACTAAATGGGCAAGTGTCCGCCCTCGGATCCTCTTGATCGTTACCCGCCTTATCCCGCCCGGTGCTAGATCTGATACTTTACCCATCAGTTTTATAACATCCTAAGTTTGCTTTGATTCCAAGTATCAACTTCCTTTTATACGCGTGCGAAAGGCGGTGTTCTATTAAGGACTTGACATGTAAATTGTTTGGCCAAACGCCTTTGTTGTGTGGAGTATCTTCGGGTTCGGGGAAATTTTCAAAGAACGGGATGTATCGCCTAAGAATAATTTACTGTGTAGGTGCAAGATTTGTGAATGGTTTTGCTGAGTTTGGTGAGTAGGTCAGTATTTGGCGGTACTTTTTGAAGTGTTGGGAGTAGGGCGGAGAAGTATTGAAGCGTAAAGGTGAAGTATAAAAAAGCATCGGAATATATGCCCTTAAATACATATATTATACATATGTAGGGTTTACTGACGATTCGCCAAAAAACGTTTCCCAAAGTTTCACATCCCAAACTATTATTTCCAAATTATCATTTCCCAAATAAACGTTTGGCAAAACAACTTATCGCAAATTGACATTTAGCAAAACTTTTTTTGGCAAGTATTTGTTTCCCAAAATATTTACTTGGTCAAATTTCATTTTACCAAATATTATTTAGTCAAAGGTATTGTTAGGCAAAATTTCCATTTCCCAATATATTGTAATTAAATGGTGCACTGGAAATTTGTTTGTTGATTTTATACTATTTGTCCAAGATTTGTGTGAAATAATGTGTATGTCGTACCTACTTTTTTTCCTCCTGCTGCAAATGTCAAAGATGACAATTTCACTTAGGTACATGTATGTCCGGATACATTCTATTAATAAGAAACCTTATGTTTTCAAGACCATTATGTTCTATTAATTTTTAATTACTTTAAAACGCCATTTGCTCACTGTCAATCTAACACGCTCCTCCTCGCTTCGCTCGTCGTCGCACCTAAACTGACCCTGTCACACACGAGTTTTCTGTTACAATACTAATAAAATTATTACATTACATTTATGCCTTGTAATATTTATTGTCAAACGTGGTTTTGCATGGTGTAATTTGTAGAAACATTTTTTGAGAAAAAAATAGTTGACAAAATAATTTTGTCCAGTAATATTAATTTGACAAAAATAATGTTGAGCCAACTTTTCGTGTCCAATTGAAGGGTGGAAGGGTGTCCTTGGGAATAAAACTGAAATTATCATTTGACAATTTTAAGTTAAATTTGTCAAAAAAATCTTCGGTTAATTAAATTAATCCCGTAGAAATTAAAATGCAAATGCCTAAATATTTTCGAAATTTGCGATGTGAAATTTTGACCAAACATGTTTTTGGGATATAAGTTTTGCCATTAAAAACGTTTGCGAAATAAAGTTTTGACTAAATAAAATTTGACTAAGTAAAATTGTGCCAAATGATAATTTGACCAAACAAAATCATTGCGAAACATACCTTTGCCAAACAATACTTTGGGAAATGAAACTATTGCGAAATGATTATTGGGAAATGAAATTTGACGAAACGTTTTTTGGCGAAACGGCAGGACACCAATAGGTATACATACCTACCCACTTTATAAAAATAAGTCCCATTTATATAAAACTTATATCGTAAAGATGTGTTTTACTATTTATTCAATAAATAATTTAAGATTTTTCATAAAATGTCTTAATAGGCTTGAACATTGCTATAATATACATATATAGTATTGCTACATATATATACCTGAAGAAACTCAACGCCAAAATGGTTTTACAAAAGATTTCTAATTATAATAAGAAAGAAGGCGCAACACCACTCTATTTTAACTTTAAGAAAAAAACATTATATTTACCAATCAGGGGGCCGATTTTTAAATCTCGTTCATTCGATTTCGTGAAATTCGTTCAATAATATCTCCACTACTAGCGATTTAAATTCTACTAACAAAATCGAAAACAAGTGGTCATTACCACTAGTTTTAAAATTACTTGCGGTCCTTTTTCAAAAATAGCATTAGGTACGTCGTTTTCCACAGACTTTCGACCGGCGAATTCGTGCGTTCGAAATTCAAAAATCGATCCCCAGCTGTCTCACTGAAAACATTACTTAACACCACCGGCGCCTAAGCTCTAGAAAGCCTCATTGTACGACTCAGCATGACGTATTTTCCCCGCACAAATAACTGACCATAGTCTGCAAACACCGTTACAAAACAATTGATTGAAACGTCTGAAACGTCATTTTACTACCTAAAAAAACAAATAAGCATCAAATTCGCTAAAGTATTTACTTATTTTGGACGGTATTTTGTTCAAACTATGGATGAAAATGCGACACGCTCGACATGAGAGATATGTCGACATAGTGGTCTAAGTGCTATTTTGTTTGTACTTCAATTCACTTGTCTTTTTTGCAGATCTCAATTTTCTTTGACTAAGGAGACTCTTATCGGTTCGATCTCGGATCGCGGGCTGAAAGGGCCGAGATGTTATCAGCGCAGTCTTAAGACCCAGAAGGGCCTTTTAATCCCATAGGGGCCCAAACAATGGAACGATCACGACACGTGGACCGCTATTCAGACCAAACAAATTGGGCATTATGATATTTTTTTGGGTATTGTTTTTTGGTTGTATTGGTATTAGGTTTTTATAAGGGTTGAATGTATATCATCGCTTGGTTATCTTAGATAATAAAAATTGGTTGGTGACGTTGCAATTCCTATTTGAAAAAGGTTGGAATCGTCATGTTCGATCAAATGAATCATACCTATATAATTATGTATTTCTCAATATTAAGTATATCTTCAGACTAAACATTTGTGTGATCTGATGAATGAAATGATTATTTTAATTTATATAAATTCCAAAAGTAACTCAATAAGCTATTCAATAATGTATTCAATAATGTATTTTATTAATTTATTCTTTGTGTATATTTTAGTTATAGTTTTTATTTATATTTTTTGCAATACCCTAACAGGGTCTCATGTTGTGTTGTGCCTTACCTTTTATATCTGCCACCTGTAATAATTATGTACCAACATGGAAGCAATAAAGAATTGAATTGAATTGAATTGTTATTTTTAACAACAGATGAAGCTACACGAACAAGTGAACGTTGGATAGTTTGGTTGTCTGAATTTGAAGATTCGAAGTTGGTATATGTAGGTGCATGAGATGTGATGAGACTACGATTTCGATAGGGTTTGTCACATATCATATTCACTGTATTCACACTAACATATACTTACCTATAACTTAAAATTAATTTCGTAAAATTTTTCATGAATGATACAAGTACTCTGCCTGTTTTAAACCTAAGTATACAAGTATATTACAACAAAAGTTAGTTCTAGCTACGATTTGATATCTTCAAACAAAAAGGTTTTTTTGAGCACTGGCAAATGTAATACCCTCTCCCATATGCTCTCTGTATTTTATAAGTTTCGCTTAATTTGTCGTTTGGACTCAGACAAATCCAGAATTTACTACTCCTGCAGTAATGTTGCACATTGCACTAATCGTCGGCAGTATGATCGCAATGTAATTTCCTGGTAATCTTATTAATGACAACAAAACCTTTACCCCTTTATTTATAAACGTTCAATAAAGTTATCAAGCCGATAAAGTTCGTTTGTCCCTTTCTATCACACCTATACGTCGGAAAGGGACAAACGAACTTTATCGGCTTGATAACTTTAGCGAACGTTTATGAATAAGGGAGTTAATCTCTTACAAAGTAGCGCCGTTTTTACTTTATGACAATTATCTTCACCTTGAAACTGACTTTGGATTTTTATTGAACAGCAAAATTCCAATAAAACAGCTGAGCAGATGTCGCTCTGATTCGACAATTTTGTACGCATCATCTACCACCATTTTATTACCCATTTCAACCCATTCAAAGAACCATTTGTTGAAAATCAAAAGGTGTCTAAACGGTTGGTCATTTCTTAATGTCTCTTAAAGACGATTAATATTACTATAACCTATATTTTAAAGAGAATCATTCGAGCATGAATGATAGAAAAAAATGTGAACCGTCATTTTTAGAGTCTATTATGGATATTATTATATCTTTTGTTGCATTTAGTCGCTTGATGTTTCGCTAAACGACTTTAAAATGTGTACAGGATGTATTTTTAAGGTCCCGTTAAGCGTTAATAATGATGGTGATTCAAATGGTATATATTACAGATTTTTTAGTTAATAGTTGTGTCAATTTTGATGCCAGAATTGAAAAAAATAAAATTGAAACAAATTTTATTTTACATCAAAAAGGTATCTATTTTAGTTCCAATTTAAAAACCCTTCGTGCCACCATGTTATGTTCGTGTACTAATTACAAATTAAGTACCTATTTTTACTTAAATAGTAATGCTAAATCTAACCTTAATCTATCTCCCTATCTATAAGATAATCCGAATCCTATTTTTAAGTATGCGTGAAGACTTTGTTTCCTAAGTTAGAATTGCCTTATAAATGTATCTTAAGGGTACAAAATCCTCCTTCTTGCTTCGCTCTCCTCAATGCTGAGAGTTGTGACCTCCTACTTAGATTACAAGTCACTCCGGTAAATAAATAAATAAGCCTTTTATTTTTCTCACTTTTTACATGTATTATTATTAGTCACTCCGGTACGGGTGACATATTTCCAAGACTTTCGGTCCCTTGCGACTTCTGAGGCCTTATGCGATTTGCTTATTTCATAAAAAATAAACCTGCAAAGGTCCCAAATTTCCCTAAAATATTCCTACACTAAATCACCCTGTATCTCAAACCAATTGTATTTGCAGTCAACGACAAATCAATAGCGAACAAAGCACCATTAAACGGCTCTTTAGCGCCTAATATGGAGACAAATTCACATTAAAACGTCGCCATCAGAAATATAGGAGCGGGCGAAGTGCTCACAAATATGAGAACACACCTCTTTTACCAAAGCGTGTATCGATATTTCTGAGCACTTTGCCCGCTTCTATATTTCTGATGGCGACTACATGGTCTAATGCCCCCACATATGAGTCACAGTAAGCCTTATTATAAAGCTACAAGGTAGATAATTGGGTGTTTAAATCTCGATGCAGTCGCGAGAAATAATAGTTTATTGTTAAACCATTGTTGTTTAACATTGTTATCGCATAATATAAACACGTGCACGATATGGGTATCTGTTTTTATTTATGTTTTAATGGCTCCATGACTTCTTGTGAATCGGCGGGCTTAGCAATGTGTTGCAAAGTTAAACGTTTAACTACCTACCTACTAATGTCAATGACTATCCAAACTAAACAGAAGTCTATGAAAATACTTGTAGATATAGCAAAAAAGTTTTATGTAGTTTAGAGAGTTAAGTACGCAACTTACGTACTGTATGTTTTTGAGGACAGTTGCATATAAAAATATTTGGTGTCCTACTCGGTATCTATAGTCAGCACATACTTATAGATAAAAATATACATATATGGGTGAATCAACTTTTTCTTGCCTGTTATTGCCAAAGTTACGGTCCCCTGAGATACGCTGGTTTTACGCAAAATTATGCTTCTTAAACTATGCAAACATGCATTTTTCTGGTGTTGACAAGCCCTTTCCTTAATTTTCCACCTACAAACATGGACTACATGCATGCTGGCAGGGGACCGTAACCAACAAAATGTCGATTCACCCATAATTATATTATAGGACATTTTTTACACGGTAAGCTCAAGAAGGCTTGTATTGTGGGTACTCAGACAATACACATTTATTTTTAGGAAAAGGAAATTAGTAAAAAATTATGCCGTTTGAAAGTTCCTGAACTCGCAAAAGACCACTTCAATTAAATCTAAAACTCGTTTGTATGTATAGGCCGTCTAATATGAATTTCCAAAACAAGAAACAGCAAAGTAGTGAGTCTCAAATTTTTTGTAACTTTTCAAATTCGCTTTCACGAAATTCAAATATAGGATTACCATTCTTAGTACTCTACATAGATTACCTTTATGGTCTTATGGTACATTTAGTGCTTACAGAGAAGTAGAATGGTCTTATTGTAAATACATATCTATGTTTCTTACCTTACAGAGTGAAAGGATTAAACCTAATTTATTATCCTGATCGCCTTACATGCACCTTGCGCTAACATGAGGAACACAAATTCAATTGACATTTAATTTTAAGCCGCATTATCGTCATTACAAGAGATTCAATAAATTATTGACGAGGATAATAACGACTTGAAATTATACTGGCTATTCACGCACTCGATAAAACTGTGTAGTATAAGATCAGACTTTGTACCTACTTATTTATTATTTATACTAAGACAGTAAGACTACAATACTTTGGCATACCTACTAAGAGTACAATTACTATACCTAGCTATTTTATAAATAGCCTTACATAAGGTTATTAATTACCCCTAATAATAATCTCTAGAATCTTGAATAATAATGTAAGAACTAATGTAAACTATTAAAGTATGGTTCGTTTTATTATTATTGTCCATTTATTTTGGAACATGTGACATTTGTATAAATCATTAATGTTGTATAGTTTATATACACATAAATTCAAGCTTAGGATATTCCCTAAACGGGGTAGGCAGAGCACATGAAACTACTCAAGATTCAGTGCCACGGCAATAATTAATGACATAATTATTATAATACGACGAATTATGACGACCGGTCTGGCGCAGTCGCTAGTGACCCTACCTGCTACGCCGCGGTTCCGGGTTCGAATCCCGGTAAGGGCATTTATTTGTGTGTTGAACACAGATATTTGTTCCTGAGTCATGGATGTTTTCTATGTATATAAGTATTTATGTATTATGTATATCGTTGTCTGAGTACCCACAACACAAGCCTTCTTGAGCTTACCGTGGGCCTCAGTCAATCTGTGTAAGAATGTCCTATAATATTTATTTATTTAATTTATTTGTTTAATAATTAATGACATATTATAATGTAAGTTATCGATGAACTAGATATCGGAAGGAAGCCACTAGTGTCACTTCGTTCGTAGCAGAAAAATATCTAGGTATAACAATGACATTATAGCTAACGTTTGTTTTTATGTAGACTCCACCAGTAATACTACGACAGTATTGTAACGTGAGTACGGTAGTAATGCTAGTCTAATCTATAGACTAGCAATACGCAGGGATTTTACACATTTTACAACAGTACTGCAATGTACTGCAGTAATAAGGTAACGAACCCAATCATGGACAGTTATTTTTACACTGCCGATTATTAGGTAAAATGTAAAAATTTTGGCTGGGTTGACTATCTGATCATGCCATGCTGATTGCAATATCTATGCTGGTACCTAATCACCTTATTCCTTGTTCATTATCTCTTACAGGAGTGTCTTGATCCAAGTTTATCTTTATTAAAGGAACCTTTTGTTCAAGATTTAAGACCTATTTAAATATAATACCACATATGTGAATATAACGTAATGAACGAATGCAGCACAGAATCTGCTATAATCTCATTAAGTCGTAATCAATAATGTCTGCATTATCTATGGACCGATTTGTTCCTGCCCGACTACCCCGTCGTCTTATCTCTTAATAGCATTACTTGATGCAAATCGCCGGGTTTAGCAGATGCTGTATCAAGCGTATTTGTTCATATTGTTCGTTTTTACTACTTTTTCATGTGCATGAGTTTCATCTCCCCCAAAATAAATTGGAACAAAGTTATGAGATGTAACACGACAAAAACACAACTAGCAACATACTTAAAACAATCACATATTCGTTTCAGCTGCGTTTAAGCGGTTGTGACCGTGCCTAGAAATTATTATTTTTAAGACAATAAATGGGTTCAAATTGTCAACATACTATTATACAACTGGATGAATTACTTCAAAAACTGAATGGATCTAATCAATCACCAAAACTGGGTTTTGACAAAAATAGGACAAAAAAAACATACATTTTATCATATTGTCATAAATATACCCAATTTTCGTAAATACGAAGTTTTTGTAGTAATATTAGCTTGGATTACTTCATTTCACGATCCAAATTAATCCCCTTAACATATGCTTACAAGCTGAGATAACATTTCTTGACATCATTTCACGTCAAAACCTTTCCGCCTAATATCCTTCGTCCTTTTAATTATTGTCAGCGCATGCCCGCTTCGACGATTCGCAAAATATAGAAATTCCTTTCGCTCAATGCCCTAAACTGAATAGACTCGTAAGAATGAGATCGCCTTTTGAAGGCAATTCGATGACAAAAGACGACGAGATAAAGCATCATATTTATTTCATAATAAATGACAATTATCGTAAATTGATTTTCGGGCCGACAATACACGATGCAGCTAACCAAACATTGGCCAGAAAGGATCGGTCGATGTCATTGTAAAGAACCCAGAAAAAATCTCAGAAGTTCCAAATCTTATAGAAACGGTTTGTATTTATTGTTAGGTAAGGTAACAAATATTATGTAGGTATTATATTTCTGTTATTACAGTAAATATATTCATGGTTAGTTAAAATAAATAAGCCATCGAGGGATTTAAAAATAGCGTTTTATAAGAGGGTTTTAGAATGTCTATTAGGATTTAAGCTCATGGCAAACAAATACGCAGGTATCATCAACCCATCAATGGCCTCTAACATCAATAAAATGATGGGTTAAGAGGATACGATACCGAAGCACGAATTCAAATTTGAGATTTTTAGGTCTTTATCGCCGTCGCGCTGACGGGGGCGGCACCCACAGAGCACCCGCGTCCGCGGCCGGCACAAGTACTTACTCGCGCTCAAGCGCTCTCTATATTTGTCTAGTTTCGGACTTCAGTGCATAATGTTTTGGACTCCGTGAAGATATTAAGCGTACTGATTTGACTAAAATGCAAATTTGTAATGTTTTAAGGAATGGTAGAAACAATTCCTTATCTTATACATAATGTGATTATCTTAAAAGATGATTTCTTTTAAGAGTCACATTGTTAGCGAAATAAAGTTATTCGGTATGTAAAAAGCTAAAACCTTTTCGATTTCAAAGAGAAGCCATATTATAGGAGTAGGTACGTACAATCAACCAATTAATCTGAATCCTAGGTCATTGGCCAATCTAGACCCTTTCACAGTAAAAGTAAAACTGACTTCTGTAGCAAATAAATGACGGTGTCAATACGACAGGGTTCTAGAGTGGCCTAGGATTCTACATAATTGGTTGACAGTATCTACCTACCAAAAATGTATGTGAATCTTATTCTTTTTTTTGCACATGTTTGACAGAAGTGACAGCGTAGGAAAATTTAACTAGGTAACAATTTGGTACTTATTATATTACCAGACACCGGATTATGTTCCAAGGTAATTAGAACTCTTTAGCAGAATTCTAACAAAAAATCTACCAAACAAAATCTTATTGCATATGAAGCATAAGGACCTTTTTCAGATGGAAAGCTACATATGCATCTTATATTTCTAATTTTCTAGGGTTGTGTATACATATTACCTACCTAGCATTAGAAATACAAGGCTTAGCACAGAATAAGACCAACCATAAAAATGCTTAACTAATTTGCCAGCTAAATTTAAACCTAGGTATCGGTACTTAAACGTATAGATACTTTTGATATTTTTATTATTTAAAACTTATTTATACTTACATATCAGCATTTCCGTTACCATAGAATTAAAACGTATATAACACTCATTTCATCTACCAACTAAGGGCATCTGTAATCTACATACAAATAAGGCCCGGTTAAAAGTCTCGAAATGTTATGTACATTTTATAATTAGATAAGTGTAAATGGGTCAAAAAATTGGGTCCATGTGCAATTGTGCATTAAGTAGGTGCACTTTTCCCAAATTGCTGCATGTATGAAATAAGGCCCATCAGTAACTTAACAAAAAATAAGGTATTTCTTACATACCGAATTAAGCGTAATTGTGTCGCTTAACTTCAAACCTGGATAAATCCATTCTGCTACAAGGTTAATATATATTTTTAATATATTCAATCTTAAAGCAGAATGGAAATAAGTACCCAAGTTTGAAACTAAGCGACACAATTGATAGTATGTATCTAGGAGATATTTTCTTTACAAAATCGTATTATTCAAGAGCGCTATGATAAACGAACGTCGAAATAAAGTAAAATTGACAATATTTACCGATGAGATTGTGCTCTGTGTGTAATGGTAAACAATAATAATATGAAAAGTAATTGTTTCAGTCAGAGCATCTTCACTCGTCAATTTCGTCTTACTCTTTAGTTGTGAAACATGGGTGACAAAGGACGGTCGCCAGAAGGAAAAGAATAAAAATATATAGATACCTATATATATTATAATATTTTCAGTACAGATGGTGGTTTTTTACGCACTAGTGCGAGAAGTGGTTCATTATATGGCAGGTCGAAACTTCGGAGGCTCATCTGTACTGAAAAACGTCGTACGATACACGTGCGAAAAGGAAATTCGTAACTTGTGTCGATTTAAAACACTCCCTTCGGTCGTGTTTTAATTTATCGCCACTCGTTTCGAACTTCCTTTTTTACGCACTTGTATCGTAATGTACTATTATCCCGTAGGACAGCAGGTTACTTCAAAGTACTTTAATTAACTACCTAATTTTAATGTTGTCTTCGATTCCCGTCGTCGCCGTCGTTCGTCGTTCGTCGAATCCCGGTAAGGGTATTTATTTGTGTAATGAGCACAGATATTTGTTCCTGAGTCATGGATGTTTTCTATGTATATAAGTATGTATTTATCTATTTAAGTATGGTTTTGTATTTATCTATGGGATATGGGTTAAATTGTGGCGTAGGCGAGAGGCTGGCAACCTGTCACTGCAATGTCACAGTTTCGTTTTCTTTCAACCCCTTATTTGCCAAGAGTGGCACTGAAGCTTTAGTAGTTTCATGTGTTCTGCTTACCCCTTTATGGGATACAGGCGTGATTGTATGTATGTATGTTATCTATTTAAGTATGTATTATTTATTTATTTATTAGTAAAAACATGTTTACATGATATTACAGTAAAACCAATGCGTCACGAAACTTAGATAACAAAAAAGAAAAAAAAAACAGTAAGTAAGAACATGAAAAAAAACAACAATAAAGTTTAAAACTAAACAATTTATTTGGGCGATGACGTAACAGCGTGGCTCCGTTGCATCGTTTGCCCCGGTGTAGGCTTCGGCAAGTTGCCCCGGAATCGCCGAAAAACCACACCTTTCGGCCAGAAGTCTGCGCTCGCGATGGTGTCCTGCGCTATATCGTCGCCTAGCACCCATAGTACAAGCTTTGCTTAGTTTGGGGCTAAGTTGATCTGTGTAAGGTGTCCCCAATATTTATATAATTATTTAATTACTTACCATAATCATAATGTAATAAAATGTGCATTTTTTCGTGGTTACCAACATGCATACCAACCATAAAAATGCTTAACTAATTTTCCAGCTATATTTAAACCTAGGCTATTTAAACGTATAGACACTTTATATACTTTTATTATTTAGATCTTATTTATACTTTTCGGCAAAGCATTTTTGTTACCGCAGAATTAAAACGTTGGTAATACTCATTTCATCTACCTACTAAGGGCATATGTAATGTCAATGCAAACAAGGCCCGGCTATTAAGTTTCGAAATGTTATGTATATTTTATAACTTGATAAGTGTAAATGGTTCAAAAATTTCGTGCAGTAAGTAAAAAAGTAAAAAGTAAGTATTATTAAACAGAAAAACTATGGGTCTTATTTGATGCAGGTATGAAATAAGGCCCATTCCGCCCATGTGTCCACATGTTCACAACCTTCTATACCCAAGAAGTAGCGCTGCGGAAATAGAGATGGATCGGATATAATCTTCAAAGATGAGCTATCAACAGCGCCAACTTATTTGAGTGGTGGCCTCAGAGTGGAAGGCGACCCCGCAAACGCCCAGTACTTATGATACACAATACACATAAACACAATACATTATAATATTTATTGCCCCGTAGGACAGCAGGCTACCCCACACTACTTTAATTAAGTACCTAATTTTGTCCCTTTAAACTTAATATGAAATAAAGTCTGCCTATCTTGACCACATTGACCTTGACGCACTGCTTGTTAAGACTTGAACCCCTCTAATTTAGAGTGCCATATCCTAAATGCATAGTCCTGAATAAATGTGTTTTAGACGACAGACCGTAGTATAAATACTTATCACAAAAATTGATGATGGAATTCATGAACACAATGTTTACACAAAGTTATAAAACTTAAGAAGCGAGCGATGGGCCTTATTTAGAGAAGTAACTATTTAGGGCATTTTTTGATTCTATGTCTGCGAAGAAAATATACAAAACGGCATGATTGGTAAAACTTAGAAGAAATATAAGCACTGGGCATTATTAAGGGCAGGTACTGGTACCAACCTGAACAAACTATGTATTACTAAATAAGGCCCATCGTTTTTTTAAATATTTTAAAACATGACTTAAATTATTAATATTATGTCTGTTTTTATTGTGTGTAAATAAGTACATATAATATGACTAATATAACTACTTACCTAATTGGTGTTCGGCAGAATAGTAATAAATAAACAATGATGACCGAATACCAAATTTTCGGCAAAATGGCTGAAAAGACCGAATACCAAATAGTTGCCTAATATTCGTGGAATCTATCGTAAAATACAGCATAACTTTATAATTGTTACTAGTAAACCAATGACGAGAAAAGTTATGCATGTATAAAATAAACCTATACCTGTATGCAATTGTTACGTATCTATACTTATAAAAATATGGACTTAGTATTTCCACAGAATATATAATACAGATTCAAACTTTCACGATTTTTACACATATTTAAAATTACAAACGGGACTTAATCGCGTATTTACTATGTTTTAAACACTAACCTCCGACGTTTCAAGGACGGCATTGTCCCCGTGGTCTCGGAGCAGACTGGTCTTTTTTGGACCACCAATTTTAAATATGAACATATAATAGTACGTATTTCTAACTAAAAAGTTCGTCAAACACGGTATGTCGATATTTCGACGTAGTATATCGATAACTTTTCACATCACTAGATTATCGACATTAGATGTCGAGTATTTCCCATCACTTTATTTCAGTGTACGTATATAAAAACTAAGCCCCGCCCCTAAATTTGGTGCGATAGGGACAACTGCAGCTCAGGCGCGAAATCCCGCGTAAAAACTGCAAAAATCGAGGTTCCGCTCTCGACTGTTTCCTCCTCCAAAACTTAACCAATCGTTACGAAATTTGGAAATCAGAATGACAAGGAAATTATCTGTGTCGGACCGTTTCGTTTTTTTGGATAATTGATCTCAGTTTTGAATACCACGCCTTTCTTTCTGGCAAATTCAATTAAGCCGTTTTGGCCAACTTTGAGAGGCTGTAATTCCTTTTAAAACAAAAATATCAAAAAAAGCAAAACGGTCCGACACAGATATTGATAATAAAAGTCTGTGTTGAAAAAACCATTGATCTAGCTTCAAAAACCAGAGAGGAAACAGGCGAGAGCGTTTGTATGGAGAAATGAGGGGTATCGTAGCGTCTTAAGCAGCGTCCATTAGATTGCGTCTCTTTCGCAAATGGCTAGTGAGCCCAATGCGAGAGCGGCAGCCGCGACCGCAAATCTGGCAGGAGAATGTGGCCGTGTCCAGTGACAAAGGTTGGTTAGCGCGCTGCACGGGAAGCATGGTCGCGCGATAGACGATAAAATATCAGGCCGTCCCTATCGCACTTACAAATAGTGCGATAGGGACGGCCTGCTATTTTATCGTCTATCGCGCGACCATGTTTCCCGTGCTGGTGTCTTTATACGTAGTATAAATTAGATAAAGAAATTAAAAATAATCTTCATTTCATTTACAAGTTATCTTTAATACCTAATCAAATAGAAGTCACAAGAGCAAGTGAATGTCGTGATTGAAGGTACTACTACTAATTACCACTTGTTATAGGAAAGGAGAATCACTGGTTTATAGATAAGTAGGAATACCTATTGTGACTTGAAAACAGATTAAAAAGAAACCACAGAGGATTCTCGGAACCGAGTCAGGTTTTACCATAGTAGTTACATATCAACAATGAATAGCAAAAGACTCATGAATGAACACTTTCAGCTTAAATCTGAAAACTATGGATCCAGTGTATACCTCTGGAGGTACTGTCAGTCAGACTACTAAGCTTCTTGCAGAGTAAGCGACAGCGGATTATTTACGATAGTGTATTAAAAACGAATGATCTGATTCAAATAAAATCAAACTAAATACTTAATAAAAATTACAATAAAGGTTGTTTATCTTCACTTTCTCGAACCGCAATGGTCCGCAATCTGCAATTAAGACGACTTTCCTTCCGCAGAGATTCTTTTATCTTATAGCTATTTAACCAAAACCACCTGCTTCCAGTCAGCCACTTAACATGGAAACCGTCGTTTCCCGATGTTCGCGACTTTGTAACAACTGGTCATCAATTAACCACCGACAGTTCTGCCCTAAAATATGTCGTCTCCGCCAAAAACTATATAAAAGCCCAGGTGTGTACTTGTGTAGACAATTAGAGTATAATCAGTGCGTTTCGAGAGCTGTCACGATTCGAGGAAGTGGTCTACCAAGGCGATCTAAAAACGTCAGAATATGATGAGATTTTCAATGGAACTTACGCTGTTTTGGAGTTGAGATGAGCTTTGTTGGTAGCCACCCAGAGTGTTTGCTGTGGGATGAATGCACGCGTAATATTTGCCTTACGAATGAAGGAAACAATGCGGTGGGACAGTTAGCGTTTTCTTGTGATTCATGGGGACAATGTTAGGGTAAGGTTTCTTTGGCTCGATTGTTGCTTCAAAATGTCAAGAGCTTTTAACAGGTATTTATGTTTATGTATCTAATTTAAGAATGCAATATAATTTATTTCGCGTAACTTTATTTCAATATTTTACACATAGAAATCCTTACTAAGGTAAACATATAATAATACTGATAGGATAGGAAATGCTTAAAAATAACCTTAAAATATGAAGTGATAAAAAAGAATAATCTTTATCAAAGTTGTGAGACTGGATGATTTTTAATAACTTATCTTGTATTTAATGGTCTACTTTTTTTATAAATGTATTGTGCATACATGGTCATGATACCGTATCTACATTTGCTCGATATCCTTCATTTAACTAGGAACTGCGAGCTGCGATCCAATGGAACCTCACCCTAAACCTTTGCGATTCTGTTGTCATCCATGTTGGCACGTCTCACGCCGCGGGAGGCTCGACCACCTCAGCTCTTTGTCACTATTTATTTACCTTTCCTATTTTTATAACCAGCACGTGATAGCTAACCTCCCAGTCAACAAACGCCACAAGTCTCTTAGCCTCTCTAAGGTTCATACGACCTATTAAAACTGGATTTTTAAATCTGCAATTGAAGTGACAAAGACGTTGACTTGGCAAGACTCAATTGTTGATTTCGAATTTATTTGTTAACCACGTATGACTGTTGGTAAAATATGCATTCGTCCTATAGTTTTTTTGGTGATGTGGTGCCAACATTGTCCACTTAAATCTTTAATAATGGAATTGAGTTACAAAGTAAGGATTCTGTGAAGCTGTAAATGGGTTAGAAAATATTGTATACACGTTACTTAAGTTCTTAGGTTTCATTGTAAGATGTTAAGTATGGTTCACACCTGACGGGCACATAGGCACGTTCTTATTCTTAAGCCCAAGTACTAACAATTAGTCAAAGAAAGATGCATGGTATGCACTAAATAAGTATGCAATCCTGCGTAGACCGGGGCAGGTAGTTGTATGTAAGTACGATGATAAATAGTTTTACATATTATGTGATATTGCGCACTCTCTGTGACCTTTGATGAAAAGTTTTTCGAAAATAATTCTTTCTGCTGTAAAACCAGTAGGAAATATGAAACGGTAAGCGTTACTGCAGCGGTAGCAATACCGTTTATTATACATTTCGTAGTTTCTAAAGCCTATAGCGTCACATCGTATCTAGGCCGCGTCACATTACTTACTACAGTCTATCTACACTACAGAGAAATACTCTTAAGAATATCAAACAATATAATTTATTGAAATTAATTTCCATAGAGTACCTACACCTAGTCTGTTAATATTTTTTGATGAATACTTTTGCATGTTAAATTGTATCTTGTTATTTAATGCATGTTAAGATGTAATGTTTTGAAAAGAAGTGGCCCGCCGAGTTTCTTGCCGGTCCCATAGTGGATACCTCCCAACTGAGGGGGGACTGAAATCTTCTCCAGGCTGAGGCGTAGGGTTAGAGCCGGCGTATCTTTATTTGACGTAAATATGCGCATTGTAATATGCCTACTTGAAAAATAAATATTTCATTTTCATTTACTACTAGTATACAGCAGAGGTGGGCAAAGTACGGCCCGCGGAACAAATCCGGCCCGCGAAAAGGTTTTATCCAGCCTATCCTTCAAAATTTGTATGATTTGGTCAGGCGCAGGATTTTCTCACACGTCAACGTTGGTGGACTTCGTACAAAAATTGACGTCGCCTAGGTCATGGATAGGACAACATAGTCCACACACGTCCACGTCTTGCATTTATTTATTTTTTACCACATCGCCCCTGGAAAATTTAAAAGATAACTTGCATAGGTACTGATTAAAAATGAAACGGTTGCACGACTTGTACACATTTTAATAAAATAATAAAAAATATTCCATTACATTACTTTTTTCTAACGTACCTAAACAAAAACCAAATGTTCCCCCTGAACATGTTATTTTTAGGATAATGCTCTCTCAGCCTTACCAGAAGGCCACAACTCAATTTTTTATCTTTATAAATGTAGGTAATATCACAGACATGCCTAGCAACTTATCTATTATAATATTTAGTTCTTCAACCATATTCAATCACCATAGCAAATCCATCGCAGAGCACTTACATAGTCCTTCAATACACTTTAAATCATACTCCATACATCATCTAATCACTTCGATACGCACCTCAATAATTTACAGTGCATCGTTAAGAAGGCTAAAGCGGTAAAGAAAACACATTAACCAAAAAGCCTCATACCGAGTTATTATGCCTTACAAAC
The DNA here is from genome assembly GCF_023078275.1 of Leguminivora glycinivorella. Lineage (NCBI taxonomy): Eukaryota > Metazoa > Arthropoda > Insecta > Lepidoptera > Tortricidae > Leguminivora > Leguminivora glycinivorella. The sequence continues at coordinate 16,100,236 of NC_062981.1, forward strand.
CATCACACCTATATACTTTACAAAACTAAAGTATCAAAACTGTTTAGTCTATCTATTTCGTAAAGGCGTACGCACATTGACAGTAGATGGAGATACGATGTTCTGTCATGAATGGCAAAGGAGTTACGTTCATTTGTTTCTGAAGGGTTCGACGCAGTCCTGTGACACTATTGTGAAACTTCTCACTTCGGACGCCCGCAGTGCTTCGAGTATTGTAAGAACACGTGCGCTCTGAATGGACCCTTATACCCCGTAAATATACTACACTTTCTGACAAAGACTCTAATACAACTGACTAAGAATTATAGTCGAAGAGCTAGGGTATGTTAAAGTTTAAAGATTACGGACAGTCTTGGATTGACGACCCATTTGTGTGAGATGTAATTGAATTATAGGGTCCTTATTAATGCGGGATGGGCTTGTTGTAGTATTTAATTAATGTGTGATCCCATGGTTCTATAGTGGCATGATTTATAAATAAAATAAATAATAAATATAGGACATTCTTACACAGATTGACTGAGGCCCACGGTAAGCTCAAGAAGGCTTGTGAATTTATTGTAGCTTACACTGGATTAACCAAAGATTTTACTGTGATATCCAGCAAGTGTCTATTAAAATATGAATTTGTATTACTTGTCATCTTGACTATTAGAGAACTGTGTCCTGGAGAAATAAGCTTTTGACACTCCTCAATTAAAACTGTGATATTGTATGTAAATGTCAATTGACATTATAAACTGAAACAAAAAACTAGTTGTAGGGTCGGAGAAGTGTGGCGTGTCTACTTTAAAAAAACGGAACCTTTTTTCAGTTGCCGATCAGCGGTGGAAGTTTAGCAATGTTATCATCTTTTTTCTCTTTGGGTCAGATTTTTGTGTTACCTACTCCTGACATCAAGCATACACATTTATTCGTTTAATTTTGAAGAAAAACAAAATATGTAGGTACTGATTTTAAGTCTCTTTACATATGTTTATCAATTTGCACAAAATAAGTGCTCATATGTAATATGGAAAATTACTATTAATTGGTAACAAAAAATAGTACATGTTTCGTATGTACTTAACTGTCTTTTTTCTCACAAACTGAAAGAACTTACTGTGAACGCTGACTTTCTAACGAACGGATGAAAACTAACCCGCGAGTCGCGAACGCGTTGAACTCTACACCGTGGACACGGGAAATGGCGATCGGCGCCATATTTCCATATTGTCACCCATAACTCTTGATTTTATCTTAATAAAACAACAATAAATTATGGCACGTCTTATTTACGGCCTGCTAGCCCAAGGATCGTGTTTAAGATAAATGCAGTGACGAATGTTACAAAGTTTGCGAAACTGTGAGAGTGCATGCCTAATAGTTTTTTATTTGTATGTAATTAATATGACATTTCAACATGAATTATACTGGAGCCCTACAGCCATTTTTTTAACAATAAAATACTTTCTAATACCTAAGTTTCTTTACCTAACATTCCCATTTCCTTCCTACCAGTGCCTTGCGATCTTTGTCAAATGAACAGGTATTGGAACGGTAAAACACTAAAATGAATGAATGTTTATTCACTTCTTGATACCTACCTTTCTTGAACAATTTAGGTGGCACACTGGTCATTCTTTTGAATAAAGTTAATCACTTATTGTCATACACAATTACACATGAATAGATAGTGCAATGACTATTGCGCTTCTAGTAACGGTTGTACATATTACAGAGAACATAATTGATGCAATCAAACTATAAAAACACAATATACATATTCATACATATTCTATAAAAGATGCCGCTGCTAATACTTGACATCCATTGAGCAGCAATGACATCCACGTTAATATCCTCTTAAAATTCATTCACTCAGCGATTTTACGCAACGTACAGCATGTTCCCTCAAGGATGCACGCTTGAGTGAATTTATGAATGAGTAGCAATCGATTTCATAACGGTCACTCACGCATTCTTATTCACATATTTCTCATCAACTGTAGACGCTTACCTGATATAAAGTGGACTGAAAACTATCAAGAACTGTGCGTGAACAGAGATCAAACTACACAGGTCCAACTGAGAGCATACACCTCGCATTTTGCATAACAAGATCTAAGGCTTCCCGCAAACCCGTGAAGTATGTGAAATCATTCATTTACTGATTCATTCACTCACCGTGAAAAGTATTTCCTTATTATTTTCTATATCAATGGGCAATTTGTACATGCTTGTGTATAGTGCTTGTATATCTTGGATTTTGAACTTTAATTTGATCATAAGAAGACTGTGGACAAATGTTTATTATAATTTGGGAAGGTAACCATTTTACGTGCTCTTTGTAAGTCTTGTATAATATGAGTTGAAGTGATTTGATACGGCTGATTCGAGGATTTTTAGAATCTGCTTTGTGTGGTGTCATTAAATCGTGTCAGTGTCACTTGTGCCATTTAAAAGGCTCCTCAGTGAATTCAAGAACTCTTGACAAAAGTCTATTTTTGTGGTGTCTCCGCATAGGTGTGTTCGTAACTCTTTTGTTACAATGTGAAATAATTGGAATCCAAGATATATTCAACTGAAAAAGTCTTTTGGAAGTAACCACTGAATTCTTCATGTACCTACCAATGTTTTTGTTTAGTTTTTTTCATTGAGTGAATAAATGTAGTACAAATTTGAAGAAAGTTCAGAGTTGACTTATCTGAGTTGCAAATAAATACGTGCATACTTAAAGTAGCGCCTACATTTTCAAAAGGGTTAGGCAGATGACACAGATATATGAAACAGCTCAAGTTACACTGCCACTCGTATGTAGCAATTAAATGGCTAAAAGGAATCGATATTGTGACATTGCAATGAGAAGTTGCTAGCCTTTTGCCTAGACTGTACCTATAATTGAACCCATATCCTACATTCGACATCTATGACACCAACGGGAGGAAAGAGGGTTGGAGAAATTCCTCATACCTTCTGTTATTCACATAAAACAACCCAGATCTAACTACTTGAAAAAAAATCCACTATAATATTGACAAATTCACCCTAAACTTCCTAAAAATATTATTAGTTGCCCCACTTAGCCGCCATTTTAAAGCAAACAGCCGAGCAAGCCCCCGCACTTGTTTGAGCAGATAAGGGGCAGCCCTTGAGCCTTGAACCAAAACAAATATGTGCTCAGCTCTCAAGGACGCTGCAAGCCGAGATTAGGGCAGGGTTGGCAGACGGCAGGTTTGGGAAAGATAACAAGGTATTTGTTAGAAATATAATTTATGAGTAAGATAAATACTTTTCTGTGTACAACTTACCGGATGTATATGTGGCAAATTCCAAAGCTTAACATTGGATATAAGTACATGCTCTGTTACGAGTATTGTGGTTTATCGCTATAAACCGACAATCGATAGCTATTAGAAAATCTATAGGTACTATAGGTACCAAATTGCACTCTTTATATAGATACTTACAAATGAATATGTTTAAAAAGAAACATATTCACAATAAGTAATGTAAAGTAGGTACAAAAGTAGTAAATAAAAACGTTTTTAAATATGTACTTATGTGTAAACGTTATTCAACATTCTTAGGTTGACAAAAGTTAAAAGCGGGACAAATCTCGACTGGGGGGCAAATGTAACTTGTCCATTTTTACCACGTTTTACAATTATTATTAAATAGAGTGTGCACCGGTTATATGGCAGGTGAGTTCAGTGGATATGTGTAAACCTCAACGTCATAGTGTAAAAACCGGCCAAGTGCGAGTCGGACTCGCGCACCGAGGGTTCCGTACAAACCTGCAAGGTTTACAAAGTTCGTTTTTTTTTTTCGTAACTAAAAATTTAAGGTTTTCGGAATTTTTCCTTTATGTGTGCTATAAAACGTTGCTTCATGCCAAATTTCAAGATTCTAGGTCGACTGGAAGTACCCTTTAGGTTTTGATTCCCTTGCGAGTACTTGCGAGTTTCAAAATATGCAGCTTAAATTGCTGTTTCTTTTGATTGCGTTGACATAGAAGTTTGATTTTGTTACAGCTTAAAGGTATTATAGACCTGAGTATTTGGTATGAATTTCAATTTAATACCTCTACGCGTTTATGAGGAAATGGGTAGTAAGGCTAAAATTATTAAAAAAAAATATATTATGTGATGTAACTAAAAATTTATGGTTTTCGTAATTTTTCCTTTATCTATGCTATAAGACGTTGCTTCGTACCAAATTTCAAGATTCTGAGTTCACGGGAAGCACCCTGTAGGTTTTGATTCCCTTGCAAGTGTCGAAAATTTGCGGCATAAACGGCTGTATCTTTTGATTGCGTTGGCTTAGAAGTTTGATTTTTTCACAGCTTTAAGGGACAGTAGACCTGAGTAATTGATATAAATTTCAGCTTCATACCTCCACGCGTTCCTGAGAAAAAGGGTCTTGACAGACGGACGGACGGACGGACAGACGGACAACAAAGTGATCCTATAAGGGTTCCGTTTTTTCCTTTTGAGGTACGGAACCCTAAAAATGGAAAAAATGGATTATTTATAATGGCCCCCCAGTCGAGATTTGTCCCGCTGTACCTTACTAGTTTTTAAAAAGGAAAAAAACACAACAATTACCTATAATGTAATAAATATTAAAACATAAAAAACCAACTGACAACCTTATTTTAGCTATCTTGTTTAGCTAAAGGGCTGACTTTTAAGCAAACTGAAGATGCGTTCCTTCCAAAATTACAAACTATACGAGATAAAATTTAAAAAGGGTAGGGGAGGCAATCTGACGGGGGTGATGTTAAACAGAAGTTTTGATGTATAAGGTACATATGAAAGTAAATATTAAGGTCTTATCTTAGCACACTATGTGAACTCCACACCAACTCGATTCAGGCTATTCCCTCTAGTCTTACCGCTTAGTTTTACCAGTTTAACCACTGGGAATTTCCTTCCCAATAGACTTACTGGTAGTAAGGGCTAGGCAATAGGAATAGGTAGGTTAGGTTTGGGGCTTCGTCGAAACAGTTGTCGCGTCTGGTTTCGTACAAAAAAGCAAAGTCTTGCAATCAGTAAGTCTATTGGGAAGAAAATCCCAATGGTTCAACTGGTAAAACTTCGCGGTAAGACTACAGGGTCCTCGATTCAAAGCTAAATATTGAGATTTAAGCCCTATGTAGTAGGTAGGTATAATACCTCACAGCAGAATTTTCAAAATTGCCGTTAAGGTAGTTAGCGACGTGTGGTCTACGGGTCGTCCACGTGTGTGTCATAGAAAGTGTGAGTCGAGTTGGTGTGGAGACATTTAGCTTCCTAAGTAAGTATCTATCTACTAGCTACGCTACGTAAAATAAGTTTTTTTGCTAAAATTTCATTTTTGGCACAAGCTTTTATCGCCGACTGTACCTTTCTTTCAACAGTCATCTACTCCTCTCTGGGACGTTTCTAAAATCCCCTTACTCGATGGGGATACGACGTTTCATAACAGAGTTCCTATGACCACCTTTCCGCTCCATCATCAGATCAGTTCCATGATACCATAATATTGCATTGTCACGTGATTTACATATGTGTGAAAAATTTCAGCTCAATTGGAAACCGGGAAGTGGGTCAAATTTAGCTTCTACGATTTGACCCAAACTAACATACTAACAAGGCAAGTTGAATAAAAGCTTGTAAAAATAGCTTAGTTGGCGAACAGTTTCTACACTTTCTACGTCGTATCAAGATTTTGGAAAAAAGGCAATCGTCTTCAAATTACCGAAAGCGTAATTACGGCAAAAAATCTGGAAATGTCCGTGATTTAAAAAAAAAACCTAAAATTATCGATTCTATAATAAGCCCCCATACGTTAGGACCCATGCTGGGAGACCGGTCGAAATTCAATCAATAGAAATTTATTGCCCAGATTCGCGAAGATTCCTTTGAAGACGATTGTGAGGCGGGCTACTTTTTCTTTTTTTTTTCTCTAATAAAATGGCGATGGCGCGAGCGGCTATTGTGCACTAGGGCAGAAATGACAGTCAAAGTTACGCCCACTCTTTTTAAGCTTTTTGTCCGGATTTCAAAAGTTTTTAAAGATTATAGAATAAGGTGAGGTTCGGTTACCGGTGAGTTTGGGTGGGAGAGAGTGGATGCAAATATATTTTGCTAAAATTTGTTCAAATTAGAGAGCAGTGATAAAGTGGGTTTAGTTAACTAAATGGGAAATGATGAAAATTGTTAAAGCTTCTTTAGAATTTGTTTTTGTTTTGTATCATCACTAGGTAAATAAGTATCCTATGATCCACCAAAATGACAAAGACGTTTATCACTCTGAACTGGAAAATTTTGCCGTTTTAATATAACAGTTATTAACGAACTACTTATAAAAACCATACTAAATTGAGTAGGTATAGAGGTATATTTGATTTGAAATACGTGACCTTTACCCAATCAAAAACACCCATACAATAAAAATAGTTTCGGCATGTAATAAATTCAGTAAGTTTCATGTAAAAAAATATGGAATCCAAGCACCGCCACAGCGTGATAACGCCGTCATTATCGGAGATAAACAAGCCCGAATGCCTCTAGTGGCCATCTAAACACGTGTTCAGACTATATTGTTACACCACTACCCAATCCGGAACGTCCCAACTACACGATGAAACGTCAAGCGGAATTGGTTGAAAGCTTAGCGCGATAAGGTTCTATTCCGATTGGTCACTACAGTTGGAAGTCGCACCAAGCAATCGTTTCGTTTTGAATCATATTTAACAAATCTTACGGTTGAAGCTTCTTTGTGTGTAAAACTTAGCCGTAATAGCCGTAAAAGTGAAGAATATCACTTGATTTTTAAGGGGCACTTTAAGGCTCTCCTTAGTTCTCGTAGAATTGTGTTACGGCGATCCATCAAATTGGAGACGTTTCGAACTTCTATTGAGGTTTTTGCCGCTCGCTCATTTCCTGTGTCCCGGGGCTAAGGTTTCGGCTAAATTTTTGCGAACACAATTAGATTTTTTGAAACGTTTTTTCGATTGGGTCAGTGTTATATTACCGGGGTAAAAATGTGGAATTTTTTAGGCTGAAGGGTATCTATGGTCGGATTTTTACCGAATCTTTTTGGGATTCTTTTTTTTTTAACAATAGCCATGGCTATTTTTGCCCAAGCCGAATTTTTAACCTGAAAAAAGTAGACCATGTGTGTTGCACACACACAATTCTTTTTTTTTTTCAAGATTTATGCCAGAGCTTCACCTAATTCTAGCGTATCGTAAAAACCGTAGGCTTTTTGTCGTCGCCCAAAAATTCGCAGTTTCCGGCTAAAAAAGGAATGTGGTAATGTGAGCCCGCGGCGAATTGCTACACACGTGCAGATAAGTGTATTTTTTCCACTTGTTACTATATTTTGAGAAAACAAACTAGAGCTGCAGCGTTTTAGGGATCCTTCGAATGTTATTTTAGGTTTTATGGTAATCAGAAATACATGTGTTTGTTTTCACAAACTGACCCTGACGCCCCTTTTTCTCATCAAAAGTAAAATAATTAAAACCATTTTCATATATAAATTGCAATTTCAAAATCGCCATAAATAATGGGTATAAGAAATAATTTTTAATTGATAAGTTGACTGTTTATCTTTCTTTAAATAATTTTTGAATGTGTTAATAAAATTGAATAAAGGTTGAAAAAAAGGTTGTAGACGTCCATTCGAATAAGTAATTGCCTAGTACCTACTCACTTAGGCACAGTTAGGCATTTAGTAGAAATATTGTATGTATAAATACCTTCATTTATTTATTTGGTAACAGAAAAACACGTTAGGTTCATACACCTCTCTTACTTCTACCAAAACTATGCGACACTATGGGTTTACTGTGATTGGTAGCTATGTCTAACTTGCCAATTTTTGTTATATAGTTTCAATGTAACATAATCATAAATTGTCATTATATATTTTATTTACAGTACTCCATATAATTTCATTTCAGACAGAACCCGCCACCAAACTTAATAAAAACACAACTTTTTACGTCCTCCTAGATTGTCACGTGTTACTGATTTGTGTTTTTGTCGCCAATGGTAATGGCGCGTGTTTTGGCGCTTCCTCTGCCGCCTTAACGCCATGCTGCGACCAAATCTGCGCACGCGCATGTGACCATGATTTTTGACATCTTAGGACATACATCTAATGTAAAATTTGTGCATGTAGTCACTGCACAACCACCACTTATTTACTACATAGCTATAGGTAAACAATTAAACACATATAAAAATCTGTTCTTTTTTCGCAACTTAAAAATCGCGTTGTTATATTTCAGTACATTACGATACAAGTGTGGAAAGTAGGAAATTCAAAACGAGTGTATATCGTACGACGTTTTTCAGTACAGGCAGCCTTCTGAAGTTTCGACCTGGAAATAAATTAACCACTTTATGCACTAGTGCGGGTAAAAAACACCATCTGTACCTTTCTTCCGCACTCATCGTTGTGATATCGCAACGGTCCTGAAAAAACTATTCATTGATTATTTATTTTATTTTATTGTCTCTACTATTTGGTCCCAAAATATATTCACCCTACTTCAAATAAGAAGTAGCTAAGTGTTACACAGCGGCACCTAATTATGGCTCCGAGTAAATAGTGCCGGCACTTTGTCCTTGCGAAAGTCAACAAGTGCCAAGTGCCTTAATGCGCCTTTCATGTCACTCGCTCCAACAATGGGCAGGAAATCGGTACGGTGACGACAATAATTAGCCCCCAATTTGTTTCCTAAGCGAACTACATAAGGGATAACTTTGTGGTGCACTGTACTTAAAGGGTGTTGCGGTCAACAAAAACGCCGTTAAAATTAACACTTGAAGGTTTTGATTGTGGTAAAAAGTTGCGAAGCGTGTTCTTTGGCCGTTTCCTGTGTGATTTTTGGAAAAAAAAGGTGTAGAAAACACTGGCCCTGAGCGATTTGAATGCACTTGAATATTGTTGAGAGTTAAGGGCCATTAATGGTCTACTTATCTGTTAAAAGCATTTAGGAAGATTAAGTGGACACCATGAGGGTAAGTTACCTTATGTTATCGAAATATTCTAAAATTGGCGATTAGTTCTCGATACGAGAGATTCTTGCTTCGCTGGAACCTTGTTTCGTAGGATTCTCTTTTACATAGAAGGATTGTGACTTACTAAAATTTGGCGATAGTAATCAAGCAGGAATAAGGCGAATCAAGAACAAATTAAATTGGCGATCATCATCATCATCATTTCTGCCATTAATCGCCCACTGCTGAGCATAGGCCTCCCTTCGTGTACGCCACTCATCCCGGTCCTGGGCTAATCTCATCCAGAAGTGCCCCTCAGTTTTTGGAATGTCGTCCACCCAAATTTGGCGATATAATCAACTAACTGTTTGAATATCTGACCTAAGTTTATTTAACAGCTTAAGTGATATTTTGCGATCTTTCGAGTTTGCAGTTCAGCAAAATCCATTTTGTTTCATTTTGATGTCAATATTTTTTAATAAAAGAAAAAGAAATCGCCTTTCCTTATAAGGGCCACATCGATTCCTCCCGACACTTACGACATAGCGCCAAAATAATCGCCTGACACAAAACACTTATTAACAGGACCAACATGGGCTTCCATCGAGATCGAAAACGGAGAGAATATTTCAGATTCATGCGTTCTTGCAATTTAAAAGACAAGTATATGATAAAGATTGATCTCTATTCAAATTATGCAACGCTACGATTATGACCATGAGTAGATAGATAGATAGATCAATTCTTTATTCAACCACAAACTTACATGCTTTGCAACACAAAACAAAATAAAGAGAGACGAAATACCTACTAAAAAACTGATACAGAAAAACTTAACATAACATTTTACAATAATTAGTACAGTTATTATTTTAAGTGAAGTATTGGTTGTGGAATGTGCGTTGTGGTATAGAATAGGCGCTGATTCAGCATACATGCTACGGAAGCCGCAGCGCTGATCTTCCGTCAGAACCTTAAGAGTAAAGAACTTAAAGCAGAAATTGTTATCTTTAGGTATTACAATGGTATTTAGATTACATAGAATAGAAAGCTGGAATTCGTAGCAAAATGCATGAAAGCAATGTGTAACGTTCTAAGTATCATTTCATAAATTAGTTAAGTTTGAACTCCCGGCTCAGTATAGGGGTAGTTTAGGTTAGCGCTGGTCTTCCGTCGGAACCACTAGGTTACAGCAAACAAATTAAAACGCTGTATGTGTTTTGGTGGCGTGATGTGGCGCACGATAGGGCAGAGTGGCGATCTCTTATGTCGGAGGCTAAGATCCTTTTTGGGTCACTGAGCCAGTGTAGTAAGTAAGTAAGTATGTAAACAGTTGTATGCAAGCAGAATAGCGATAATAGCGATATAATGGAACTAATACAATAAAAATTGCGATACGTGAACTAGTTCTTACAATATCCCAACATACAAATATATATAGTTCTTACAATATATCAACTTAGGGGGGACTGAAACCTTCTCGAGGCTGAGGCGTAGGGTTAGAGCCGGCGTAGCTTTATTTGACGTTCATATGCGCATTGTAATATGCCTACTTGAAAAATAAATATTTCATTTTCATTTTATATTTGTCTCTGTAACCTCGATATCTTGGTAGGTCTGTAAATCTGTAAACAGCGCTTGAGATGAATTGCGATAAAAAGTCATAAGTCCCCACGATTAAATGATACATATGTCGTTTATTACAACGAAGGCAGTATGTCGATAAGCTGTGTTGGCATACAGTGAACATATTCCAATTGCTAGCAAGGTAGACACTGCGAAAAATAGGGGAAAATTGAAACTAAATAATTACGATTGTAAAAGTTTTTTATTACTACATATTAGCTAGAGTATGTACATATGATGATATCCGCAAGAAGAGGAATGACGATGACGATAGTAAGACCGTTGGTCTCACTTCTGTATATCCTCCATAAGAAAAAAGCTACAGATTAAAATGTCGACAAGATAGTCAATAAAATGTGTGAAGACAATAATAGAGGTATATCATGGCAAGATTCATCGTGGTGAGGCTGGTCGGAGAATTCATGGTTGAGGCTGTCTTCATTAGACCGGTGGACCTAATTTACAGGGCTTAGCACACTAGTGCACTTACAGAAGGTGCGAAAAGGCCGCACCGACAAGATATGCCATATCACGCGACCGTGCTTACCCGCCAGGTCACATCATCTACCTACACTGGTCTCTCTTAAGCGCTCTCTCGCCATGACTTCGCAACAATGATACCGCACAAACAGCTCGATGGCGATAGCATTGTCGCACCTCTTTGAGACGCCGCCGGCGGCGTGTTTGTCCGCTGCTGCAGATGTGTGGCCGAAAAAATGCGCATGACACGAATGTGTGGAACTGCGGCGCTGTTAAGTATAATTATGTCCAGTGTTACATTGTTAATGCAATGTACGCAACACTGATAAATGGTTCGATTTGAACTTTACAGAAACGGATTTTGATGGATATTAAAGTCCAAATCAGGCAGGTACTGCTTTTTAGTTTAAAAATAGACATATCTTGGAATGGCGGTGTCGATTTACTCAGGAAAGTTAGTGTGTAAATTAATTGATTAAGGGGACATGACCGCCGATACCAATTTCACTTTTGACAAAAAATCCTAAAGTAAATACTTAATACATTGACGTTTTATTTGTGCAGTAAAGTAGGTACTGTGACTAAGCATGTCAACATAAAAATAGCTGCAGCAAGCACATCAATATTAAAAGCAGATTAGCCGAAAATATACGAGTATGGTACGATAAGGTATATTTGTAACAAAGAGAGGGATTTATACCTACGCTTAATATTAGCTGAACGTTCTTAAATTAATCAACAATTCGTCAGCCAAATCTAATTCTTAGTATAAGAGAATTGCAACTGAAAGTGAAACGGGGTGCAAGTAATAATTTCACTACCAAATAGTACCAATATGCTCTTCAAAGAATGGGCTCTAAACTTTATACGGCTACTAAAATCAAGCCTCTTTTAACAGCGACTTCCACCAAATGAACCAAGTGTTGTTGCTCGCAACCTGTGAAAACTAACAACTTGCCGCCCGTCCTGTTAAAATTCACGACAAACACCTTTGTTCGGCCCTAGAACAAACAAGTCTGTCGTGAAATCCGGATCAAATTCTTACCATAATAATACAGCTATAAAATGTATCAGACTTAGAAACGACTTTAAAGTTACTGCAATATGGATGGAAATCTAAATACTGCTATAAATCGACCGCATCTTTCCAATTTTGTGATAAATACCATCAATATCACTGTTAAATCAAAAATACTAGCGGCTTGTATTGTATACCATAAGCCACGAAGATAAAGTTTTAAATGATTGAGTTGTAAATTAGTTTGCCCTTCTGATAAAGAGTTCACGCATCGATATACTATTAACAGCAAAGGTGGTATGTTTAACAACTTTCGAGATCTCTTGTTAAAGTCCGTCGAGGTGCGAACTCGAGACTTGTGTAAGTTATTCAAGGCACGCAACACACCGTGATAACTTCGATGGCGGCAGTAAAAGAGGCACGGGTGCGGAATAACTATAGGTTGAAATAACTTCTTTAAAACCACCCCACTTTGTTGAGATTTGGATCTTCGAGCTCGAGCTTTGGCCACTTACAATTAAGTGACATTCCACTGGTATTCTCAATTTTTTGCATAGAACAAGTTGTAATTGTGTTACTTTACTACCTTTATAATAATCCATACTTAATATTATAAATCGGAAAGTGTGTGTGTCATGTCAGTGACATAGGCTACTTTTTGTCTCTTTCTAACCCACCACTTCCCTAAATTGGGAAGTGGAAGTTTTTATGGAGCATTCCGCAATTTTCGAATTAAACGCGAGCGAAGTGGCGGGCAAAAGCTAGTAAAATAATATAGTCAACTCTATACATTTACAAGGGTAAATACAGATGAAATATAAAATTATTTTATATATCTTAAACTGAGTTTTTGTAACTATGAATGTTCAAGGAATAATAGGAATCAGAATAGTTCTATAAACGACAGTGATAAAGTATCTTGGATTTTCCCTTTGACAAAATAAACGATGGACACTAAACCAATTCTTAAGATCTTGCCAATGTCATCCCATAAAATTCATAACTAGCAGCTGTGACGGAAGGTAAGTCAACATCAATGTAACGCATAGGTCGCCGTGAAATCTGTCGCGAAATCTAAAAGCCGTTGCAGATCCATGAATGCCGAACGAGCTTAAATCAAAGCACATGTGTTTGTAATGCTGACACCCGTTCAGCGCGTCGAATCGGTGAAGAAAGCCCGTACAAATCCCTAAGAAATAACCGAAAAACCGAAATTTTTCTGCGATTCGTCACAGCACCGCGATTTCACGCGTCCCTATTGCCGTGTCCTTCTATACGGGATAAAACTACCTTTATTACAGAGGTGTCGCACACTTTTGTGATCTCGATATCGCCGGGTCGGAACGAATCGGGTATAGAAATGTGCCCGATTTATCATTCTTAAACGTTGCCCGAACTTTACATGATATCCAATAAATGGACATCCGCTGGGTCTACGAAATGTCACGTTTCAGAACGGTTTTTTGACACGTACTGACGTTTATTTTCGTAGAACACGTAGGGGTTCAAGATACTGTAAATAAGGTGAATACATAGAACCTGATGTTAGGACGTGCAATTTTAATACCCGCGTACCAAAAACCGTCACTACTTTTAAAAAATCTCGTATCTCACGCTGTTCCTCAAAGTTAAAACGCAGTAAGTCTATATGCATTCCATACATACTTACTACAATTTTCTTTTCATTGACAGACGAAGATACAAGTTTTTTTAAGAGTAGTGACGATATATATAGTCAACCCTAATAGGCCACTGTAGAACTATGTCATAGTGACGTTATAAATCAGATTGTAAAAACACTGTTTGTCATTTTGACATAGTTGTAGAGTGGCCTAGGGATCCAATTGGTTAATTTTTTTTTTTTTTTTTTTATACCACGTCGGTGGCAAACAGGTATACGGCCCGCCTGATGGAAAGCGGTCACCGTAACCTATTAATTGTACAACGATGGTGTTATTGATGATTTCCTCTTATGTACGGGACTTGTGTACCTACTTACAGTCTGCAGAAATAGATGACCTCCTTGAAAACGTTCTATGCATGGGTATGGGAAATCAATTATTATTTATTCTTAAACATGTAATACATACTTATATTTTTTACATCAGTCTCATGAATAGACGAGGTATCATTATGAAAACCAAATTAATGAACACAATACCGTCTGAAAAACATCATCGCGTAAAATATTAATTTGTATTGATTTACTCACGCTTAAATTGATTTAAAATTGCGAAAAAACATCGTGTAAACATTAAAGGACGCGATACGCGGGTTCCATAATCACTTTGATTAAAAATGTTTGCATAAGTGCCTTTTTGGGTTGTTATTTTAAAGGAAATCTGAGCACGGGTATGTATTTTGACAAATTTCGATTCCGACAAGTTGATTTTCTACGAAATTCATTAAAACATAAATGTCAAGAAATAATTTTCGGATTCTTGCCTTGGGTTTAAATTTAACTTCATTTCTATAGGTAGTATATAGCTGACTGTCTTCATGAAACTAGTTCCAACTGAAATTGTAAACTGATGAGTCACGGTAGGTATCTTAGTTCAAAATAGAGTACAAGAATGAACATAATGCCGGTACCAAAACTCACGAGTCGCGGTAGGTAGGTAAGGTTAGTTCTAGTTATTAGTTCAAAATAGACATCATCCTCCTTGCGTTATCCATTTGCATGGCATTTTCCGCGGCTCATGGGAGCCTGGGGTCCGCTGTGACAGTTCAAAATAGACTATAATATTTAAATTATAATGTTCTGCATTTCATGTTTCGGCTGCCTGGATATGACATTAGCTCAAAACCTGGATAAGTCGAATATTTATTCGAAGAGAGACCAAGTCACCTATTCTTTACATAGTGCGATAAGATCCCTGTGTGATGATGATGATTATGTCTGTATTCATAGAAATTTAGATTACGCCGTGTGTACTTCGGTGTGTAGTGTAAGTACGTGTATAAGTGTACATGAAAAAAAAAAAACTAAATGCCTTAGTTTATTTTTAACCCCCGACGCAAAAACGACGGGGTGTTATAAGTTTGACGTGTCTGTCTGTATGTCTGTCTGTCCGTCCGTCCGTCCGTCCGTCCGTCCGTCCGTCCGTCCGTCCGTCCGTCCGTCCGTCCGTCTATCCGTCTGTCTGTCTGTCTGTCTGTCTGTCTGTGTGTGTCTGTCTGTGGCATCGTAGCTGCCGAACGGATGAACACATTTAGATTTAGTTTTTTTTGTCTGAAAGCTGAGTTAGTCGGGCGTGTTCTTAGCCATGTTTCATGAAAATCGGTCTATTAAATATGTCTCAGTAGGAGGTTTTTTCAAAATTTTAATTTTGTTGTTAGGTTATTAGATTTCTTTATCATGTTATTTAATATTTACATAATTCAGTTATGTGAAAAAAAAGACTTATACAAAAACTAAATTATAACCGAAAACCCGACGTAGGTTAGGTACCTACATTATCTGAGGCAAATGATATTTAGGTCCTAGAAAATTATAATACCTACCTATGATACCCATAACATACGTATGTGATTGTGATGTGGGCATTGTTCTAGCAACTTGTCACTGCGTTATCACATTTTCAGATTCTTTCAACCCTGTAATTGCTAATAAGAGCTTAACTTTTTGATATGAAGTACAAGAATCGCTTTTTTATTTTATTTATGTCCACTAAGGGTTAAAGACGGACTGTAACCCATCTGCAACTGGCAGTCAAGTTGCAGTTATCCAATCGAATAGGTAATTTTCCTGTACATAAAATAAAATCTATTATACCGCGCAGAATAAGTCAGATAATTATAAGAAAATTAGTTATTTTTAAACTCAAATTCTTTGAAATAAGTCGGATAGAAATAATATAAAGTACCTAAATGAGTTGACTGTTACGTCACTCAAATCGTTTTCATATTCATTCCATATTATCAAATCGTTCAAATTCGTTTTGACAGTTCTTATTAAAAAGAAGCTGATTTGACTAGAAGGAAAGTACCCTGTTGCAGTTAGGTTGCACTTCGTCTGCACCAGCCCTAATAGGTTCTGCTAAATTCTAAACTTAATAGTCTTAATTATAATCTAGATGCTATCCCACAAATTGCTATAGGCATAATTTCCTACCAGATACCATCGCTACTGTTCATGGCCATCAATTACTTGTACCTATGTAATTACTTGAAACGGGTATCGTTATGTAAGGGTCGTGGTTCTGGATATTCAGGTTTACGTTGTGTTGTGTGTGTGTAATTTGATCAACTTGTTGGGTTGCTGAGTGTCAGGTTAGTGGTTATTATGTTGTGTGATTGATTTCTGCTGTTTTTGATACGGAATATGATCAGCAAAATGAGTTCGGGTTAACACCCCTGCATACTCTTTTGTATGCAGAGGGCTTCGAATAGGTTTCAATGCAATTCATTTGTTCAATATGTCCATGGTAGCAATGATTAACTGAGCTCATAGTGTTCTGCTGAATGTATGTCTATAGGTATAATCTTTAAATAGGTACTTTAATACCTAAAGGTATGTGGTTTGCCATCATAAAAGGGTTCTTAATGTTCTTATACTTCATCTGCAATTTATTAGTGGATTTTTATTGAGTTTTTAGTATGACTCTGTTGTGACACTGATGGCAGGCCACGTAGTTTTGGCGGGAAAGTTGAATGAAAGAAATAAGTATTTGATAATTTGTTATTTATTAAGACTGGGAGATCAAACGAAAGTCTTGAAATTCCTTAACAAATATTAATACTAAAACTTATTCTAATGCCAAAAAGAGAAATCGAATGGTAAATTTGAAAGGAGGATTATAACCTAATTAATTGACACATAAGGAAGAATTCATTAAGTAAATTCAAATAAACTAAAAACTAAAGATACAAGGAATCAAATAACATGGAAGTTACAGCTACATTAAGAAATTTCTAAATTACAGTCTAATTAATTGACACATTCGGCCCGTTTTAGATCATACATACTAAACTTATACATATTAATGAACACTTGAATAACTTCGTTCAATTAGTAATGTACAAACTTATAAACTATTAAAGCTTTTGTCACTGATATGTCTTAGTTCATACCAAAAACTAACTTTTAAACACTTAACTAAACACTGGATTTGATACCTAAGTAAAATACATTACTAACATTCCCGAGCACTCAATATCCAAGTTACAAACTAGAGCTTAATTACCTTCAAATAATCATTTTTACTTAACCTAATTAAAGCTTCGTTTACTCATAAACTTTGTATCACAGACAACATATAATAGAACTCTCTTAAAACTAATGGAAGACGTTGGACAAAGATAAACAAAAACTAAGCAGAAACTGCTAAGACCAAGAATTTGAGATAGCCTGAAACTGGTGCGTCAATAATTACAGTGCAGTTTGTCGTTAAAGCTGTCTACCAAAACTTGAATGGACAATTTTATACTGTTACATTATATCGAAACTAATTTATAGCGAGTGATGTTACATCGCGTTCGCTCAGAGACACATAACGCTAGAGATCACAGTTAAACGACACCTAAAATCACATTTAAACTCTGAGCCGAAAGCGTGGTATCACCAACTCACTGCACTAAGTCTAATGGAAGACATGGACTGCCCGCGAACCGCGAGCCACTAAATCTACTTGTTGGAAGACAAGATTTTGTTTTCACTGCATCTTTACCGAAACAATTTAAGATTTAATCAGAAAAGAAAATTTGAAAGATGGAAGACAGGACGATTGAGCAAATATCGAATTAGATTAATAACAAATCTTACATACGAAACAGTTGTGCTTGTTGGCGGCGTAGCAGATTTCCCGTACTTCGTTGGCCATGTTGTCGTTGATTTCAGAATCGTCGGAAATCAGCTCGAAGCGACTCGTGTTGACAATATTCTGATTTTCAGCGTTGTCGTCGTCTTCCACTGGCGCCGGTTTGACCGGGTCCAAGGGATAGAAAAAGTCGGAGAAAGGCACTATAATAGGTTCCTCAGGATATGCAGTCTTTTGTGATGGCAGGTCAGCGCGCGGCGAATTGTTGGAGATCAGCTCTCCAAGCTTCGACCAGCACTTGTTAAGATTCACACGCGTAGAGCTCGCCACTTTACGAGGAAGCCTCGGTTTGGAGTTCTGTAATAGAAGAAAACACAAATAAGTCTCAAGTATTCACCGATTGAAGCGCGCAATGGGCTAAGTTAAGAAAAGTGCGCGAAAATTTTAAGGGGAGACACTTGATTTGAAGTTTGTTTTTGTTAAGATGATTCGATACATACCTGTCGGTTCAGAAGCTTTGCCCAAGGCGACCTCGGAGGCGACACCTCCTTTTGCGGTGAATTCTCTTCCTTAGCTAAACACATCTTAACTAACGTTAATGCTACGAACTTATTACGAACTATCACTACGATAGAGAGAGCGACATGCGCGCACGACGCGTCAGAAGGGAATGAGTGAATCAGGAAGGGCTGCTCGGCTTATATAGCCGGGGGAGACGCAGCGCGCGCGCGGCGCGTGCGTCGGGAGCGGGGCGCGCGCGCAGCACGAGCGGTAGCGCGCGTTCAGACTGGTTTTTACGGACAACTTCTACGAAGAAAAGCTTTGACGTGCCGCGACTTAGAATAGTTACTTGTACCGAATAGATTGTACTCGTAAAAGATTTATTGATGACGAGCTCTGAGATGACTCCTTGATGAGTTTTGTTTTTGTTTGTGAAGTTTTTCGTTGGCTCATCAGATTACATACGAAAGTCGGACATCAAGAGTATCAGATGCTTATCGAGAAGGGTGATTATTCTGAGGTTGATTTGTGATTCAATGTGCATTGTACTTATCAGAGCTTTTCGTTTGTTTATCCGTCTGTTTTCCGTCACTCCGTGGGCGATTTTCTAGCAAAATAAACAGCGGTATCGTGAGCACTATGAATCACTGGCAGCTGAGGCTAGAGCTGGATAGATAAGTTCCTTTACAGATTTATCATAGCACGACGGTGTCGCTTCCTGCGATTAAATCGGTGCGCTGGCGGCTGCAAATCACGTACTGCGCCCTGATAAATCATTTCCTCCGGTCAGCCTAGCACACGGCGGCTAGCCATGCTAGCGCGCTAGATATCTATCACGGCCTAGAACATAGGCCTGCATATTCTAACTCATAAATTATGCTATTACAGGCTTATGTTGCCTATGATCGTTTTTTATTCGCACATCCCTGTTAAAGGATATCCGCTAGGCGATTACGTTAGGTAACAACTTCGTTTGTAATTAGAACTGTCATACAAGTATAAATCTAACTTCTACATCTTTCTTTTTTTTCATAATTTATACAATTTTCTTGAGATGGTTTTTTTTATATGTTTAGTTGCTTGTTGTGTAAATCTAATTAATAGGTGGTATATTTATAATTTGTTCCATTGTGTTCAATACGAATCTATGAAAAATTATTATTATTAAATAAATAAAAATAATAAATATTATTTGTATGTCTTTCCCATCACGGAACAATGGTATTCCGGACCTTTGGGAGGCGTGCGCGGGGCCGAAGCCAACACGTAGAGGCCCTTTCGACACTTTAATGAAATGTAAGGGGTACACCGAGCGGATGTTGCCCTTGCCCGTATCATGGGACACACGCAGAGGCAACACCCGCCAGGGTGTAAGGACTATTTGAGAGTTAATGGAATCTAAAATGAACTGGTCTATTTTGATGAAAGTGATGGACTAAATACTGGGCTATGGATAAAAAACCGGAC
Source organism: Leguminivora glycinivorella (assembly GCF_023078275.1). Classification (NCBI taxonomy): domain Eukaryota; kingdom Metazoa; phylum Arthropoda; class Insecta; order Lepidoptera; family Tortricidae; genus Leguminivora; species Leguminivora glycinivorella. The sequence continues at coordinate 16,120,065 of NC_062981.1, forward strand.
GCCTGCCTAATAAAACGGTATCCAATTTTATTTCCGGCAGACGGTGACTCGTCCCCACAAGATGGGCCCCCACAAAAAGCGACATCCAAGATGGCTCAAGGGCAACACCGGTGTGAGAACTCAAGGGTGTCGAGAGGTGTACACCGCTTTCTGCCCAGTGGCTGTTAAGCCACTGCACCAACTCGCGTCTTATGCAAATTTTCACTTCCACCCCTGGGGCATATAGCCCTAACGACTCCACTCTGGACGGCCAGCCAAGGCAAGCCAGAGGTAGAGAGTACTGTCCCACCCACCCGCCTTACGGGTAACAGAACTCCCCAGGAGCACTCGGGTACGTGGGGTCGCTGTTCCCCAACAGCTCGCCACAAGCTGCCCTGCGTTGACTGATTGCACTGGTAAAACCAATGGGCGATGGGGTCGTCACATCCCTACGCCTATATTATTATTATTAATAAATTATTATTATTATTAGTTAATAATTTTACATATAATATTTTCCATGTATGTAAATCATTGTGTTATTAAAATATTTAAAATGCCTATCAAGAAAGATATTTGGAATGTTGATGTTATCAAAACTGTTAATAATTTAAACAATGCAGTGAATATTAAATTTATTGGAAATATTCTTTAATCATGTCTGTATTATATGCTATTGAGCGTTCCTTACATCCTGGCTCGCTAACATACACGGCCGCGCACACGTTTATCTTATTTATTGCCGCTCCTCCGAGCTGCATCCCTCGGCTCTGGCCACAGACTAGCCTACGTTCCGCGCGCCATGCATGCCCGAGACAGGTATAGGACCTCTGTGGTGTGCGTATTACGGGATGTTTGAGACCAGTACTTAACTGTCCAAACCCGCACATATACTACATCCCTCCTTCCTTATAGATTTAGAAACCTCTTTCAAGATTATAAAATAAGAACAACTGTACCATTAAGACTTTATTAAAAATCTTCAACTTCAGTTACAACATAACTAACAATGTAAACCCAGCAACTTAATAGTCTACAACTAGGTTAATCTGCCACTCCCCGTCTACTCTCTTGAGATGTACAACGTTCCTTCTATACCTCTGACCTGTTTCGTCGTTTACGACTTCCACATCTCCTCCATTCACTTTTTCCACCGTAAGTGTTGTAGCTCCGAAAGGTGTGCTTAACTTGTTCTCCTTAGTTATATTCTTCATAACGACTTTATCGCCTTCTACCAATGTACATTCTTTTGCTTTTCTTTTTTCATCGGTGTACTCCTTTCCTTTCTCTTTTAATTCCTTGTCCTTGTCCCTAACCTCCATATCTGCATCTTTATTTTCTAAATTGAAATCTCCTTTTCGACTCAGGTCGCTTACCATAGGGATTTTATCTCTAAATTGTCGTCTAAAGAATAGTTCTGCGGGTGTTTTTCCTGTCACTGAATGTGGTGTACTGTTATACATTCCTATGTATTCGATTAAGGCCAATTTCCAATCTTTTTTTCTACTTGGCTTATCCTTAACCTCTTCAAAATGTCTTTATTCTGTCTCTCGACTTCTCCGTTCATTTGCGGCCAGTACGGGATCGTTGAGTGTAATGTAATCCCTCTTTCTTTGCAGAAAGATTTGAAATGATCCGATATAAATTGACGCCCATTGTCCGCCGTGATGGTCGCCGGGTCACCCAAGCGACTGAAAATTTCTAATAGGTGTTTTGTCATTTCCGTACTGTCTATTTTTCGGCAGATTTTAACTTCTTTATACCTGCTAAAATAATCAATTATCACAAAGATATGATCTCCGCTGGGTAATGGGCCAAGCAAATCTATGGCCACGTCTTTCCATGCTTCATCAGGCAATTCGCGTCGCTTTAGCGGATTAGGCGGATTGGGAGCCGATACTAATGTGCATCCTGCACAAGATTTAACTAGCTTCTCGGCTTCTCTATCGTACTTAGGCCACCAAACTTTCGCTCTCAACCGGGCCTTCATGGCGACTATTCCTGGATGACCTTCATGAGCAGCTGTGAGGATTATCTTCCGAAGATCTTTTGGAATAACTATTCGTGTTCCTCTCAGGAGAATCTCTTCATAAAAGCATAGCTCAGTCTGAAACAGTTTATATATTTTTACCTCCTCATCCCAGTTATTGTGGTACAGTCCAGCCTTGACTTTTTGTATTTCTGGGTCTTTTTCAGAGTAGTGTAACGACCCGATGTCCTCGCCTCTTACAAATCTATGTATATAATTATATGAATAATCTGACTTTGTTTCTTTTAGACAATTGTCTATGTTAATTTTGTGTTGTATGATTTCATAATAAGTAATATTCTAATCAAATAGTTACACTATTTGAATGCAGTATTTGTAAAATTAAATATGCTTAGAAACAAAATTCCAGGAAATTAAAAATAACAATTCTCGGAATTGAAGCACGTACATTCCGTACAACGATCACTGTTGCTACCCGCAGCACAAGGCCACGCTGGGGAGATCACACGATAGAAAAATAATAATCATTCCCGGAATTCAAACGTACATAATTTACAAAGATCAACATTTCTAAAACTGTTGCCAAAAGCGTTATTATCGAGGAAAGCAGTAAATCGGGATAAAAATATGAAAGTTAGCGTAATTTACAAAATCAAACATTCCTTACACTATTGCCGTAAGCGTTGTTATCGAGGAAAGCGGAACTTTGGACGAAAAATTTCAACCAATGAGACGCTAGAGAATCGCGTCCCGGGCGTTTGGGGAGCGTCACCAAGAACAGCGCATGCGTCATATTCGGGGGAATAAAACTCTGAGCGCAGCGTCAGATGGGGTCATTAGGTTCGGGAACGTTGAAGACATAACATTAAAAGAATAGGTAATTTGATTCGAGAAGCTTGAAGAAGTACTTTGTGACTACGGAGGAGGCTGGAGCTAAGGTTTGCATAGTTCAGAATAAGGAGGTTTAGTGAGTAAGCCAATAGAACAGTTATGAAGAATGAAGGAGCTAGCCATCGAAGGTGACATAAAGAAGACCTTCTGACATTAAGAAAACAGGTATTAATTATTTTTTAATAATTTTAGTGCGCAAGTGAACTACATAATTAATTACGTGACGGTTTTCATTGGCATTTTTATGTGTTATTTAAATAATACTATATAGTTCGTGTGGCATAAACTAAAGAACCCCGCTTTAAGTACGTAATTGCAATAAAACTATTTTAGCTACATACCTTTTTACATTTACAATCCATCGGGACACTAGCTTGCTTTTATAGTGTAAATATTTCACTAACCAATTCACTAAGACACAAACACAGTTTATAACACAATGCTTATTGCTTTCCATTATTTTTCACATACACAAAAAGTTAATAAAGTGTTGATAATTTAAAGATCTACTCTACATCCCGGCTCTGTGACAAGTCTACAAAGTACGTAAGATTAGATCTTCGCGGTTATAATTTTAGTTCATTATTACACTGTTATTGCAAGTATACTTTCACCACGTAGTTCGCGTTCGCGTTGTATTTGCCTATCATTATGTATCAATTACAAACAATTTAGATTAATAAGACATCGCGTTAAACCGAGCGAAAAACGACATGCGATTTATTCCTGTGACGTAATAGAACTAAACCGCTCGTGCATTTGATACCAGCCAGCGCGGGTCTTGACCTTCGAATTTCAAAAATGGCGGATGATTTTGATCGCGTATCGCGAGAGGGCGCGAATTCTGTACTTTCGATATTTTATTTAACGTACTAATATATATTCTGTGATTTAATCCAATATCGTGTTTCAATGCGATCTAGTAGTTGTTTTAATATTTACTGTGTATATGAATAGTGATTTCTTAGTGTATTCCTAAAAGTCGATAATAATTTGGATTGCACGTTCGACGCGACGCGAGGCGGGCGGCCATTTTAAACTACACTGTGTGTCCGACTAGATAACTTAGCGCGTCGGGGTCAACTTATACTGGGCGTGTTGTTACTGTGTTTATTTGAATTTAAAAGTTATTTTATATGATATGTACATTAAATAAGTAGGTAAGTGTCATTCAATTATACGTATTTTCTATACTACGTCGGTGGCAAACAAGCATACGGCCCGCCTGATGTAAAGCGGTTGTTAAAAGAGAACGCTTATATTCCAACGCTAATAGGTAAATTATTTGATTTGATTTGATTTACAATTAAGCAGTTTTACTTTTGATTATGAATTGAGCAATCTTGATACTGTAGTATAAATTTAAAGATGATAAATAAATAAATAAATAAATATTATTGGACATTCTTACACAAATTGACTGAGTGTAAAGTATAGAAGAGAGTGATATTTTTTTGTTTAGTGTTCTGAATTACGGTTTGATAAAAGAAGTGACTTTACGATGTTTTCCTAAGGAAATAACTATATCATAATAACATGTGATTAGATGATTATTTTGCTTATTATGTATTTTGATTACTATTTGAGTATAAATAATATATTTAATGTGTACAAATGTTACTCGTCAATATAAACAACAAATACGATGAGTTAACACAGACTTATTGCATTACTCAAATACAATGAATATGGGGAATTATGTCCCAAATGATATATTTAATGTGTACAAATGTTACTCGTCAATATAAACAACAAATACGATGAGTTAACATAGACTTATTGCATTATTGAAAAATAATGAGTATGGGGAATTATGTCACAAATATTATATATAACATGTACAAATGTTACTCATCAATATAAACAACAAATACGATGAGTTAACACAGACTTATTGCATTACTGAAATATATTGAATATAGGGAATTATGTCACAAATAATATATTTAATGTGTACCAATGTTACTCGTCAATATTAACAACAAATTAGATGAGTTAACATAGACTTATTGCATTACTGAAATATGATGAATACATTATGCAACATATTACTAAAAGTTCTTTATGGGGAATTATGTCCCAAATAATATATTTAATGTGAACAAATGTTACTCATCAATATTAACGAGAAGTTAGATGAGTTAACATAGAATTATTGCATTACTGAAATATAATGAATATATTATGCATCATATTCCTAAAAAGTCCATATGTGGACAATCCTCTCTCATGTATGTTGAATAACATCATTGGTATAATTTTACCATCTATACTATTTTCTTTTCTATATTATTATTAGCTGTTTCTACTTAGAAGATTTTGAATATTTGATTGAAATTAATTTTGATAATGTTTTTTAACATTTATGAAATATCAGTTCATTTTGATGGCACGAAGTAAGATCTTTATTATTTCTTCACTGCTGTTTGATATGAAATATCAGTTCATTTTGATGGCACGAAGTAAGATCTATGTTATTTCTTCGCTGCTGTTTGACATAATGTTCAGGTGGACATTTTATGGTTTAAGTGCACTAACCGAGCGGAACGCAGAGTTAGGAGTCATACTGTATAATAGAAACAGTCGATTCACGCAACTTATACTTAATGAATTGTATTCCTGACTAAGGTCATATTAAGGCTAAGGCCTATTACAATTATTACCTAAGGGTAAAAATGATCTACGGATCTGCCATCAAAGCTTACAGTCTGACTAAGGTCATATTAAGGCTAAGGCCTATTACAATTATTACCTAAGGGTAAAAATGATCTACGGATCTGCCATCAAAGCTTACAGTCTGACTAAGGTCATATTAAGGCTAAGGCCTATTACAATTATTACCTAAGGGTAAAAATGATCTACGGATCTGCCATCAAAGCTTACAGTCTGACTAAGGTCATATTAAGGCTAAGGCCTATTACAATTATTACCTAAGGGTAAAAATGATCTACGGATCTGCCATCAAAGCTTACAGTCTGACTAAGGTCATATTAAGGCTAAGGCCTATTACAATTATTACCTAAGGGTAAAAATGATCTACGGATCTGCCATCAAAGCTTACAGTCTGACTAAGGTCATATTAAGGCTAAGGCCTATTGCATTTATTACCTAAGGGTATAAATTGATCTACGGATCTGCCATCAAAGCTTACAGCTTTTGGGAATGGGTTATGGGATTAGCTTAGAGTGAAATGAAGTAGGTAGGGGTTTCTGGTGAATACTTGACGTTTCAATCATCGGAATACCATTAGGAATTGTGAAACGTTTTCTAGCCATTCGCTGAGTCTTATACTCCTAGGAATAGGGAGGTAGGGATTAGGAAGCCCAATCAAGGGACTTTCCCACAGTGATTGGTTTAGGGAGACTCCATACCCCACCTAGTATAGGAAGCGTTAGTTTTAGCATTCAGATTTTATTAGATTAAATTCCATAACTTTAGAGTCACTTCGGCTTATCCGACGCTTCTCGTGCGACAGGAGTCACAAGTAGGAGTTGGGGATTTTTACCAAAAACCTTTTTTATGTTTATGTATTTATTATCTACATCGTTGCACCTGGAAGGACTACAAGGACCACTGTTTCTACTCTAGCTGAGCTACTGCTATTGTCAACCAACTCCAACGACTGACGAGAGTTCCAGTATCCAGATTCTGCAGTATAGTACAAATACATGAATGATTACTTAACTAAATTATCGTTTTGTTTGTTATATTACATTGATTAAAACATGTTCTTTGTTACTTTGCTTCCGTTATTTATCTACTTCTTATAATATCCTAACTTTAATATAATCTAACTTTCTAAGATCTAAAACTTTATAGTAAATTACCTTTAATTAATTATCTTAGTTTCATTAAATTACAGTTTTGTAAGGTATGCAACTCTCCTCCTTGTTAAAGAACCAGGGGTTACTATGCACAACTACGGGGTTCTACCACTTACTAGACGATCACATCACTTTTTTGGCCATACGTTTAAATGCAAGACAGAGACAGATAGTTAAAGTAGATTTGCTTTTAGGGTTCCTTGAGATTTAGATTAGTTATTGGGTCAGTGGGTCTTTGGGTTTAAGGTAACGTTTAGGTGGGGCGAGGGGGCTTTTACAATTTGGTGCCGTGACCAGGATTATTATTTACTGAACTTAAAATTATTACCATTAGTAGGATGTATTTAAATGTGTTTCGATTTGTTTGTGTCTTTGTTTTGCTAGTGGCACGCGAGTGTCACAATTTGTTGCCGTGTTACGGATGCAAAGAGTTGAGAGTTGCATATTTATTATTACCTTTCTAACATTGTTTTTATATTTTTAGGTCTACATTACTAACCTTGTTCTTGTGAAAAGATGGGTCAAGAGTTTACTAAAAGTGGGGGCAGGTTAATTGAAGCTATATATTGTGATGTTATTCCATTATTTTCTTCTTCATACATAGTATAGGAAAGCTAGGAGTCTCAAAATGAAGAAGATATCAGGCAAAAGATATTAAAAGTAACAACAATTGGTAAGAAGATAAATGAAGCCAGACTATAATATAGCAGTTATATTTTATCAAGGTAAGTGAGCATGTTTGTAATATTTCTTATTCGTGTTTACTTACGTAACTTTATATATTTATCTTACCGGATTTATATTGTATTCGATTACAATGGAATTTTTCTGTGGATAATTCTACTGCATAGTTGTCGTTTTGATATTTCTACTTTTATTTTAGAAGATTACTTGTGTTAGTTTGTCGTAGCTATTCTTGAAAACGAGAGACATAAAACAATTCAGCTTTTCAATTAACAATTCTATGAAAATTATGATCTTTACATACAAGAGGACATTTATAAATAATATTTAGAGGCGAGTGATTTAGCAAAATATTTCAATTTTAAATAGTCTCTTAAACTAAAGTAATTACTTGTCGGATCATAATTATTAGTTTATTATTTTGAATCAAGTATACGTAATATTGCATTTCAAAGGAAAATATTTTTCACATTTTAGGAATTTTACGATGTGTCGACTCAGTTACGCAATAATTTCACTACTCTGTTTGACTACTATCATATCGTGTTCGATTATTTCATATTTGTATGTTTTGGTAAAATATAAAAAAAATATGTAGAGATCGGAGGATCTAGTGGTGTCAAAGTTTAACTCATTGTACCTGTCAGTAAGACACAGATAATCAAGTCAGGTAAATGTTAATAGTGTCATTATTGTCATTCTACACCAATTTCACAAACTTAAATAAACTTTCATTAAAAGGTTAAAGAGTGAGAAAAAGAAATCAATATTAAACTTAAAAGGGTTTAATTTTCAGAGTTGGTTGTTTGTATGTATGTATGTTTGGAATCACTTAGAATTTATTTACCATCTATTCAATTTTATCAAAATCGATGACGTGAATAATTATTTAGATTTGAATACCAACTTAGCAATAACCTCTGTTTAGAAATTTACAATTGTTTCCAATTTACAATTTCAAATCTAAAACCAATCAATAACCACTGTTAAGCATTTCCTATTTTTATGGTTCCTGAATACCATCATTTTCTATTTTTATAGTCTTTTAATGTCATCAAAATCTAAAGATAGCTTGAAGGAAGAAAGTAGTGCAATAATTTCAGTTTAATCGGCATCTAATTTGGGAATTTAGGAATAGTTATTCGACGTATATGATTATTCAATGACAGATGACAAAGTTTAGTTAACAAGGGGCAAATAGGTCAAAGTATAAAGAAATCAGTTGTATGGACAATGTAAATGTATGTGTATGTATGTTATTTTTGTTTTTGTTTGCCTCAACTGGTAAACTAAATTCAGTTAGCAGGGGGCCCATATTGCCAGCAATTATAATTGCAAGTAAATAGTTTGTGCATGCAACAGATACATTGTAAGTTTATGTGTATGTTATTCTTGTTTCTGATTAACTTAATTAAGTTAACTTCATCATCATCATCGTAAATATAATATAATGGGCTTATATCATAAAATTATTTTAAAAACAAGTCGTAGTAGTTTTATATTTTTGAATTATCATTTTATAAGAGTTAGTTAATAGTGTAAAACTTGCGATGTCATGGGGGCAAGTTTTATTACGAAGTAACTTTCATTAACATATCTTTTGAAATATTTATTAGAGAAACGTTTATCTATCAATAATTGAGAGTAGACTATAAAGTATAAAATTAATATGTTTCACAATTTTAATTCAAGTCGAACTTATACTGAAAACGTTACGCTGAAACAAAAGAATCCCGAATTAATCATAGCTACTGTTACAATTATTTGGGTACAGGAAAACACTAAAAGGAGAGCGATTCGTAAATTAAAGAAAAATATAGTAGGTACCTATACTTATGATATAAGTATGTATATTATTTTAAATTTCTGATCAATTTGAAAAATTTAAATAGCAACAGGAAAAAGAGAGAGCTTTTTAATTATGATATCATACATTATTTTTACTGTCATTATCTAAGTGGACTTGCAGGTATGTCAGAAACAGTAAAATTGGGCGTATGAGGAAGGATGAAATCTGAACGAGTAGTATAGATGAAATTCGCATAATAGAAAGAAGAGAGGTTTAGCTAGATGAATGGATGAAGAGTCGTTTGAAGATATGAAGGGTTTCCTCATGTTTGCAAGTTTGAGAATAGTGACGGCAGTTATTGGAATTTTAGAATGGGGAAAGGGTTACACAAACTTGTTATCACGAGAGTTATGTGTTAGGATAAATAATTTATACCTTTTACAGGTACATTCTTTTGGTAACAACATACTCTACATGCCGCTAATAAACGAACTAAACACACACCCTGTGTCTTTATGGGATAAATCAGATAATTTTGTTTGTCATAAAATGTGACTTAACATTATCAATAAGATTGAAATATTGATTGTCTGATTACTCTTATAAATATACATAGGACATATGCCGAGAAAGGAGGAAAATTATTGACTAGTATTGAGTTGTGGACTGGTTTTTCGAACTATGGGGAGAACAATTGTCGGTGGTTACCTGAGAAATTGAAAGGCTTTTTCATTCTAGTAAAGAGATTTTTGTAGGTTCATAATATCTGGGCAATGTAGATAGCGGGTTACCTAATCGTGCAATGTGATTTAACTACCCATATGAGGATGCAAAAATTTTACCATTAGGGTACATTTGATTCACAACCAAATGCTTTATTGGAATGGGAATTCTGGCTGGTGGCAATTTGACTCATGTGTCTGGATAACCATTAAGTTCATAATTCGTGCTGGATCAGTGAGGTTCCTTTGAATATTGGTCACTTTTACTCACCACAACTACGAAAAGGGGAAATTGAAAATTTCAATAACTGAATTTATTTTGCTGGTTATTTTTGACAAACATTAATCAAATTATTTACTATATTTCTCTCTATCTAGGAGAATTATTAAATCAAAATAAGTTTTGTTCACAAAAGTTGAATCATAATTAACACTGGCCTCGAGAATGGCAGACTTTGGAATCATCATTCCATTCTTATAATACTACATACTAACATAAAAGTTACCCTGGAAGTCAAACAATTCTAGCACTGACTAGTGTAACACGATGTCAGGTGATAAATCCGCGATACTAGGAAAGTGGAGTATCACATGCATATAGAATTTATAGTTTGGAATCTCGGACAACTATCGATGGCCATGGCCAAACCATTCAACACATTTCACACCATATGGCAGTTGAATCTAAGGATTTGTCATTCAAAAGGCTAGTTCAAAAAGAATTTGTCTTAGTTTTAAAGATAATCAAAAATGGATACCGAAATAGATATTCAGTTTCCTAGACAATTCAGGAATTAGTTGGAGCGGCTCTCATATAGAGGTTTAATTTACCGAAGTACTCATCCCGGAAACATATCATATTTTACCGGAATTAAAGGGTTAAGACAACGATATCTCATTTTGAATAAAAACATTTGTGCTCCGAGTCAGGTTTGAGAAACCATTCTCTATGCACAAATGTGGGGGCAATTGTAACGACCCGATGTCCTCGCCTCTTACAAATCTATGTATATAATTATATGAATAATCTGACTTTGTTTCTTTTAGACAATTGTCTATGTTAATTTTGTGTTGTATGATTTCATAATAAGTAATATTCTAATCAAATAGTTACACTATTTGAATGCAGTATTTGTAAAATTAAATATGCTTAGAAACAAAATTCCAGGAAATTAAAAATAACAATTCTCGGAATTGAAGCACGTACATTCCGTACAACGATCACTGTTGCTACCCGCAGCACAAGGCCACGCTGGGGAGATCACACGATAGAAAAATAATAATCATTCCCGGAATTCAAACGTACATAATTTACAAAGATCAACATTTCTAAAACTGTTGCCAAAAGCGTTATTATCGAGGAAAGCAGTAAATCGGGATAAAAATATGAAAGTTAGCGTAATTTACAAAATCAAACATTCCTTACACTATTGCCGTAAGCGTTGTTATCGAGGAAAGCGGAACTTTGGACGAAAAATTTCAACCAATGAGACGCTAGAGAATCGCGTCCCGGGCGTTTGGGGAGCGTCACCAAGAACAGCGCATGCGTCATATTCGGGGGAATAAAACTCTGAGCGCAGCGTCAGATGGGGTCATTAGGTTCGGGAACGTTGAAGACATAACATTAAAAGAATAGGTAATTTGATTCGAGAAGCTTGAAGAAGTACTTTGTGACTACGGAGGAGGCTGGAGCTAAGGTTTGCATAGTTCAGAATAAGGAGGTTTAGTGAGTAAGCCAATAGAACAGTTATGAAGAATGAAGGAGCTAGCCATCGAAGGTGACATAAAGAAGACCTTCTGACATTAAGAAAACAGGTATTAATTATTTTTTAATAATTTTAGTGCGCAAGTGAACTACATAATTAATTACGTGACGGTTTTCATTGGCATTTTTATGTGTTATTTAAATAATACTATATAGTTCGTGTGGCATAAACTAAAGAACCCCGCTTTAAGTACGTAATTGCAATAAAACTATTTTAGCTACATACCTTTTTACATTTACAATCCATCGGGACACTAGCTTGCTTTTATAGTGTAAATATTTCACTAACCAATTCACTAAGACACAAACACAGTTTATAACACAATGCTTATTGCTTTCCATTATTTTTCACATACACAAAAAGTTAATAAAGTGTTGATAATTTAAAGATCTACTCTACATCCCGGCTCTGTGACAAGTCTACAAAGTACGTAAGATTAGATCTTCGCGGTTATAATTTTAGTTCATTATTACACTGTTATTGCAAGTATACTTTCACCACGTAGTTCGCGTTCGCGTTGTATTTGCCTATCATTATGTATCAATTACAAACAATTTAGATTAATAAGACATCGCGTTAAACCGAGCGAAAAACGACATGCGATTTATTCCTGTGACGTAATAGAACTAAACCGCTCGTGCATTTGATACCAGCCAGCGCGGGTCTTGACCTTCGAATTTCAAAAATGGCGGATGATTTTGATCGCGTATCGCGAGAGGGCGCGAATTCTGTACTTTCGATATTTTATTTAACGTACTAATATATATTCTGTGATTTAATCCAATATCGTGTTTCAATGCGATCTAGTAGTTGTTTTAATATTTACTGTGTATATGAATAGTGATTTCTTAGTGTATTCCTAAAAGTCGATAATAATTTGGATTGCACGTTCGACGCGACGCGAGGCGGGCGGCCATTTTAAACTACACTGTGTGTCCGACTAGATAACTTAGCGCGTCGGGGTCAACTTATACTGGGCGTGTTGTTACTGTGTTTATTTGAATTTAAAAGTTATTTTATATGATATGTACATTAAATAAGTAGGTAAGTGTCATTCAATTATACGTATTTTCTATACTACGTCGGTGGCAAACAAGCATACGGCCCGCCTGATGTAAAGCGGTTGTTAAAAGAGAACGCTTATATTCCAACGCTAATAGGTAAATTATTTGATTTGATTTGATTTACAATTAAGCAGTTTTACTTTTGATTATGAATTGAGCAATCTTGATACTGTAGTATAAATTTAAAGATGATAAATAAATAAATAAATAAATATTATTGGACATTCTTACACAAATTGACTGAGTGTAAAGTATAGAAGAGAGTGATATTTTTTTGTTTAGTGTTCTGAATTACGGTTTGATAAAAGAAGTGACTTTACGATGTTTTCCTAAGGAAATAACTATATCATAATAACATGTGATTAGATGATTATTTTGCTTATTATGTATTTTGATTACTATTTGAGTATAAATAATATATTTAATGTGTACAAATGTTACTCGTCAATATAAACAACAAATACGATGAGTTAACACAGACTTATTGCATTACTCAAATACAATGAATATGGGGAATTATGTCCCAAATGATATATTTAATGTGTACAAATGTTACTCGTCAATATAAACAACAAATACGATGAGTTAACATAGACTTATTGCATTATTGAAAAATAATGAGTATGGGGAATTATGTCACAAATATTATATATAACATGTACAAATGTTACTCATCAATATAAACAACAAATACGATGAGTTAACACAGACTTATTGCATTACTGAAATATATTGAATATAGGGAATTATGTCACAAATAATATATTTAATGTGTACCAATGTTACTCGTCAATATTAACAACAAATTAGATGAGTTAACATAGACTTATTGCATTACTGAAATATGATGAATACATTATGCAACATATTACTAAAAGTTCTTTATGGGGAATTATGTCCCAAATAATATATTTAATGTGAACAAATGTTACTCATCAATATTAACGAGAAGTTAGATGAGTTAACATAGAATTATTGCATTACTGAAATATAATGAATATATTATGCATCATATTCCTAAAAAGTCCATATGTGGACAATCCTCTCTCATGTATGTTGAATAACATCATTGGTATAATTTTACCATCTATACTATTTTCTTTTCTATATTATTATTAGCTGTTTCTACTTAGAAGATTTTGAATATTTGATTGAAATTAATTTTGATAATGTTTTTTAACATTTATGAAATATCAGTTCATTTTGATGGCACGAAGTAAGATCTTTATTATTTCTTCACTGCTGTTTGATATGAAATATCAGTTCATTTTGATGGCACGAAGTAAGATCTATGTTATTTCTTCGCTGCTGTTTGACATAATGTTCAGGTGGACATTTTATGGTTTAAGTGCACTAACCGAGCGGAACGCAGAGTTAGGAGTCATACTGTATAATAGAAACAGTCGATTCACGCAACTTATACTTAATGAATTGTATTCCTGACTAAGGTCATATTAAGGCTAAGGCCTATTACAATTATTACCTAAGGGTAAAAATGATCTACGGATCTGCCATCAAAGCTTACAGTCTGACTAAGGTCATATTAAGGCTAAGGCCTATTACAATTATTACCTAAGGGTAAAAATGATCTACGGATCTGCCATCAAAGCTTACAGTCTGACTAAGGTCATATTAAGGCTAAGGCCTATTACAATTATTACCTAAGGGTAAAAATGATCTACGGATCTGCCATCAAAGCTTACAGTCTGACTAAGGTCATATTAAGGCTAAGGCCTATTACAATTATTACCTAAGGGTAAAAATGATCTACGGATCTGCCATCAAAGCTTACAGTCTGACTAAGGTCATATTAAGGCTAAGGCCTATTACAATTATTACCTAAGGGTAAAAATGATCTACGGATCTGCCATCAAAGCTTACAGTCTGACTAAGGTCATATTAAGGCTAAGGCCTATTGCATTTATTACCTAAGGGTATAAATTGATCTACGGATCTGCCATCAAAGCTTACAGCTTTTGGGAATGGGTTATGGGATTAGCTTAGAGTGAAATGAAGTAGGTAGGGGTTTCTGGTGAATACTTGACGTTTCAATCATCGGAATACCATTAGGAATTGTGAAACGTTTTCTAGCCATTCGCTGAGTCTTATACTCCTAGGAATAGGGAGGTAGGGATTAGGAAGCCCAATCAAGGGACTTTCCCACAGTGATTGGTTTAGGGAGACTCCATACCCCACCTAGTATAGGAAGCGTTAGTTTTAGCATTCAGATTTTATTAGATTAAATTCCATAACTTTAGAGTCACTTCGGCTTATCCGACGCTTCTCGTGCGACAGGAGTCACAAGTAGGAGTTGGGGATTTTTACCAAAAACCTTTTTTATGTTTATGTATTTATTATCTACATCGTTGCACCTGGAAGGACTACAAGGACCACTGTTTCTACTCTAGCTGAGCTACTGCTATTGTCAACCAACTCCAACGACTGACGAGAGTTCCAGTATCCAGATTCTGCAGTATAGTACAAATACATGAATGATTACTTAACTAAATTATCGTTTTGTTTGTTATATTACATTGATTAAAACATGTTCTTTGTTACTTTGCTTCCGTTATTTATCTACTTCTTATAATATCCTAACTTTAATATAATCTAACTTTCTAAGATCTAAAACTTTATAGTAAATTACCTTTAATTAATTATCTTAGTTTCATTAAATTACAGTTTTGTAAGGTATGCAACTCTCCTCCTTGTTAAAGAACCAGGGGTTACTATGCACAACTACGGGGTTCTACCACTTACTAGACGATCACATCACTTTTTTGGCCATACGTTTAAATGCAAGACAGAGACAGATAGTTAAAGTAGATTTGCTTTTAGGGTTCCTTGAGATTTAGATTAGTTATTGGGTCAGTGGGTCTTTGGGTTTAAGGTAACGTTTAGGTGGGGCGAGGGGGCTTTTACAGTAGTATGCCACTTCATTTAACGAAATAGCCCTTGGCCTTATGTACTCCACTATCTGCTGTATGTGGTGTTCTATGGGCTCGCCGCTAGATAGATTGTTGTCATTCAGTCTAGACAATGGATCAGCAATATTGTTTTTTCCTGGTCGGTATATAACTTTAAATTTGTAAGATTGAAGTCGCAGGATTCATCTTTCTATTCTTGCACAGGGTTTTGACTTAGGTCCAAAAATAACTTCTAATGGTTTGTGGTCTGTTATCAAGTCGAACTGTTTACCATATAAAAATATATGGAAATGTTCTATCGCCCATACCAATGCAAGTGCCTCCTTCTCAGTCTGGCAGTACCTTCTTTCACAGTCAGTCAGTGTTCTACTGCCAAAGGCAATGATTCGGGGTTCATTATCATGTATTTGGACCAGAACTGCCCCAAGACCTACAGGACTCGCATCAGCAATCACAACAGTCTTCTTACTGACATCATAGTAGCCTAATGTAGGTATGTTGCTGATTGCTTCTTTCAGTGCTTGAAAGGCAGACTGTTGTTTACATCCCCAATCATTTTGCAAAACTGTATTTTTTCCAGGCCTGTTCCGTAGAAGTAATTTCATAGGCTCCGTCAACGTTGAAAGGTTTGGTATCCACCTGCCTACATAGTTCACCAAACCCATGAAACTTTGTAATTCACCAACGGTTTTGGGTGATCTAAATTGTTGAATTGCCGATAAATACTTTTGCAACGGTCTTACCCCCTCTGCTGACAATTCATGTCCAAGAAAGTGAACTTTAGTGACTCCAATTATGCATTTTTCTTCTTTCAGTACTACATTGTTTTCCTTTAAGACGTTTGTAACTTGTTGAAGCCTTGTGTCATGCTCTTCTTTGTCTCTTCCATAAACTAGTATGTCGTCCATAAAATTTATAACCCCTTCACAACCAAGTAATAGTTTCTCTATGGTTTTTTGAAAAATCTCTGGGGCACAGGTAATTCCAAACATTAAGCGTTTGTACCTGTACATGCCTAGACTGGTGATGAATGTTGTTATATATCGGGAATCTGGGTGAAGCTCTAATTGGTGAAAAGCATCTCTGATGTCTAACTTGCTGAAGTACTTGGCATCACGCACTTGTGGTAGTAACTTATCCATGGTAGGCAAGGGATGATTTTCTCTCATTATGGCTGCATTTGCCCTCCTCATGTCTACACATAAGCGAAGTTCTCCATTTTCCTTTAAAATTGGCACAATTGGAGATACCCATTTTGATGAGCCTGATACTTCTTCTATAATATCCCTTTTAATTAAATCCTGTAACTTCTCTTCCACTTTCTTTTCTAATGGTATTGGAATTCTTCTGAGTGGCTGTGATACTGGTTGGATAGTCTCATCTATGGGTATATGTATCAATACATTTTTTATTTTGGGAAATGTTTCTTCTTGTATCTGGTTGATGTCTAAACCTAATTTGAGGACACCCAACTGCTTTGCTGTATCTCTACCTAATAGGTTTCTTGTGCCCTCAGTAATGACATAAAAAGTGGCATCTTGAGTTTGACTTCCAACTTTTATATTTGCTTTAAAAGTGCCTTGTAGGGATAGCGCAGTTGTACTTCCATAAGGTACAAATGTCTTGTGTAAATCCTTATTTTGGTCATATATCACGACATTATTTCGTATCATTTCTGTCCAAGTTTCTTTGCCAATCAAGTTCCATTTGGATCCCGAATCAATCAACATGCTTATATTGAATCCTCCAACTTCACAATCAATAGTGTCGTCGCTGTCAATGTTGAATACATACTGCACTTCTTCTATTTGTGAGGTCATTTGGTTAACGCCTTGGTGAGGTTCTCTATTACTCTTGAATTTCTTATTGCTGGAATTCCTATCCTCAGCAAGCTTTCTTTTCCGACACATTTGCTGGAAGTGGCCAATGCGCTTACACTTAAAACATTCTTTATCAATTGCCGGGCATTTCAGATGAGAGCGGCTTCCGCATCGTTGACAAGGTTCTTTAAATTTTTTCACATAATTACTATTTTGCTTTGTACTTATTTTATTAACTTCTTCCTTATTTGTAGATTTTTCTGCAAAATCTTCTAACTGTCTGTTAACTGCTTCTAATGAATTTGCCTCATAGATAATTTTCTCTAATGTCATATCATCTCCTGCACGCAATATCTTTTTCCTCAATTCACTTGAAGACCCTTTTTCTATAATCTGGTCGATAATGTGCTCATCTTTATTATGAAATTGGCATTTATCAGCTTGTTGACGTAACCTTACGAGAAATTTTTCAAACTTTTCATTTATTTCTTGTTTTACTTGCCTAAATAAGTGACGTTCATACACTTTACTCTGTTTAGGTGAAAAGTAGGAATCCAGTTTTGACAATGCAATTTGAAACACATCTTTTCTAGGTACGCCATCTTCAGTTTCTGGATCTGGGATGTTGTAGAATATTTCTTGTAACTCCTGTCCCCCAAAATGAAGAAGACTGGCTCTCTTCTTTTCATTTTTTTCTATGCCTGCTGCATCAATATATATAAGAAGTGCCCTCTTCCAACGCTCCCAACGTGCTCCCAAGGAAGTTGGTTCTCCTCCACATTCAAATTTGTCCAATGTCAGTGCCATGGCCCCTGAACGTGCCATTGTAACTGCCTAAAAGAACAAATTACACTAATTAGTACTTTTCTAACTCTCAGTTCTCCTGAGCCTACCTATTTGTAGTAACAAATATTAAGCACTAATGAACATATTTTGTTTTCAGTTGTAAAATTACTTAAGAGGTCTAATCATAAGTTTCTGACAATACCAGAGCGCAAACATAGCAGAGCCCCAAGGACAATCTTGTCACGACTTAACCAGTATTTTTATTGTATGACTAACGTCGCCGGATGATCAAGGCAAAGTCCCCGCAAAGACAATCCATAACACCACTTGGCCGATGAAATCTAGATCCATCCAAAGATGTAGCTCAGTGGTCAAGGCAGAGTCCCCGCAAAGACAATCCATAACACCACTTGGCCGACGAAGTCTAGGTCCATCCAAAGATGTTGCTCAGTGGTCACGGCAGAGTCCCCGCAAAGACAATCCATACCACATAAGCCGACAATGTACTTTACATTTCGCAAACAATGCCAATGCGTGATCAATGGAGAGTCCCCGCAAAGACAATATTGTCACGACTTATCCGACACAGTCATTATTTTCTCGGAACGAAACCCATGTTTTAGGATAATGTCCGTATCCCAACATTGCATGATTTCCTTTCAGTTCAACGACTTACCCGAACGTTAATCCGTCAATTCTATATTCGTGCTGAATCCACCGAAGTTTTTTTTTTTTATTTTGCTTAAATTTTGTAGTAATAACAATTATTCTCCCCTGAAAAGGCTGAAAAGCTAAGAGTAAATATGTTAGTGACTTTTCGTTTAATTTTCTTTTTTGATAGATTCCACAGATGCAACATGTCTGTTCTCGCGCCAAATTACGGTTGGCCATACTGTTTTCGTACGATACTTCAAATTTGCCAACGTAACGACAACATCACTTATATATGAAGAAATCCAATACAGCAGTTGGTAGACCTGTATTTGATATCAACATATAAAAAAGAATAACAGGTTAATAAAATGCTTGAATGAAGCTTACACAAAAGTAAAATTTAAATTTTTTCCTTGCAAAATTACGTTCATCAAGTCATTCCAAATTCGACTTGAATTTAATTAATATATTTTAAGACCGATCTACAGACGTTACACGACTTTCTTCTTTATCTTATCTTCTTTCAAAATTTTACTATGGCGCCTGAGCGTATATGTTCGAACTACTTGTTATCATAGAATCAAATTATTACTCACGTTGATTTTACTCGTCGCCAATGTATTATATGCTATTGAGCGTTCCTTACATCCTGGCTCGCTAACATACACGGCCGCGCACACGTTTATCTTATTTATTGCCGCTCCTCCGAGCTGCATCCCTCGGCTCTGGCCACAGACTAGCCTACGTTCCGCGCGCCATGCATGCCCGAGACAGGTATAGGACCTCTGTGGTGTGCGTATTACGGGATGTTTGAGACCAGTACTTAACTGTCCAAACCCGCACATATACTACAATGTCCATTAATCGCCCGATATTATCTTAAATGCTTGTTTTCAACATTCACTCGAGCCCGTACATAATCAAACAACAAACGTAATCCGATACGTTCGAGCGAAGAAAAATGTGATAATTATCATAAACATTGTTTAGAAAATATTCAAATACCTAATCAATAAGCATATTAACACTTTAACAACCATAATTATTATTATAATATTTATAATCCATACTAATATTATAAATGGGAAAGTGTATGTGTCTTTTTGTCCGTCTTTCACGGAAAAACGGAGCGACGAATTGACGTGATTTTTAATTGGAGATAGTTGAAGGGATGGAGAGTGGTACAGGCTACTTTTGGTCTCTTTCTAACCGGGGGGTTCCCTAAAATGGGGGTGAGAGTTTTTATGGACCATTCCGCAATTTTAGAATTTATCGCGAACGAAGCTGCGGGAAAAAACTAGTTCTTAATATTCTTATAAGACAACCGTTATTCTTATTCCAAAAACTTATTAACGCTTTTTTTATCTGATCTGAGACAGGTAGGTACCTACTTGAATTTACATTTGAACTCAATTTAAATTTCAAGTACTTACGAGTAAAACATGTCATATCTTTTATAACCCTTTTAATGCCCAGTTTATATTTTAACAAATTTTAATTACGTATTTGGTAAAGCTACTGATTTTTTCCTTGAAAGGCGAACATAACCTCTAAACGGGGCAGTACATATTTGAATTAATTATATTTAAAAAGTCGGAAAGAAACGCAAGCGGATGTCATTACAGTTTTATAGTTTGATCTCGGGACACATTTTAACATATTTTAGAGTATGCTTTTAAACTTTAGTACTTAAACGGTATTTTTAATTTCATACTTATAGAATTTTTTGATGATTACATCGGTCCAAAAATTAATATTTATACACCTTACACTCATAAAATACATAATTTCAAGTAAGAAATAATTTTTATTGTGTAGCTTCTGTGTTCTGTGTCGCATGATTACAGTAGGTACGAGTATCTGTCCATTTCGGGCTTTAATTTTTTTTTTCTCCACACCTGGTAAAGATCAATTTTGCTATTCGAAAACGGATAGCAATATTGCATTTTATCCACAAGAGTGCAAAGTAATTTCATACAAATTTTCACTTGATGCCTTGAGCGGGCTGGTAGAAATTACCTACAAATAATTATTTTGAATCACAAATATTGAATAGATTGCTGGATTTGGTTTAGTTTGATGTTTTATAGTCAGTATTTTGTTCGTGTTGGTGTGGTGAAAATTTTGTGTTTCACTCGGTGGCAAAGTTTATTTAACCTACGTGCCTTGAAACCCATGCAACGCTCAAGATTCCACTTTTTGAACCACTCGCTACGCTCGCGGTTCAATATTGGAATCTTTCGCTTGCTCGGGTATCAATATTGGCACGTGCGGTTAAACAACAACTGTAACCTTGTAAAACAAATAACTATTTATCTGTAGGTATATTGCTAAATTCTTCCTACTTTTATTCAGCGATTTAACTGAGAAGAGGTAACATCGACTGAAGGGATATTATTCAAGTTAGCTAATTTGTTTAAGGTATTTTTCACACATGCGTAGTTACGAGTTAGGTTTACTTTTGCAATAAAATATTACTCTTTACCACAGACTTTCAGTCATGGTCAGGTCATGAAAGTTATACAGATAAATAAACTTATGGGTATGCATGCAGGTTTAATTAATAAGAACATATGTATACATTTTATTGTAATTTACGCTTATTAACAAGAGTATAAGCACAATATTTTTGCTCCAGATTGACTCGTATCATAATGGTGCTTTAAACGATCGCATTAATTGTATTTGTACGAAGCAATTTACTGCCCTCATATCTGATCTCACAAGAACGTCCTAATTAAGAACATTGAAAACCCCTACCTTGAGTTTTTGACGTATTAAGATTTAGAAAACGTTACTCGATAACACAGTATAATAAAGAGTATTATCGTACAGTACGCCATACGGCCACTCCCGCTCCCCGCTGAAAGTGCCGCCCCACCCCCTCTCGGTAACCTCACAGACACCGCCTGCCAAAATCGCGAACAGTCGACCTGTCATATCTCATACAAGCATGGTACGCGTTCACCTACACGAGCTTAGAATGTGTGTTAGGAACGCGCCTCTTTCATATATTTGATCGCCAGTGTCCGATCTGTGTCGATAGCATGAAAGTCATAGAAATAGTCCAATACAAGTGCGGAAAATAGGAAGGTCGAAACGAATGGTGATAAATTAAAACACGACCGAAGAGAATATTTTAAATCGACACTAGTTACGAATTACCATTACGCACGTGTATCGTACGACGTTTTTTACTACAGATGGCCCCCTGAAGTTTCAGGACTGTGAAGAAATGAATCACTTTGCGCACTAGTGCGGACAAAAGCATCATCTAGCCTAGGCGAAGACGGGGCCTACGATGGAGCGAGCTCTTTCAGGTGCCTGTTCACCCATGACATGAAGGCTCCTGGGTTATATGAGTTATTCTAAAACCCTTAGTAGAGGTAGTGATGACGATTTTTCCATAAAACACGGTCTTCGTTAAATGCCTAATTGACTAAATCTTACTTATCAAGTCAGATGGCATTAAGTTTATTTTTATGTTCGTTCTCCGAAACAATTAACTTTGCAACGTTAAAAGAATCGTGGGAAAACATTTTGACGTCTAATCGAACAATATTAGTGTTTCGAGCTTAATACTAATTAGTTTTAATTATATATATAATATTCCTATTGGAGTCGAAAAGTCGTATAAGAAAATATTCTACCTTCAACGAGTTTTTGAAGTTTCAGAAAACGCTACTTGATAAAGCGTCACAGAATACCAAGTAACTTGTCCATACGAATTAATGTCAATTAAAACGGATTTGCATATGATGGAATTGTGGATGGAATCAAAAGATCTGTCTAGACTCTAGAAGGAAATCTACCTCTGAAATAGAATTTGATTTAGCGGATACGATTCATCACGCTGCGTGTGGCGTCTTATCAACGTATAAAGTTTTCTAAGAAGAAAAACGAAACATGTGCTACTTTAGTGAATTATAAGTGTGACATTATTATTTCAACGATATTATTGTCAATACACAACTAGTTAAACCGGCTGATTAAGATTCAACTCATCAGTTCAAACCAATTCTGGCATCGAAAGCCGTCGTAACCGACACCAACGCCAGAGAATTTTTCACAACATAATACTTTCATCAAAAGAAAAAAACTTAGACCACAAATCGACCACGTGCAGTCTTGCCTTTGAAAAAAGAAAGAAAATCTTCACTTTTTTGCCCCGTCCCCTGAGTGGGTAGGGTTACAAATGGGACTTTGTATAATGTTAACGTATCAAACTACTCTTTTGAGTGCACGCGTTGTGTGTGTGCGTGTTGTGTGCATGTGTGCGTGGAACGTGCTGTACACACGCCTAGCACACTCCCGTATTGTTGACTTGGTTTAAATATAAAAGGATTTTTGGCCGTCAGTTTATGTAGAGTTATTTATTTATTGTCTGTTTAGGATTCTGGATTGTATGTTTTTTGTTTTCCGGTCATTTTGAGTCATCACAACCAAGGTGAATTCATTTAGATTGAGTTTATTGAATAAATATTTATTATTCATAAGTATATGAAGTTGCCTAGATAGACACGACTTATGTTTAGTTTAAATACCTTCTACGTTTAAGTACTTTAAATAATATAGCCACACAGGTTGACCGGTGCCCATTTTTTTTGAATAGATCAAATCCTTTTTGGGTTGGAATTGGTATGAGCTGATAGGTTCCTATAAAAATACTATTCATTAAATACTTAAATATGTATTACTAAATGAGATCACTTTAACAGGGTAGTAGTTAAAATGATCTCATATAAATACATCATACCATCATACCAATACCAATCATACCATCTACACATACAAATCACTATGTTCTAGATTCCGTACCCCACTAACAACTGCGCATTTCGGCAATTCCTAAATCGCATGACCCCTTATACTCGACCCCACTATTCACATTATACTATTACATTTAGGGTTGTCAATAAAACAATCACGCACGCAGCACGCACGCACGCCACGCGACAATGACATTCCAACGCATGCGGGCCGTGCGCGGTCAGCGGGGGTCGCGCTCAATTGTTTTCATTTTAGTAGGAACCTATATTTGATTATGGAGGGTTGGGTTATCAAATATTTGACTATTAAATAGTAGTCTTGATTATTTATCGGTAGGTCCCTATCATAATTTGTGCCACGAAATCGTAACCTAAGCAATGGTTGTTAATTTTTCTTTTCTTTATTTCGAAGTAAACGAATTTCAACAAGAAATCAGAAGTTTATCTATTTTATAATAAAATACAGACAAATACTATTAGCCCAACCCTTACTAGGTATTTGCTAAGGCCCTCTGTATTCGTAGAATCAGCGTTGTCAATAAAATAATCACGCACGCACGCACGCGACAATGACATTCCAACGCATGCGGGCCGTGCGCGGTCAGCGGGGGGTCGCGCTCAATTGTTTTAATTTTAGTAGGAACCTATATTTGATTATGGAGGGTTGTATTATCAAATATTTGACTATGAAATAGTAGTTTTAATTATTTATCGGTAGGTCCTTATCATAATTTGTGCCAAGAATTCGTAAGCTAAACAATGGTTTTTAATATCCTTTCCTTTATTTAGAAAATTTGAACAAGAAATTAGAGGTCTATCTATTGAATATTAATATATAACGATTAAATGGTAATTTTTGGGACCTTGTTGGTTCCTCTCGTAATTTGTTTCATGAGTTTATGTGAGCATTTTCCGCAATTGCCTACCATATTTGAGGGAAATAGGATATTTTCTTCATTTTAGTATTTTAGTTTATTTTTGAGAAAGAGAGAAACGAGGTTTATATAATAATTCAGATAAAGTTGACGATATAAAAACTGAGTCGAAAAAGCTCGGCTCAAAATATATTTCGTCAACTTTGCCGAGACACTATAATACATATCAATTTTAGGGAAAATTATATATACCTAAAGATTTCCTGTCACCTTTATTTATCTGATTTAACGGAGTATAAAATTTAACTTATACATGGACTCTCAAGTTTTCATTGATACTTGGCTCTAATCTGTTTGCATTTCCCGACTTCGCTAATATACGCGACAGTAATCCTTTGATATAAAGTATCTATGAATCAATAGCACCTGTCGTCCTAGCCAAAGTGACCATCGTTGACGCTACGACGATCGAAACACGATCCGGCTCTGTCGCAACACTACAGAAGATAGGGAGAACTAGCTGCGAAACACTTACGAAGCGGAGATATTGTGACGTTGGCTAGATTTAGTATGTCGATATATTCATTCAGTAACCATTTCCTTTAGAATCCTAGCCAACATTAGTATGCGTTCCCGACAGGAAGAGCTAATGTATATTGATTAGTTTATACTGACACTGTGCATAAATATTTAAATAAGTACGGTATTTGTATAAATTTATTAAGTTTGTTTTGATTTCAAATGATACATCATTTTCATTTGTTTTCTTTAATTTGTAGTCAATTATAGACAGATATATTTGATCTAATATGAAGCCACCTTTAATGTTTATATTTTTCAGAGTTTTCGTCAAACTGGTCATGCAAATTTTGGTTTAAATAATGTAATTTTTATGTGGTATATTTTCTTGAAAACCTTTAGAATAAAATAAAACTAAGTTAGTCCCTGTTGAATAAAAATAAGTCTTGAACTTTATTCAAGCGACTATGTCGCCAAATCAAATAAAATATACCATCTACATAATATTTTCAATTCAACCCTCCGGCAGGACTCAAACCTGCGATCTCTGGCTTTGCCGCGCTCCCAACTGCGCCGTTGGAAATGAGGCTGGGTCAGGCAAAGCCAGAGGTCGCAGGTTCGAATCCTGCCGGAGGTGTGAATTCTTCTATTTTTCCTATAATTTAAAAATAGTAAACTGTGATAAACATTTTTTTTTACTACTACATTACATAGCGTAAATTACCCACATTACTATGGCAAAAGGGTGTTTAACATAGAAATCTGTTGTAGCGCCTTGAAATTGGCAATCAAGAATATCAAGATATCTCTTTACGGAGTATAAAAACACCTATAATTACGTGTCAATAAGTATATCTAACTACCCACATACAAAAATCAAACTAGCCTAGAAAGCGGTAGCAAATACCTTAAAAGGCCTTTCCACATTGCCATTTTATTTCAATATTATTCATAATTACCTTTTTTAATCCATGTAGGTGCCAGTCTTTCGATAAATCCCGCCACAAAATCGATATGAGAATCGATTATTTCTGTATAAAATACCTATCTAATTAAAACCCCGAGGATGCGGGTGTTAAATGTGATCTTGTAAATAGAAAAGCGGGGTGAAATGTAACAGGCGTATCGTTATCATAAAATTAACATTGTACCAAAGAGGATCGAGTATTATAGAGAATTACTGTCAAAGTAAAATGTGTAATCAACTAATCATAGTGCATAGACTGCCATCTTTCGACACAAGCTTAAAACTTTTGAACCTCAGTCTTGACAATTTGGCCCATATTGTTAGCTTGATATGTGTTAAAATGCCAAATATTAATATTAGCGCCATCTAGCCGAGCGAAAAGGTGTAACGCCATCTAGGCCACCGTATCTTTTTCTCTAGGGATTTGAGGTACGTTTTTTCTTAGAGTTTATCCGTCTATACGGAGTTAAATATGTCTTTGACTGTATGAATAAATCTAGAGCACATTCTGGTGGGTGTAGGATACTATCTGAGTTGTCTGGGACTGAGAGAAACTTGATTACTATTGTAGGTTATCCATTGTTCAAATGTTCATGCATATTTGCATTTTAGTTTTAGAATTAGTACGATATTCTAGTTGCAACTTTGCTATCTAAGGTATTATGTTTGATGGAGTCAACTGTCAAGTCTTATGATAAATCATAACTACTTATATAAATTATATTTTTACAATAATTAGATGATGACCTAACGTATCTGTGATTAGTTGATTACTTTTGGGCATTTATATAAATCAGCGACTTCTAACGAAGTTAGGCTTAAAATACCTAATCATCATCATCACCATCATCATGTCAGCCCTTTATCGCCCACTCCTGAGCATAGGCCTCTCTTCTAGTAGGTACGCCATGTAAATATCCTGGTCTTGAGCTAGTCTCATCCAGTTTTGACCTGCAATTTTGCGGATGTCGTCCACCCAACGAGCTAACGGGTGCTAAGCGCTTCTGACATCTGTAAAAATACCGATTGCCTAACTTACTGGAAAGATCAGAAGTTCCCCCATATTTTAAAACTTTTATTTCTTTAAGCATTTCGAGCTACCGTTTCGTTCCCTTTATCACTTGATAACCAATGCAAATGATAGCTCCCAAACACTCCTTTTGATATCATCGTCACACACACACACAGTCACATACACACGTGCACAACACACGTCGCCACGTCCTCCTCATTTTTATACAAAACATGACATTTAAATAGACCTAAAATTGATGACGCATTATGTTAAGGACTCCAAAAAACAGCACATCCGATTAAAGCTACCAAATCATTACATTATTTACCTAAACTGACCAAACATTGATTACGCATTGTGTAAAGTACTTTAAGAAACATCATCGCATCACATCCTATTTCAGCGCACACACACGCGCTCGCGTGTCGTCGTGTGCGCGCCCCGTTAAGGGCGCGAGCAGGTGTGCTAGCCGTGGGAACAGGGGGTAGCGCGCTGTTCCCACACCACCCACCTGCCGTAGTACGCATAATTCGCCGAGTAAGTGAACGGTAGTGACCACGTGTGCCTTTTTTTATGACGCGGAAGACTGGAAGGTAAATTAATTCGAGCTTAATGGGCGTTTTTTGCCTGGTTTGGGTAGATTAATAGTCGAAAGGTCAGGAAAAGTCGATGGTTGGGGCTCGGAAATGAAGCGTTAACATCTTGTCCATATATGATTAAGGATTATGGCTGGAATATTTTTTGAGTACAGTACATCAGAACTAAAGAACGGAACCCTTATAGGATCACTTTGTCCGTCTCTCACGCACGACCTCAGTCTGTCACGCACGGTCTTTTACTTATTTCGATGAATATAGAGTTATTGATATTCTGTAGTTCTGTACCCTACTCGAGTAACTTGTATTGATTGACACCAGATGTTTCTTAAAATGGTTCCTAAAACTTTCGCCACCCTGAAACATAGGGTAGGTGCATACATATTTACATATTTTGTACGAGTAGGTACCTACTAAAGAGCGTTGTAGGAAAAAAAGTTTTTTAGACAATTGCAGGAGACAGATAGGTTGTACATAAGTAAAAACTCAGCCCTATTTTCAAATGTCACAAGCTAACTTATAATCTAGTCATCAACAAAAAGGTCTTACTTTTGTTATTACATGAACCATCTTTTTATATTGCAATTTTTTATTGAATTTAACGTATCGACGATCTAATTAGAAGACACATTCAACCTGTCAACCGTTGCAAAGGATGGCCGGTAACCGAACAAGTGGTTCCGGAACAAGGGGTTCCGGAACAAGTGCATTAAGTGCAGTTCCGAGTCAGTGCGCTATGGCGGTTACGAATGTTACGATACCGTTTATGGTAATTGTTGGCGGTTGCATCAATTAATATGTATGTACACGGTTTTTTGTAGTAATTATTACATCACTGTAATAAAGAAGTCGGGAAAACCGGCTATTCTTCGATGGAAGTTACCTAGAAGCTTCTTAAGCTTTATATGGATCTATTTTTTAACCCCCGACGTAAAAACGACGGGGTGTTATAAGTTTGACGTGTCTGTCTGTTTCTGTGCGTGTCTGTCTGTGGCATCACATCTCCCGAACGGATGAACCGATTCAGATTTAGTTTTTTTTTTGAAAGCTGAATTCTTTTCTTAGCCATGTTTTATGAAAATCGGTTCACTATGTCAGGGGTTTTCTCAAAATTTTAATTTTGTGGTTATTTAAGACTTTTATTATGTAATGTTTATGTTAAAGTAAAAATATCAAAGTAGGAACGAATTACTAATTAATAGTCTTAGTACATATCGACACATCTCGGACACTGGCGATCAAATATATGAAAGAGGCGCATTCCTATCACACATTCTAAGCTCGTGTAGGTGAACGCGTACCATGCTTGTATGAGTGAGATATGACAGGTCGACTGTTCGCGTTTTTGACAGGCGGTAACTGTGAGGTAACTGAGAGGGGGTGGGCGGCACTTTCAACGGGGAGCGGGAGTGGCCATACTGTACGATAGTACTCTTTATTATACTGTGATAAATATTTATTTTATAATGTTCCCAAGAAAGTAAATTGAAACTAACCAAGTAGGCATTTTCTTGGAATTATAGCTAAGCTTTATTTTTTACATTTTACAATTATTAGATAATGTGAAAAGGTAATGTGAGCCGATAGGCACCTGTTACCCTATGGCCTTGTTCCGCTTTTAGTGCTCTATGGCAGTTATTCCGTTACCCATCGTTATAACCTTCCTATCATGCTCTCAAGGGGTCGCAATAATAAACAAGTGTACACATTAGGGGTGTACCGACTAGTCGCCGACTAGTCGGGAAAGCCGACTATCCGGCCACAGTTGTAGTCGGCGATTAGTCGGCGACTAGTCGGCAAAAAAGGCCGATTAGTCGGCCCCTTATAAATGATAGAAAATCAGGACAAAAATAAGTTAACAGCCGAAATTGTTGTATTATGTGCCTATTGGTTATGCCTTTGTTAGTCAAAACAAGAAATATCTGTGATCATTACAGAAATAAATTGCCCTCATTGAAATTCGAACCTATGACTGTCGGTTTCATAATCAAGATCAATACCCACTACGCCAAACTGATTGTAAAAATAAATAAATATTATCGGACATTCTTACACAGATTGACTGAGTCCCACGGTAAGCTCAATAAGGCTTGTGTTGCAGGTAATCAGACAACGATAAATATAATATACAAATACTTATATACCTATAAAACTGGATGTTTTGACAAAAAAAAAGATGAAAAAAGGAAAATTTTCTCATAGAACTTTGAACCTGTAAAAATAATGAAATTTACGATTGAATGACATAAAATTCTCGTGATTTTAGTCGAAAATTATGTTCTGGCCGACTAGCCGACTAGTCGACCGACTAATCGGCCACCCAACCGCCGACTAGTCAGTAGTCGGCCTAGTCGGCCAAATCAATAGTCGGTACATCCCTAGTACACATTATTCCTAGATTCTTCATGGTCGTAACGAATGGTTTAATAGGGGAAAAAACAGAAGCGTGCGGTATGCGACCGTTGAGGTTTTTATGAAACTTTTTCTTTTTGAATATTGCAAGTTGCAAGTAATAATGTCACATATTTTTTCTCGGTGAGACTAAATATTTCGAAATTACATATACCTATTATATAATTTACTATGCAAATAACATATATTAGGTAAGCATATAAGTTCGGAATACGACACATATTTTCTTTACATACATACATACACCATCTACGATACCTCTTTTTGGTAGGTATTTATTTTAAACTGATAGTTACAATAAGTATATTTACAAGTCGTATTTGTTATAATAAATAGGCGGTATACCAACTATAAATAAAGAAATCAAGTTCAAAAATTAAAAAAAAAATACTAAAATTTTAATCCGGGATTATAGTTTAATCAATCGGCACAGTCAAATATAAAAAAATATATTAAAATAGCATTATAATTACATTTGAATCTACTTCATTACAAAGTCATAAACATATAATTATGTAATCATGTACCAATCAATTTACCTGTTCATATTTCGTGTCATTCAAGAGGTCGGTTAGATTAATCAAATCCGCCTTTAATAATACAACAAAACGCGTCAACGCACGCGTCATCATGAAGAAAACGATCAATGGTAGAGTACATGACATTTTCACTGCCATGTAATTACGTGAAAGAACCACCGCTGCCCAGGAGCATATGAAATGGCGTAAGTAACTGTATGAGTTACACCTATTCTCAACTTTATGCTGTGAGCAGTGGAATTGACATTCGTTTCATGAAATCCTTTTGGTTCTAAACGCAAAATACGCGAGACAAAAGTCAACAAACTTATTTGTCATTCATCCTAGGTCTTATAACAATACGATAAAGTACATAATCCTTTGTTTGAACGACATGTAATTGGTTTTTGAGGTGCCTGAGGCTGTAAAATAATGGCAGATAGTTTGCCTGTCATAATTTAGCTACTGGTTTTGATTGAAACCGTTTTAATGTTCTGACTAGAATTAACATTGCTGATGCTGTAAAGAAATTACTAAGTACTTACTTGACTAGTACGAGATTACATTGTACAACAGTTTACCTACAGTAAGCACACGTATTCTATCAATAAGTATTAAGACGATACGGTAGGGGTCAATTCTCCATACAAACGCTCTCGACTATTTCCTCCCTGGTTTTTGAAGATAGAGCAATGATTTTTTCAACACAGATTGTATTTTTTTTATCTGTGTCGGACCGTTTTGATTTTTTTGATATTCTGCTTTTTAAAGACTCTAGAGCCAATCAAAAATTTCCAAAACGGCCTTTTTCATTGTGGCGCAAAAAAGGTGTGATACTCGTACTCAAGATTGGTAACAATTAACCAAAAAATCTAAACGGTCCGACATTGATTATTTCATTGTTATTCTGATTCTTAAATTTTATTCCGATTGATTAAGTTTTGACGGAGGAAAGAGTCGAGAGCGGAACCTCGATTTTAAAGATTTTTTTTAAATAACTTTTGACTGAGTTGTTCTTAATGGACAATTTTTTTTCGATAAATCTAGTTAATAACACTTGTATATTTAACTAAAATTCCCAAGTTGAAAGGGGGACTCCTTTCCATTTTAGCATTTTCGCTACCGTATCCTCTTAAATATTTACAAATTTAAAAATTTAACAACGCTAGACTTATATTCTGTCAAACAAGTTTGTCAGTAAATAAGAACTAAGAAAACTATAGGTAACCTTTTCTCTAGCACCCTAAAGAAAAGGATGCATATAGTTTTCTTTGTTCTTATTTACTAACAGACTTGGTTGACAGAGTATATATTGACCGGGATATAGACCGTGTGTGTGACAGTTTTGAATAATTCACGGTTATTTTCATTAGACTTATATTGACTTATATATACCGTGTCCGTGACCGTGCACGGTCTATATCCCCGTCAATATAAGTCTAATGCAGCGGTTCTCAAACTTATTTTCCCATGGAACCCTTTTAGAAAGTAAAACATCTGACGGAACCCTTTAAAATTTTTTTATTGCAATCTTTATTTTAATAAGCAATCATGATAGTAAAATCTAATCACTAGATTCTAATGTGAGGTATTACATGAAGCAGTTTTTTTATTTTTTAGCAATTGGTGAATATTTGGTTTTATGGAAGAGAGTTGAAGTTGCATATCAGGTACCCGAAATTCACACGGAGCCCCCAGAGAGGCTTTGCGGAGCCCTAGGGGTCCGCGGAGCACACTTTGAGAATGGCTGGTCTAATGATTATAACCGTGAATCATTCAAAACTTTTAACAACGCTATTCCTTTAAATTTGAAATGTACTAATAATAGCCCAAAATATTATGAACAAAATTTTCAGGCCTTACCTGAAGCTGGAACCTGCGCTGAGATGCATCTGAAGATCCCAAAAAATATAACTAAAGAAACTTGTTCAAATTGTAAGTTGACTATTTTATATTGGATTTAAATTCGCATCGAGATTTTGTTGATGCGAAAAAAAAAAAACCGGCCAAGAGCGTGTCGGGCCACGCTCAGTGTAGGGTTCCGTAGTTTTTCGTATTTTTCTCAAAAACTACTGAACCTATCAAGTTCAAAACAATTTTCCTAGAAAGTCTTTATAAAGTTCTACTTTTGTGATTTTTTTCATATTTTTTAAACATATGGTTCAAAAGTTAGAGGGGGGGGACGCACTTTTTTTTCCTTTAGGAGCGATTATTTCCGAAGATATTAATATTATCAAAAAACGATCTTAGTAAACCCTTATTCATTTTTAAATACCTATCCAACAATATATCACACGTTGGGGTTGAAATGAAAAAAAAAAATTAGCCCCCACTTTACATGTAGGGGGGGTACCCTAATAAAACATTTTTTTCCATTTTTTACTTTTGCACTTTGTTGGCGTGATTGATATACATATTGGTACCAAATTTCAGCTTTCTAGTGCTTACGGTTACTGAGATTATCCGCGGACGGACGGACGGACGGACGGACGGACGGACGGACGGACGGACGGACGGACGGACGGACGGACGGACGGACCGACGGACGGACGGACGGACGGACGGACGGACAGACAGACATGGCGAAACTATAAGGGTTCCTAGTTGGCTACGGAACCCTAAAAATACTTACCCAAAAATCACTCGAAGTTTCATACATCGTATGGGATAATCGCATGAGCTACAGCAACTGACTGACATTGATTTTGAGGGATTTTTGAGTAAAAATAACATAAATCTAGTAACACAGTCTAGTAACACTTTTGAGTAACTAAAGCTATGGTAAGATTGGTACGAGCAAAGACATATGTAACTCCGTATAGACAGATAAAGTCTAAGAAAAAAACGTACCCCAAAGCCCTAGAGAAAAAGGTGAAAGATATGGATAAATGAACAATGGATAGCCTACAATCGTAATCAAGTTTCTCTCAGTCCCAGACAACTCAGATAATATCCTACACCCACCAGAATGTGCTCTAGATTTATTCATACAATCAAATACATTTATGTAACTCCGTATAGACGGATAAACTCTAAGACAAAAACGTACCTCAAATCCCTAGAGAAAAAGGTACGGTGGCCTAGATGGCGTTACACCTTTGGGGAACTCTTGACGAGATGCTGGTGTTAGTATTAGGGCTCGCGGTCGTGACCGTGTATCGTGAACACGTAGCCGTACGTCCGTTGCCGTGGTACACGGCAACGGATTTCTGATTCGTTCGTCACGTGAAATTAGATCACGTGAAATTAGGGTACGTGAATCCGTGTAGATCCGTGTAGGCGTGACACGAATTCACGTGACACGTCCGATCAGTTCGCCAGCGGCGCGGCGTTGAGTGAAGATACGATCGGATGCAGTCTCTGAAGTCTCTGAGAGGTATGAATAAAAATGTATCGTGAGTTTTCTTATGCGTAGCTCTTAATTATTTTTCAATTAAATTTTATTTTTAATAGTATGGTTTTTCAAATATTAATATTCAAATATAACCAAACTATAAAATATCCGGGGTTTACGATGGGCTTATTTTAGAAGTGGTTATTAAACTTATTAAAACCCCAACGATATCGGTAGGTTACCTTTTGTAAGGGTAACTGATTGATTTAGTAATCGTTTCAGATAAGTAGAGTTAACTTAATTAACCTCTTATGAAAACAAACCCCAGTCATTTCAGTTATTTACTCTACCCATGGTTTTCAACAGTTGTAATTCGAAATTCAACTTATTATTGAATAACCACTATGTTGTTGAGTCATAAAATATCATAAAATATTTCGTCGTCCATTAAATTAAGTAACGTGACATCAAAACAAGTTTAAAATTTCGATAAAATATTTTCTCGACAATTACTAAGGTTGTCCAATGTCTCATTGATAGAAATGTATTTAAAACTTAAGTTTTCATATTATTATATATAAGATAATTTGCACTGCTTTCATTTACATATTATTGATTATATTTAAAGAATGGACTTACTCGTACTAGTTTGATGTCGTGACAGAAGATTTCAAATTAACTGATGTCAAATGCCTCGCGATAGATCCTGTAGTGCCACCACGACATATCTTATCGTGGCATATCTCCACACCAAACTTCTCTTTATTGTTAAGAGATTCAAACATTAACAGTAACAAAACAACAACGACCATAACTTTGAAATTCACAGCTAAAGTAATGCTTCAAGTGTGTTGATCAACTGGGATCTTACAAGTGACTAATTGAAATAAACTAAAATTCTAAACAGCCCCGTCCAGATTAAATAAAATAAAAATCCCAAGAAATAAAAACAACACATCGCTCACTTCAATCAGCTTCACGTACAAAGACTACTCGTAGTGCTCGTAAACCTTATAGTCTTTATTACCACGTGGTTGAACTGCACTTATTATCTACAAAATACCACTATATCTTACTTAGCTGACCTCGTTCGTTAAACAATAGTGCGTTAACAGAATATGGTAATTATTACTACCTAAAAGTATTCTTTAATGTGCCGAAACTGATAAGAACTGCAGGTGTGATTTTTTTTTGTCTTAGCCGTGGCCCCGCGCACATGTATTCATATTTTTTTGCCTGGAGTATAGTCATCATACGTTCTAAAGATTCGCAGAAACTTGCTCTTTTGTTCAGCTACACTGCCGTTTGCCTTGTTTACACTTAAGATTACGTTATATTCTTGCATAGTAGCAAGTTTAAATATTCATTAATTAAATCCACTTGGTAGGTAAATCACTTTTTATAAAAACTTTTTTAATTTTCATACATAATAAAATTAATAAATGAAAGAATAAGAAATAATAAGTGTGAAAAGAGTATAACATAATAAAGCCTGACCAGAAATATATGACTACGCGCCATGTTGCGGAATTTCATCAAAACTATGAGGTGTAATGCAACGGGCAGTTCGCTAGTTTTGATTTCAATAAAATCGAAAACGGAATAACGCCATAAATCACTTAATTAAAATCATCTTCTCTATCTCTACACCTTATAAAACAAAGTCCCCTACCGCGTCTGTCTGTGTGTTCGTGATAAACTAAAAAAAACTACTGAACGGGTTTTCATGCGGTTTTCACCTATGAATAGAGTGATCCTTGAGGAAAGTTTAGGTATATAATTTGTTAAAGTTTTGTTTCAATTGATTGAAATATGAACATTTCTAATCGAGTCGGACAGAATCCCGCTGGCTGAGAGCTTTAATCGAAAACGCTGCCCAAACCATTTGAGCTATATCAAAACAATGTATAGGGAAATTGTGTATCTCTAATAGGTCTACAAAAAAATCCGCGATGGTATGGCCGGCAACAGACAGTCTTAAAAATTCATAATCTTAAAAAAAAATTGTATGCAAACTGACAGTTCAGACAGATCTGTCAGTGTCAGTTTGCATACAAATCTTTTCTAAGATTATGAATTTTTAAGACTGTCTGTTGCCGGCCTATATGTCTATCTTTTACTGATAACTTATTATAACCATTTTTATGATAATCCCCCTGCGTAGCCGGGGAGGTCCGCTAGTTATATGTATTGTATAAAAACCGGCCAAGAGCGTGTCGGGCCACGCTCAGTGCAGGGTTCCGTAGTTTTCCGTATTTTTCTCAAAAATTACTAAACCTATTAAGTTCAAAACAATTTTCCTAGAAAGTCTTTATAAAGTTCTAGTTTTGTGATTTTTTTCATATTTTTTAAACATATGGTTCAAAAGTTAGAGGGGGGGACGCACTTTTTTTTCCTTTAGGAGCGATTATTTCCGAAAATATTAATATTATCAAAAAACGATCTTAGTAAACCCT
The DNA here is from genome assembly GCF_023078275.1 of Leguminivora glycinivorella. Lineage (NCBI taxonomy): Eukaryota > Metazoa > Arthropoda > Insecta > Lepidoptera > Tortricidae > Leguminivora > Leguminivora glycinivorella. The sequence continues at coordinate 16,156,422 of NC_062981.1, forward strand.
TATTCATTTTTAAATACCTATCCAACAATATATCACACGTTGGGGTTGGAATGAAAAAAATATCAGCCCCCACTTTACATGTAGGGGGGTACCCTAATAAAACATTTTTTTCCATTTTTTATTTTTGCACTTTATTGGCGTGATTGATATACATATTGGTACCAAATTTCAGCTTTCTAGTGCTAACGGTTACTGATATTATCCGCGGACGGACGGACGGACGGACGGACGGACGGACAGACAGACATAGCGAAACTATAAGCAGGGCCGGATTAAGGGTAGAGCGAGTGGAGCGGCCGCTCTAGGCGCCACATGGTAAGGGGGCGCCAAAATCGAGAATGTGGAAAAATGCATACAAAAAATTATACGTTGCGTGGGCGCGCACATATCACAAAATGGCGAGAGGAGTCGGAATCGGAAATTAATCCACCTATTGAAAATCTAGATTTGTAATTCAGATTAAGTGGAAAGTTGCACCACATTGACCTTCATAAGGGCGCTGTTGCTAGGGCGCCGTAAAAGGAGGATTCTAGCCCTTGACGAACCACGTTGTTGTGCGGCGAACGGCAAAGTTACGTCGCTATCCAAATGCAAAAAATTGAGTCTACCCGATAATCCAAAGCGGAGTTTCTCATAAAGCCAAAGGCGCAATTTTGTGAGTCATAGCAGGATGGTGAGCGAATTTCAAAGCACTCAGATCACTTAGTGGCAAAATACCGAAATGGGCATCCCGACGGTGACGATCGAGTCCGCAGTTAATCTCTAAATTAACTCTTAGTATTATAAAAATAAAAGTGATGGCGAAATATAAGGTTCTAAAAGTCGGGAACATAGGCGCCCTGTGAAGTCAAAATACCCCAAAATATGTCAAAGACCGCAGCTCTGCAGACGATAAAAGCTTGAAAGTTCGCGGATTTCCCGCTGACGGGTTGTCTTAATTAACACTTTCGAAACCGGGCTCTACGCGGCGCTACGACATTTTCGCTACATACGGGGAAACCCATGTAATCAGCTACGCTTCTACGAGCGGTGTGCCCGACAGTCGGGTTCTTGGTAGCGAAAGTGTTAATCGAGTCAATAGGAAAAAAAATCGCGCTCGCTTCGCTCGCGCTTACTATTTATAATTATCTTCTCTTTTAGTTACGACAAATTCCGATTCTGCTTTCCAGACTTGTCCACTATAGTGCTCCATTTTGTTTGTTATTTTATGTACATGATATAAACGTTCAGCCACACGTAACTATACCAGGGTAGTTCACCCATTTGTCCCTTTCGCACTCTGTATGATGAAATCCATAAGTTCTGTATTGCGTTAATCTTCAAATTACGGCATTACTATGAAAAAAAATTTCGCGCTCGCTACGCTCGCGATTTATTTTCCTACGTAGTGAAACTTCTTCCCAAGGGCGCCGAAACTCAAACTCGCTCTACCCTGATCGAGTGCACGGGCCGCCGCTGACTATAAGGGTTCCTATTTGACTACGGAACCCTAAAAATCGAAGCAAAACATAAATATAAGTTTAATTCACATGAAAAAACTTTCGTCCCGTATTAAGTATAGGTACTAAGTGGTAATCAATAGTAGTCATTATTTGGTTTTCTCCCGGGCGTGTTGAATCTACAAAACGTACAATAAGTACCCAAGGGAATCGACACCCGAAGCTCTACATACGAACATAGGTTCAGGCGGCGGCGTGTCACGGCGCGCGGCGTGTCACGTGAATCCGGGCGCTAAGGCAAGTACGTACGTACGTACGTACGAGGTACGTACCTTGCCGTGTTCGTGAAATTCGTGATCTTAGTACCGCCGGTGTTAAGATCACGTAGCTACGGTTCGGCGTGAATCACGTGTATCCAGAGCCCTAGTTAGTATTAATATTTGACATTTTAATACATATCAAGCTAAGAATATTGGCCAAATTGTCAAAACTGGGGTTCAAAAGTTCTAAGCTTGTGTCGAGAGATGGCAGTCTATGCACTGTGATTACACATTTTACTTTGACAGTAACTCTCTATAATACTCGATAATCTTTGGTACGAGGTAGTAATACTATTGTATAAAAAAGTACTTATTCTTGTGTTTGACAGTAGAGGCGCATTTATTGTTTTTAATTTAAATTTATCGTCTTCGTATTCGCTAAAACGGCAAATGCCCATCTTTGCAAGTTTTTAGGGTTCCGTAGTCAACTAGGAACCCTTATAGTTTCGCCATGTCTGTCTGTCCGTCCGTCCGTCCGTCCGTCCGCGGATAATCTCAGTAACCGTAAGCACTACAAAGCTGTAATTTGGTACCAATATGTATATCAATCACGCCAGCAAAATGCAAAAATAAAAAATTGAAAAAAATGTTTTATTAGGGTACCCCCCCTACGTGTAAAGTGGGGGCTGACATTTTTTTTCATTCTAGCCCCAACGTGTGATATATTGTTGGATAGGTATTTAAAAATGAATAAGGGTTTACTAAGATCGTTTTTTGATAATATTAATATTTTCGGAAATAATCGCTCCTAAAGGAAAAAAAAGTGCGTCCCCCCCTCTAACTTTTGAACCGTATGTTTAAAAAATATGAAAAAAATCACAAAAGTAGAACTTTATAAAGACTTTCTAGGAAAATTGTTTTGAACTTGATAACTTCAGTAGTTTTTGAGAAAAATACGAAAAACTACGGAACCCTACACTGAGCGTGGCTCGACACGCTCTTGGCCGGTTTTATTACATGTTACTGTCTCTTGTCTATAATTTCTGAATCTATAGCTTCCGTTTTGTTTGTGTCAATTATACATCATTATGTCTCATGGACGCAGGTAATTTTAAAATAAGTACTGAAAATAATACTTAGGCCTGTCATAATTACTTAAAAACAATAAGTCCTAGGACGCAAAATTCACTTAAATTACACGTGATTTTAAAAATCATATTCATTTTTAAAAAAAACTTTCGTTATTAGTGGTCATTTGAACACCTAGCTGTCTGTAGTAAAGGGCTAAATAGGTATTATTATGGAGTATTTTTAATACAATTTCAGAGAAGATAATTTGTACAAATTGGCTTCTAGTTATCTTAGGCGTACCTATTTGTAGCACGTACAGATATTGTGCTAGTTAAGTCAATTCAATACATTGTTATAGGGAAGAAAAGACACTAAGGAAACAAAGACTGTTTAAATTTTCATCTAATACATACAATCGTAACTCGGTTACTTACCTTATGAATTATTGGTGTAATTCGTTAAATATAGATGGCGCAACTGGAGTGAGAAGTCGTCAGTAATAAAAGTGTGAAGTCAGCTACGAAATTTTAACACTTTCACGGACTAGATGGCGGTGTACTATTATTTCTACGTGTAAAACAAACAACATGAAAGCACAACCGCTCCACATGTCATGTGACCGTTCTAGTCACAATCTCGTAAGTAATCTAATAATTGGTTATTTAAATAACCACATCAGATAAGCGTGATTTACTTTTTGCCTATTACGGCTGATTGAATCCTCTTTAGCCATGCCCATTGCCATTTCCAACAGCATATTTACCTTCAACAACTTTGTATGAGTAAGAGCGTTTTCATATATATCCGATATCGGATCGGATAACCTGAACACACACTTAAGGGGCCATCGAGTCCATCGACTACGGTATTTGCGCTGTCACTTTTTATTTCTAACTGACAGGCCGTTACTATCCAGAGAACTGATAGTCAGTCTCCTTGCCGTTACAGTCTTAATTATTTACTCATCTCCCTTATGGGGAAAGATCATAAGAGCGGATGTTATTCTGAAATCGTATAAACACCACCCTCAGCGCAGTAATTGCGAGGGAATTGTTACTGCGAGGCGTCGGAGTATTTATTTGCAGTCGAACTACTCGTAAATAATAGGTGAGTTTCACCCGAGGTGTAGTTGTAAAAAATGTAGCTTCTTTATTAGTATAAGTAGTGTACAGTCAACCAATTGGAACCCTAGGCCACTGTAGAACTATGTCATAGTGACGTTATAAATCGGCTTGTAAGAAATCTCTTACTGCTTGTCATTTTGACATGTACGCTTGTAATAAAATGTCACTCTTCGAAGGCTACAAAATTATACGACACATATCTATAAAAGTTATGACTCTAAAAATAAAATCATGCCAGATGTCAATATTTTTATCAAGTGAGATTAAATTGTGATCAAATTTCTTTCTTCTTATTATTATGTCTTCTAAATTCTGGAACGGACTACAATCTGATTTTGTTTTTAACTAGCACTCATTAAGAATAAAACCAACAACAATTTCGAAGTACTACAATCTTCAATCTAACTCTCTTTTACTTTCTTATCAGAAATCTAAATATAACATAGTAAACTTAGTAAAGTACAAAGCTTTTCATATTGTTGGAAATAGAAGAATGAAGTATGCTAAATTCAGATATAATGATTTATTTAGGTAACAAAAAACTAGGATTAAACAAAACTTGTGAAGTTTTTCAATAATCTGCGTAACAATTTTCCTAAACTATCAATAAAAAAAAATAAAAAAATAAAAACTATCAATCTTTGCATTAAAATTATAATTTTAAGTAGGTAAGCTATTTTTAAATTACTTACATTGTGCATAAAATATTCAAAAATGCACATAACGTTGTATACATAAGGAATACACACATATAGGTATATACATATTGAATGTTTTCTAAGACATATCCAGAAAATATTTAAAATCATATTTTATTATCGTGACGTGACTATAAAAATATTAACCATAAATTTTCTGATCTACAATCTACAACCGCTTTACGTGACTGTAGTATATTAACAATTATTTTCATTCAATCCCATGAATAATAAATGTACTGACTTAGTATTTCTATAATGGTCTACAAATTACTTATGCTATCAAACCCCGCGGAGACGAAAAGGTCACCATCGATCTTTACGAGCACTCTTCATTTACCGCCAATTAAGGGTGACTCAATAAATTCAAACTAAAAATAAACCGCAAAAAACCCTGTCGCCTGATAACCGAGCCACACCAAAAAAGTAAGCAGTATCATTAAACACACAAAATATGTTTTCCATTTAAACAGACGCTTCGAGGCAGTTATAATTTTGTATACGCTGAGTGTTTCTGTTTACTCAGTAAGAAGTGGTTCGGATCAGTAACACCTGCCGCGTTTTCCCACGAAGCTCTCGGGCGTCTTCGGGCGTCTTCGGCGGCGCTCGGGTGCGCGAGCGCTGCTTGCATACAGATTACGGCCCGATTCAAACTTTATGAAACGTTTAACATACGCTAATAGATACCATATGCTTCAAAAATTAGAATTCTTCAATATTATCACTTTTTCGAATATTTATACCCGATTCATATCGTATCTAGATCTCAGATTTGACGTATTTGTATATTGGAATCGTGCCGTCGGGTATTAATAACGTACGCGCACTCTCGTCACGCGACATGGGACGTCAAATGACCCCTTTTTAGAGCCAATTTAATTAGACGGGCATGTTATTGACGTTCGAAAAAACAATAAAACTTGATGTTACATTTTATTAGACGCGTTGAACTCTTTTATATAAGAGTAGGTTAGTCAAATATTGTCTTTTAAATACTTTAATAAAATGGGTTGACCTATCTGATAGGTAGTACCTACAGAAAACTTAGGATTTACATTCAGGTTCTTTTTTTTATGATTTTACGACGCGACTATAATAGCCAACCCATTTTATTAAAGTATTAAAAGACAGTATATGAAACACGTGTATTTAATAGGCTATACTTAAGCAGTCTTGGATTTTAAATTAAATTCAAAAGCTAGATAAAAACGTGATTAAAAATTGTACCGTAGGCAAAAACTTACAGTAAACACCATTATTTATAAATAAACAGGTATAAATGATCCACTATTTTTATCTTATTCCACAAGCAAGCTTAACGACAACATTGTGCGAATGTGCATTTATAAAAAGGTTACAGTTACATTAAAAAGAGGACATGTTTTACGCTCGGCTACAAACAAACAAACTACAAACTACAAATAAAGGAGAATTGACGAGCGGGCGGACCTGTCTCGACCTGCTAGCAATTACTAGGCTAAATAAAATAAAACGAGGTAACGGTGCCCGTTACCAGACCCGCTGCGGACAATATTGTGACAAATCGTCGGCCCTGGAATAGAACAAGGGCCCACAGCCGCCATACCGTCCTCATTTTCTCAAGGATGTAACTTTGGGATAATGTAGACTTGTAGAGTTCGTATCGACTTTTTTTTTAATTTATTAAGACTAAGATGCGCCACAGAAACTTGTAAGAAGTTAAAGCGTGGTGCAAATGCATCACTCCGCTCAACTGCACAGATAATTAGTAGGTAAGTATACACTTTAGGTAACGGTAATGTCTGCACATATTAGCAAGTTCGGCCCGTCGGCCATTTTTTTGCTATAAGGTTCTTTTAAACACTAACTTTCCTTAAATTCTCAAGGCTGATTTTTATATATGTGTAAATTGACTGTATGTAATTTAAAATGATCATTTCCTGACCATTTCCGCCGACCGTAACTTTACCAGACGCTTGACAGTCCCTCTAACTTGATCTAATTTCTCAAGCTACGGCTGGTGGAAACGGTTAGAAAATGATCATTATCATTATTATCAATTCCTTATACTTAGTATTTTCCAACACATATATAAAAAGCAGCATTGAGAATTTAAGGAAAGACAGTGTTTAAGAAAAAACCTTAAAGCAAAAAAATGGCCGTCGAGCCGAACTAGCTGACATACAGATATTAAACGTCAATACGAACTCTAGATTATCCCAAAGTTTCATTTTTGAGAACATTCGGAAGGTCTGGCGGCTCTGGGTTCTTAGTCTAGAAGTCCCGTGTGCGCAGGCGGCGGTCACACTACTTTGTTTCACTTTACAATGTTGGTAAATAATGGAATAATGAGCATTATGAAAGTAGGTCACAAGGGTACTTTTTAAAATTATTTCCTTAAGGGGAGATCAATTGTCAACAGGATAATTGCCGTAACGGCAAGATGAAGGAATTCAGTACAGCGTATTTTTCCAGCAGCATTTCCTTGGAAAAATACGCTTATTATTATGCTATTTTATTTTTTAATGTATGCGTTCCTGAATAACGAAATATAAATGTTCAATGTAAAATGAAATGTCATATTTATCCTGAAAACAAATGCCTACACGTGTAGAGAAAGCCACCCTGTAGATACATATAAATAGGCAAAAAATAAACAAAAACTTGAATAGGTACTAGAAATCAGTATATTTAGGAAATTGTTTTCTTTACTAACATAATTTGTGCGAGTTTTATGGATAGTTAAGGCCTACCACGTGCATAAAATAAATATCACGATACTCAGATAAGCACTATGCTTAGATAGTTGTGCTCCTAGATAATTCAAGGACAGGTAATTAGGTACATACTACAATACTATTTAAGACGATACGGTAGCGAAAATGCTAAAATGGAAAGGAGCCCCCTTTTCAACTTGGGAATTTTAGTTAAATATACAAGTGTTATTAACTAGATTTATCGAAAAAAAATTGTCCATTAAGAACAACTCAGTCAAAAGATATTTCAAAAAAATCTTTAAAATCGAGGTTCCGCTCTCGACTCTTTCCTCCTTCAAAACTTAATCAATCGGAACGAAATTTGAGAATCTGAATAACAATGAAATAATCTATGTCGGACCGTTTCGCTTTTTTGGTTAATTGTTACCAATCTTGAGTATCACACCTTTTTTTGCGCCACAATGAAAAAGGCCGTTTTTGGAATTTTTTGATTGGCTCTAGAATCTTTAAAAAGCAGAATATCAAAAAAATCAAAACGGTCCGACACAGATAAAAATAATAACAATCTGTGTTGAAAAAATCATTGCTCTATCTTCAAAAACCAGGGAGGAAATAGTCGAGAGCGTTTGTATGGAAAATTGACCCCTACCGTATCGTCTTAATCTCATGTCAAGACAAAGAAGCCTACATATTGTACAGATGTAGTACGAAAAAATTTGCCTTCGTATTGTTACGGAAACGTACGAACGTGTCATGCTATTTCAGTCAGTCTCAGTACAAGATGTACTGACATGACAAATACGAACGTTTCCGGAAAAATACGAAGGAAACCCTTTTCGCACTACATTTGTACTTTTTACTAAATGGCTTTCACACATTTGTACTTATTTATTTTTCTGTAAGCGGACATTCTCGTAATTTATTTCTACATTTATACGTAGTGTTCATAAAACCATAATATTTATAATATATTAAAAATGTTATGAAAATTAGGTAGTAAATTTCTGAAATTATGTGTTTTTAACGTCTTACCCTCAACGTTAATATCTCCACTTGTATAAGGCTATTATTTTTATCACCCTGTATAATAAAGTGAGGTAGCCTGCGTATTTTATTACATATCATTTTCGCACTTGACACCTAAACGATTTAAACTTAATATAGTCTTTAAACTTTATGCTTGTCTTTAAATTATAACTTAATATGAATTTTTAGACCATGTCCAATAATAACAACTCATTCAGAAAATACACTTAACGTTATTGTTTAAAATTTAATATCGTAAATAATAAATGAAACACATCATTACTAAAGTGGATTATTATAAACATGTATGATGAATTTTCTAAAGGAGTATTGCTAATTTAATTTAAGAGAACAACGATTCTAGGCGAGGCAAAATAATACATTCTCATATATTTAAATATACACATTTGATAGAAATAAATTGTTTCCTACTAACGTAAGTACTTATGAGATATCTCGTGATCGGTACCTACAAAAATTAAGCTGATTTTTTTCTTACAACATAATAAAACTAGCTGATCTCCAATAAATGTGAACCATTTTAAGATTTTGAAAATACACCAACATCTATTAAAGAAAATAATTACTGTAAACTTTCGTGAGTAGGCAGATAGCTCTTGTGGGTAATTCTCAAAATAGTGGCATCGTACCCTGCCATCACGTTTTTGAATAGAAAGTATGCGAAATATATAATTTTCACATATAATTAAAATTTTCATAAGTAGACATTAACGTGACACATCGAGGCCAACACATATTTTTTCTATAAATATAATACTTTTGTAAAAAAAAAACAAAGAAGACCGTTTTCTACTGTACCCTGCCTTGTCACAACGCGACACTGCTCAAGTTTCCGCTCTATAGATTATTAAATTGCAGTTTTATGATAATAAAATATCGTTTTTTGCAGAGAATAGACTACTACATTCTTAAATATACGTTGCACGGGATGTTTCGATTACTTTTGAACACTAATTTTCACCTTCAAAGTTTGTCCAGCGATATTTTCTCCATATCCTGTGCGTCCGCGGTATTGCACCTCACTCACACACAGAAAGTCTTATTGAGGCCTTAATATACGTAAAACACGTAGCCAGTATGGTTCTAGCCGCCGGTGTAAAGGTTTGTGTGTGAAGTGCTGCGGTCTTGTGGTTAGAAGTTTTCAAAGTGTGACGTTCGGAGTTTGTAACAGGTATGTCCACTTTATTCTGGCATGATTATTTTAAAATATTAATACGGCAGTTTTTTTACCAATAACATTTTAATGTTGTATTGAAGTATAACTATGTATATTAAAATTATGACAGTTGTATTATCAACAGTTTCGGAGATAATATCTAGTTAATCGGATTTTCACTACACCCTGTGTAACTTTATCCTGCCATCACTCTGCAGGGTAAAGTGACTGTTGACAGGATAAAGAAACACAAGTAAAAAAAAGCTATTTTGAAATGGTTTTTACTAACTTGCAATGTATGTATGTATGTATGTTTGTATGTATGTTGAGGTCAAATCTTGCAACCCAATTTGAAGCAGAAATATTCAACCGACTGAGCTGAAATTTTGTATACACGCTGCGGATGACGTTCGCATATAAGCGCCGATATGGGGCATTGGGTCCTTCGATATTGGGCAATAGTCTGCTCAGCGCCGAAGCAGTCCCGACGAGGCTAGGAACCAATTTGATAAAATGTTCCTCGGAGTACCAATTTGATTTGAATTTAAGCCCAAGTACTTAATTTGGGGCGTAAGAGGGACCGCCTCACCGCCAATAGGCAAGGCAACATCCCTATCGCTCTTGCATATAGGCATTACAGAACCGATTGCATTTCGATCGGCGTATAGCGTCAACGATTACCTATCATTTTGGCTAGGTCGGCAGCAATCACTTTCTTCGGGCAGAAGCCAAACTTTCCTTCGAAAACCACGTCATCGGTCGTAGCAAGTAACACCGCAAGCCCAAACAAATTAATGCGCCTAACTGTGAGCTCAGTTGCCACTGTGGCTCTCCTTATTATCCTGGTACTTTCTTCCCCTCACGGCTACTATTGTGTCATCGGCATAACAAATGGTGAACATGCGGAGAAGTTGGACTACTCTGATAGCCAAGTCAAAGCCAATGCTCCAGAGCAGGCGCCCAGTACCGACCCCTGTGGAAAACTGTGGGTAGGTTTTAGGTTATGATTATTATGAATAATTATGCATGTGGGTAAGAAGAAGAATAAAGAAGTCAGTCTTGATTTGAGCACGTAGTCTCATTGACCTGTCCCTATACGTTTATATGGCGCAGCCGGTAGGAACACCACACTCCATTCGTCTTTCTAGGCATCTTCCTCCTGATTCATTGAGCAGTATGTAACATGTCAGAAACTTGCTTCCATGTTTCATCATATGCAAGCATAATAATTATATTTTTTGTTTAGTTGATTAAATTCCTGTTTCGGTCTCACGATAATTAAAATTTTGTTTGTCTCAAGTAGATCGTATTTTAGAAATACGAGATGGAGAGCTTGGAGATTTATAGTGAACCAAAATATTTAGATGCTTATTTGTAGCCCAATTTGAGTCTTGTTTCAAAGTCATAAAGGTTTTGCAGTAAGGGTTTTAAGAAATGTCGCCTGGTCAAATTCAAATCTACAAGAAGTTGTGTCAAATTTCAAACTGTACAATTAAATGTTACTAGCCAATAATAACAAATTTAAGCCATATTGAACCATATTACAAAGAGCGTTAATTGAGACAATTTGTAAAACATGTGCAAATAGAAAAAAGTTTAGTACCAATCCTAACATGTGGAAAAAACTTAGTTCGGCCACGCCTTATGAGTAGATCAAATTGGACCTTATTCTAATCAGGAAATAAAACATATTTTATTTAAATATTGTATGAAATTATGAATTTCAGCGTTGGTTAAGAAATACCAATCAGGATTGAGGAAGTGGGTGCTAGTGGGAGATTTCAGAATCTTGGAAGGGATGTTTGAAATGGGATGCAAGGGATTGCATGGGCATTCATTGATTATTCTTTCATTGATTAGCATTCGGGGATTAGAGAGCCTTCCGCTCGACCGTCAGACTGGTTCTATTTAGGTTTATTTGGGTAAATCTAGATTACCTATATTATGTCCTAGCCTTGATTTTGCGAGTATTTCATGATACTGGTATGGTTTGGGTTGGAGGATAATATAGAGTATTTTGTTAATAAGCGTATATTTCAGTGTTTAATTGGTGTAAATTTAAGTGTCTTAATTGTTATTGTTTTGGAGCTCGATCACTGCTAGTATTATAAAGTGTACTAGTAGAGTTTAGAGTTGTAGAACAATAGTGTTGCTAAAGTTTTAAAGTTTGGTTAGATTTGTGAGTGTTCTTATTAGTTAAAGAGTTAATTGTGTTTTAATGTGTGAAATGTTTTAGCTTGGATTGCTTTAGTGGTATTTTACGCTAGAATAATCTTTGTTGAAGGATTTCATATATTACTTAGATTTGTTAGTTAATTAATAACTTTTGTAAATAATAATTGGGGTAGATTATTTTAGTAGGATGAACTGGTCTGATATTTTGCAGTTCTTTGGAGGGATAGGGCGGGTAACCTAACGGTGTTCAACTATAGCCCTAGTCAACCAAGGGACATTTCTTGGGTTATTTTAGTAGAGTCCAAGTGAGCTCTTGGCAGTTTCCTGCGTTTATTAAGACAGGATTTTGCTCCTGGAATCTGGACGATTTGAGTTGTTATCTAAACTTCTTAAATTTGCCAGGTTCTTGTCCAACTTTCCTATTTTACTTTACCCGTCTGGCTGACTTCTTGCTGTCCCAATCCCTAGTGTGAGAACCAGCCCACGTGAAGAAATAGGATGTCAGGTCAAAGGGTTATTCTTCGCCCGTCTTAGTTAGCTTTAGCTAGAGATTTTCCATTGCGCTTTCGGAAAATCACGCGAGTAAATTAAATGTGCGATCCGGATCGCTAGTTTGCTAATATGTCAGTAGAGTAGATGGTTAGTTTAGCTGTTAGGGCTAGGATTTTGTTTGATATAGGAAATAGTAGTATTAAAATTGTTTTCTCCTTTTCAAGTCTTTATTCATTTTCTAAAAAGTTAAACTATACATTTTTAACACGGGTTTTGGCTACTTAATATGTTAGACTTTAGCTGTGTGTGATTTTATAAATTAAAAATAAATAAATAGATAAATGTTGTACATTTGTACATAGATTGAGTGAGTCCTACGGTAGGCTCAGGAAGGCTTACATTTAATAATGTTCAATTATTGAATTGGGATTAATAGGGTTTATAGGAATTTATAATACTATGTTTATTTATGACAAAATGACAAACTCGACATATACATTTATGACTTTATATATATTTTGGTCCCTTGTAAACCTACTGGTAGTAAATAAATATATTGTGAGGAAATTAAAATAAATAACTCACAATATAATGTAAGATTGTAAATTCATTTTGTTTTTAAAATAAAAATGATTATTTTTAATTAGCTTGTCCCTCAGCAGTTTGTCTGTCTATTCTGTTATCTATGAACCTGTGATTTTTACATACATAATGGCTTTCAAATATAAAGTCATATTATTCCAAATACCTATCATAAATGATTTGTCTAGACTGGATCGAGGCAGAAAGTTGCAAGATCGTGGTTTATTTTGGTCCGAAAGGTGATACAAAATGACTACATTAACAGTTTGGATAATATTATTTTGATAAATACCTACAAAAACAATGATGTACAAAATTACAGAATTCTGGAGAATTGGAGTGGTCAGATACACTGCTCTACTACCAGTATTTGATATTTTAAAGTGTCCCTTTGAAAGTCCTCTCTATAGTGATGAAAGTGTCACAACATAATGGTTCGGACAAATGAAAGTAGTCCTGTCATTATGAAAAGATGTCCCTTCAGGACCACAAAATAGTTCCTTCAGAACTGGGGCAGGGGTCTGACCCGTAACTGGATGATGGCCATGGACTGTCGCGGAGGCGGAGCGACATCTATAACCCCAAAAATAAAATATTTTAAAATGTATTATATTTACCATTGACTTTCTATATTATAATGGTGACATTTTAGATTATTTGCTGACAAACATTAGTTATTTTAATTTTGACATAATTATGCTCATTTGTTTATTTGTGTTCTATTTAACTATAACAATCAGATTATATTTGATTAAACCCCATCTTTTATACAATTTATTATTCATTCTGATTTTGTCGTGGACTTATTTCATGTATTTTGGTTATTGACATTTTAGAGTTATTAGGGCGTAATAGGGCATTATTGTTTCATAATATGCGAAAAGGACTGGTTACTATTTGCGGCTACAACATTGGGTTCTACATAGACACTAAACGATCACTAGGTCAAAATACTGATCCAATTTAAGATATTAACTTAATTGATTGATTTCGTTTCATGATAATTAATTTTATTTAATAAATTTTAGAGTTTCAATTTTTGTATGGTTATGTAGGTTAACTAAATAGGTAATTGTTGTTAGTTAGGTATTTATAGGGTAGGAATATTACAATTGGTGTGCGTAACCAGGATGTATATATATATATTTTATTTACTGTCGTGACTCGGGATGTACATAATAGTACAATTGGCTCTAGCGTTACCACGATATACATATATTTTATTTGGTGGGGTAGGCCAGCGTAACTAGGATAAGTAGATTTTGATTAAAGTGGTTAGTCTTTTATAAATCTTAGAGTTCATTTACAGTGGTATTCATTATTTTTAATTTCTTCATTTTAGTTTTTATAGTATTGAGTTATATATCTTGTATTGGATCAAAGCTGTTGTTATAGTTGATTCGTGTAGTGGATTGATTATAGCAACACAATTGTTGTTGTGAAGACGGATAGCATATTATGAAATAGGTACTTTTTTATTATTTGAAATTTTATTCATACGTCTATTTAGTAGGTATACCGTCAATTGTAATTCATTCATACTCATATTGTAATTTGTATCAGATATTGTTCAAGTTTAAGTAAAGTTTCCTACATAGGGAGGCGTACATAGAATTGTTTTAAATAGTTTATTACGTTACGTTCATACATAGAAGTGTTTTAATAGTTTATTACATTTCGTTCGTACATAAAGTTTTTTAAATAGTTATTACGTTATGGACGTAGTTACATAGAAACGGTTTAAATAGGATACTACACGACGTACATTTTAGTATATTTGCGTGTGAAATTATCATTTTGAAGTAAACTAAAATGAAAGTTACCATTCTGAATTGTTATTTATGGCATCTTTGTTAGCGTCACTTAAATTCTTGAGAACACTTATAGTTCGACTAGACGTGTTACAATCTTAAGTCCCTTTGTTTTTGTAATCTAACAAAAAGTTGTCGCGCCAACCACTTGACCATTTGTCGACGATAGAACAAGTGTTATAAATGGTTTTTGCATAAAAACGTAAGCGTTTGTTAGTTAGCTTGATTAGTTTCGAGTAGGGAATATTATTTTTTATGTTTTATACTTGTTCTTACATGTTTAAATTTCGTTATACCTATTGATTACTTTGTAGATACTCAATATATAACTAAATTCAGTATGTTATTTTGGACAGCGGGATACCAATTTTTAATATAGTATTTTTTAGGGTTCCGTAGCCGGCTGGGAGCCCTTATGGTTTCGCCATGTCTGTCTGTCTGTCTGTCTGTCTGTCTGTCTGTCTGTCTGTCTGTCTGTCTGTCTGTCTGTCTGTCTGTCTGTCTGTCTGTCCGTCCGTCCGTCCGTCCGTCCGTCCGTCCGTCCGTCCGTCCGTCCGTCCGTCCGTCCGCGGATGATCTCGGTAACCGTGGGCACTGGAGGGCTGAAGTTTGGTGCCAATATGTATATCAATCACGCCGACAAGGTGGCCGGTTTTTTTTTATATACTACGTCTGTGGCAAGCAAGTATACGGTCCGCCTGTTTTATGTTGAAAGAAAATAATTGTAATAATAGTTGCAGTTATAGTAATAATAGTAGTTGCGTTTAGTTTAAACGAATGTTTTATTTCAGTTTCTGAAGTAAAGATAAAGGGAAGGTTATATTTAGTTGTTTAGTAACACTTTGTGTTTCATGTAATGAAGTAAATATGCTCGGTTACATAATTTACAGTACCTAAAGATATAAAACAATTGAAAACATTTTAGGCTCATGAACTTTTATCGACGGTTTATAAGTAGTTGTAGTAGGAAATATATATAATTCAATACTTATATTATTTGATTTAATAAAAAAAAATTGGAATTAGGATAGCATTCAACAGCAGGCATTTAATGAAATAAAAGCTAAATTTATTAACGTAATACAATTACATAACCCAGACTTTAGTAAAGAATTTTATTTGCAAACCGTAAGCACTACCATAGTTTTAGTAGGGGTTTTATACCAATTAGACGACCAGGGGGAAATTAAAATATTAGGTTTTCATAGCTAAGCATTGAGTGACTCAAATGTAGTTTTGATAATTATATATTATATTTCAAGCCAGATAATTCACAAGAAAATGTCAACTATTTTTCAGAAGTTTTAAGAATAGATTTATTGAGCAGATACATAAAGTAATGTCACCAAGGCATGTACAAAGTTATTAAGTATATTAGAGATTGGAAATTTTCTATTAGATTAGAAAAACAAAACACCATTTTAGTAAAACGAGTTATCTTTGCGTGTCATGACTGTCAGTTAGTAAAAAGCGACGTCGTTTAAAAAAAAAGTAGGATCTTGCCAATCTATAGTTAGGTACTCATATATTGAAAATATGGTAATAGCAGATTTATAAGGATCGTTGATTACTGGTTAATTTGGTATTAGCGGTACAGGATTTGTTTAGTCACTAAACTTTAGTGAATTCGTTAAATTTTATAAATTAAGGAAAGCTACTGTTTTTCTGAGTTAGAGGTTCATAATTGCGACAATAAAATATTTACGTTTATGTATATAGCTTTTGTTTTTTTAAATCATATATACTTTTGTAAGTAAACGTCCTTTTCTATTTGAGGTAGTTAAAATGCTATTGTTTTGTGTAAGGTCCTTTGCTTATGTGGGTTATACATAATAAGTATACCAACATTTATTCTAATTTGACAAAGTTATTTAAGAACTCTATATTCATTAGTGTGTATTAACTGTTTTTAGAGGGGTTGTGAGGCGGCTTCATTCCATCTTTAAATTCAATTATATTTTAAGTTATTAAGATATATAAAAATAAATACACATTTCTGAGTTTTAATGCTAATACATAATTAGTAATGAAGCGTTTATTATATAGATTATATTATAGCAGCATTTTATTTCTTCAAACACGTAAATTTTTAAAAATTATATTATATTTAAAATCAGTATTTTAAAAATAATATTATTCAAATTAGACAAAACACATTCCTAATTAAAAAAAAAAAAAAACTGTTTTATCATTTTAAAAATAATTTAAACAAAAAATATATATTTCTCTGAATTTTTAAACTATATTTAGCTATTTTTTTTATAAAGGTTTATTGCTATTGAACTGGGCTCTCCATATTTTTTTTTTCCTTCTTCTTCTTGATTTTAAATAGATCATTTTGGGGAACATTTTCCAATAGATATAAAAAAAAGAATAGTTTTTTTTAGTAGATCTCTATTATAAATATATTAGGTATATGTTTGCTAATGGTAGATTTTTTTTAATAATGAAATAATTGTAATTTTTATTTTAGTTTCAATTCTTTAAAAGGGAAAAGTTTTGGTACATTTTCGGGGATGTGTGAAAGTGAGAATGAAGATGAATAAATATGATGATTGTCAGAAAACATGTTAAATTGAAAAAAAAAAATGTTTTTATTTATGCAGGGCCCTGAAAAATTAACAAAACTAAACAACGATATATCTTTTGACATTCTGACCGGAACACACACACACATACACAAAAGAGGTAATACGGTAGTTTGGAGTTAGGTTAGGCTCGCTAAAAAAAAAAAAGAGCATATTTGCAGGTTTAAGCTGCCGCCGTGTTATCTCTATACTACACACAACATCAGAACAGGAAACACTACACACCCATCAGTAACGAGATGTTTAGTACTCTCTCATATGGAAAAGCATAATCATGAAGTGAGCTTAGTATTTTCTTATAATATTCAGTAATTTAGCTCATTTCGAAAGATTCGATTTGCAATCTAGTTGTGCCTTTTTATTGGTTAGTACTATTTGTTTAGTGATTGTATAACAAATTGCTTACTTATCGATTAATTTCTCATTTCATTTGGAAATCAAAAGTTTAAGCATAGCATAGCTTAAACTTTTATAATTGACATCCCGTTATTGATGAACATGCTCCAGACTAGGAAAGGCTTTTTGGGGAAATAAGTCATCAGATACGGTGTTGGAATTAAATCTTTTAAAGATAGTAACCCCTCGAGTGGCATAGAATGCTCCTTGGTAAAAGGTTCAATTTTGTCTTAAAAAGAGATACCGTTTGATTCCTTTCTTGGTCGCTAAAATATAGACTCAAGTCGGAAACTCTCGTATGTATCAGTCGGATCGGTAGAAGGGTAGGCCATTGGCATACACAGCACAACTTCTATTCTTTTGTTGAGGCAAAATTAACTGGCTGCATTTTTAATTGTTTATTTCTAACATGAATGGCCCTGTAAACTTATTCCTTCAGAAATTTTCATTCTTCAGTTTGGTTTAAACACACACTACACACACACACAGCCGCAACAAAAAAAAAAGGCTTACACGAAGGGAAGAATGTTAAAAGAGATTTTTATTAATAGTTTTACTTGCAGTAATTTATCATTTTTGTTCAGAATTTTGTATACTTTTGTTCGAAAATTTACTTCTGCAAATATATATCCTTAATATATTTAAGCTACAGTAAATTTTGGGAGGCGATTGTAACATGTCAGAAACTTGCTTCCATGTTTCATCATATGCAAGCATAATAATTATATTTTTTGTTTAGTTGATTAAATTCCTGTTTCGGTCTCACGATAATTAAAATTTTGTTTGTCTCAAGTAGATCGTATTTTAGAAATACGAGATGGAGAGCTTGGAGATTTATAGTGAACCAAAATATTTAGATGCTTATTTGTAGCCCAATTTGAGTCTTGTTTCAAAGTCATAAAGGTTTTGCAGTAAGGGTTTTAAGAAATGTCGCCTGGTCAAATTCAAATCTACAAGAAGTTGTGTCAAATTTCAAACTGTACAATTAAATGTTACTAGCCAATAATAACAAATTTAAGCCATATTGAACCATATTACAAAGAGCGTTAATTGAGACAATTTGTAAAACATGTGCAAATAGAAAAAAGTTTAGTACCAATCCTAACATGTGGAAAAAAACTTAGTTCGGCCACGCCTTATGAGTAGATCAAATTGGACCTTATTCTAATCAGGAAATAAAACATATTTTATTTAAATATTGTATGAAATTATGAATTTCAGCGTTGGTTAAGAAATACCAATCAGGATTGAGGAAGTGGGTGCTAGTGGGAGATTTCAGAATCTTGGAAGGGATGTTTGAAATGGGATGCAAGGGATTGCATGGGCATTCATTGATTATTCTTTCATTGATTAGCATTCGGGGATTAGAGAGCCTTCCGCTCGACCGTCAGACTGGTTCTATTTAGGTTTATTTGGGTAAATCTAGATTACCTATATTATGTCCTAGCCTTGATTTTGCGAGTATTTCATGATACTGGTATGGTTTGGGTTGGAGGATAATATAGAGTATTTTGTTAATAAGCGTATATTTCAGTGTTTAATTGGTGTAAATTTAAGTGTCTTAATTGTTATTGTTTTGGAGCTCGATCACTGCTAGTATTATAAAGTGTACTAGTAGAGTTTAGAGTTGTAGAACAATAGTGTTGCTAAAGTTTTAAAGTTTGGTTAGATTTGTGAGTGTTCTTATTAGTTAAAGAGTTAATTGTGTTTTAATGTGTGAAATGTTTTAGCTTGGATTGCTTTAGTGGTATTTTACGCTAGAATAATCTTTGTTGAAGGATTTCATATATTACTTAGATTTGTTAGTTAATTAATAACTTTTGTAAATAATAATTGGGGTAGATTATTTTAGTAGGATGAACTGGTCTGATATTTTGCAGTTCTTTGGAGGGATAGGGCGGGTAACCTAACGGTGTTCAACTATAGCCCTAGTCAACCAAGGGACATTTCTTGGGTTATTTTAGTAGAGTCCAAGTGAGCTCTTGGCAGTTTCCTGCGTTTATTAAGACAGGATTTTGCTCCTGGAATCTGGACGATTTGAGTTGTTATCTAAACTTCTTAAATTTGCCAGGTTCTTGTCCAACTTTCCTATTTTACTTTACCCGTCTGGCTGACTTCTTGCTGTCCCAATCCCTAGTGTGAGAACCAGCCCACGTGAAGAAATAGGATGTCAGGTCAAAGGGTTATTCTTCGCCCGTCTTAGTTAGCTTTAGCTAGAGATTTTCCATTGCGCTTTCGGAAAATCACGCGAGTAAATTAAATGTGCGATCCGGATCGCTAGTTTGCTAATATGTCAGTAGAGTAGATGGTTAGTTTAGCTGTTAGGGCTAGGATTTTGTTTGATATAGGAAATAGTAGTATTAAAATTGTTTTCTCCTTTTCAAGTCTTTATTCATTTTCTAAAAAGTTAAACTATACATTTTTAACACGGGTTTTGGCTACTTAATATGTTAGACTTTAGCTGTGTGTGATTTTATAAATTAAAAATAAATAAATAGATAAATGTTGTACATTTGTACATAGATTGAGTGAGTCCTACGGTAGGCTCAGGAAGGCTTACATTTAATAATGTTCAATTATTGAATTGGGATTAATAGGGTTTATAGGAATTTATAATACTATGTTTATTTATGACAAAATGACAAACTCGACATATACATTTATGACTTTATATATATTTTGGTCCCTTGTAAACCTACTGGTAGTAAATAAATATATTGTGAGGAAATTAAAATAAATAACTCACAATATAATGTAAGATTGTAAATTCATTTTGTTTTTAAAATAAAAATGATTATTTTTAATTAGCTTGTCCCTCAGCAGTTTGTCTGTCTATTCTGTTATCTATGAACCTGTGATTTTTACATACATAATGGCTTTCAAATATAAAGTCATATTATTCCAAATACCTATCATAAATGATTTGTCTAGACTGGATCGAGGCAGAAAGTTGCAAGATCGTGGTTTATTTTGGTCCGAAAGGTGATACAAAATGACTACATTAACAGTTTGGATAATATTATTTTGATAAATACCTACAAAAACAATGATGTACAAAATTACAGAATTCTGGAGAATTGGAGTGGTCAGATACACTGCTCTACTACCAGTATTTGATATTTTAAAGTGTCCCTTTGAAAGTCCTCTCTATAGTGATGAAAGTGTCACAACATAATGGTTCGGACAAATGAAAGTAGTCCTGTCATTATGAAAAGATGTCCCTTCAGGACCACAAAATAGTTCCTTCAGAACTGGGGCAGGGGTCTGACCCGTAACTGGATGATGGCCATGGACTGTCGCGGAGGCGGAGCGACATCTATAACCCCAAAAATAAAATATTTTAAAATGTATTATATTTACCATTGACTTTCTATATTATAATGGTGACATTTTAGATTATTTGCTGACAAACATTAGTTATTTTAATTTTGACATAATTATGCTCATTTGTTTATTTGTGTTCTATTTAACTATAACAATCAGATTATATTTGATTAAACCCCATCTTTTATACAATTTATTATTCATTCTGATTTTGTCGTGGACTTATTTCATGTATTTTGGTTATTGACATTTTAGAGTTATTAGGGCGTAATAGGGCATTATTGTTTCATAATATGCGAAAAGGACTGGTTACTATTTGCGGCTACAACATTGGGTTCTACATAGACACTAAACGATCACTAGGTCAAAATACTGATCCAATTTAAGATATTAACTTAATTGATTGATTTCGTTTCATGATAATTAATTTTATTTAATAAATTTTAGAGTTTCAATTTTTGTATGGTTATGTAGGTTAACTAAATAGGTAATTGTTGTTAGTTAGGTATTTATAGGGTAGGAATATTACAAGTACTCTATCTGCAAGGTAATGCCCTGTGGTGAATGATGATCTTCAAATAGAAAGGCGCATCGTGGAAGCAATGCACCTATTTTATTACCACATAAGGAAGAAAGCCGAAGTAATTGGCAATGTCAAGAGATACTGCGATAGCTCCCTGCCTTTTCTCTACTACCAGACCGCTGTATTTATGCAGCGCATCAATTGCGTCTATCGCTCCTCCCAGAACCCGATCTCTAATGTTTGGGCACGTGTCTTTCAAAATGCGTGCACAGCAGTAGATGAGACTTACGATGATGCGCTCAACATCGTGCCAGTTTCATCTAGGAGGGCAATGGGACGGTATCCTAAGGGACAGTCAGCTGGACTACCCTTTTTTCGAAAGGCACAGTCTGCCCACCTTCCAACGAGAATTTATACCCTCTCGGAGGCAGTCGTCAATGTGGCCACGTAATCTACTTCCAAGATGTTTAAAGAGCCAAGGCACACCGTCCGGCCCTAGAGTGGCCCTCACAAGTGTCAAGTGTCACCAAGGAGACATCAAGGAGACGAACCAACTCTTCCACTGGGGCAGCCATTGCAGGCATTACATGCACAAGTACAACTCACATTGTGAGTCATGATATGTGCTTTGTTGTTTTACAAGACTGTGATTGTAGGTATTTATTTATTTATTCTTTATTGCACATAAAAAAGTACAAAATGGTGTACATAATGCCTTAAGGCATTCTCTACCAGTCAAACACTGCAGGCATCGTGACTGAAAATAATAATCAGATATCACTTACTGTACTTCAACTGTTTTGAATAAAAAATAATGGATATTGTTTAAAAAAATACTTTTTTTTGCTTTTGTTTCTACTTAAAGAAAAAAAATTGAATCCTAACGAAATCATAATAGTCGATATACGTTGAATTATTAGTGGTAAACTTGTTTTTTTATTCAAACTCTCTTTATCCTGCCACGTTTTCCCTGCTACCCTGTCTATTCACTTTCTCCTGTATGTCTAAAATTTCAACTCGCTATAAGTTCTACGTTTTTACGACTATTTCGTTCCCTCCTGCAAATTCCGTATCATTGATGCACTCAAAAACATATTTAAATCCAAAAAGGTACAAAAAACCATTTTCATTTTTTTTCATTCACTTTACCCTGACGGTGCCACTTTTTTGAGAACGAACCTTGTATTTTCCAGAGTATACCTACTTACTTATCAATATCTCAGACGCTCACCGACAGACGAACAGTAAGTTATTACCCATTGCGTCAGCCATGATCTGTGACCATATAATTTACAAACCAGTAAATTGTCCCGATATCCACATTCCTCCAAAGTGTTAATTAAAGATTGTCCTCCAGTGTGTGCCCGCCCTTACCAACGCACCTGCTCCATACTCCCACGGTGTAAGTGTGACTTTATTTTGCCTTTTTTTAAAGCACTTTCGACAATATTCGCAATTTTGTAGCATGCTTTAAGTGCCGTGGTCAATTTGCATAGCGCTGTATCACGACTGGATATCGGTCGTTTTAATTAATGTGCCTACTTATAAATTTTTATTTGGGTACTTATTTTATATGTCAGTTGACCAATTAATATTTTGATGACAGTTCAGAGAAAACATCGCTAAATAGGAATCTAACTCTCGTAACTATCGTTATTGTTTTAATGATTCGTTAAAATAAAACCAAAAAAAATACAAAAAAAATGAATACTTTGGATATAACTTGTAAAGTAAGACTAAAAAAAATTTTTTTGTTAGGTTTACTGCGGATAGATTCGATAAGTATATGCGCAAATTATTTCCACCGAAACCCTTTATTTTAATGACATAAATAGATTCTAGGAGGCATTAAAGGAAAATTCCACTATTTTTCTTCATGGTGGGATAATTGTGTCAATTTACATTTCTACACGATTTAATTCCATATTCTTCTTGATACTACTTCTTCTAGTTTGACATTTTTTTAGTATAATTGGCTCTATAATGAGTGTTTTATAATAGGTAGACACCTATTCATGTGCGTGCGAAAAAAATGGCCTTTTCAGTAAACGTGATTTCAAGAACCTCAATCGTGAAAATTACTAAGTGTTTAATGGTCATTACCTATAATGATCTAGAAATTTCTAAATAGGTAATAGTGCGGTTTATATTCCAATTAGATGAGTTGAATAGACTCATGGATGGGACGAGCTGCGGTCGCTAATTGATAGAATTATTGCTTATAAAAAATCAAGGCAGCAGAAGTGGTCAACCGCAACAGGTTAATAGGTAGACTAGAAATTCAAACTTTATTTTGTTTGAGTGAGGTCTAGGTACAATAAATAAGCTAGAGATTTTCTTACATTTTTAATACCTTTCAAGAAAAATTAATAGATATTAAAAATATAAATTTCTAATAGGTAGTTAGGTACGAAGTATATCGGTACAGTCGACTACAAAGAGATGTATCCACTTTTTCACCTCATTGCATTGTAATAAATCATGTAATAAGGCGAAAAAGTGGATACATCTCTTTGTAGTTGACTGTACAACGGAAAATTTACACTAACCGATAAAAATAAAGTGACACTACACAGTCACCAAAAACAAAGAATAACTTCATAATTATGTAAAAACAAACTGAAAATACAAGGTTCTATTAACCAAATATAACACCAAAGCTTAATAACCTATCGTAATAAATATTCGTAGGTAGGCGTATTGTACGATTTCTGTTTAAACCACGCCCACTTAAATTAACTTCTTGTACTTTCTTTCAGAAATCTTTAATTACACGTATAAAAAAACACACCAATATAGAAAATAGCTTATCACGGGCATTTATTTCATTAATAGTAAATTAAGTATTTTAATTGCCTCAGAAAGATTTTTCTTCGGTTAGGAAAAGCGGGCCGACCTTCCTCTCGCCGTGATTGGTGCCCCGTTAGCCAATAGAAACGTAATTCGGCCCATAGGCGTTGCGCGCGCACGCCCTCACGATTCTATTTTTGAATTTGAATAGATGCGTTTGTTCTAATAACGGATGACGGTTATTTGGTTGCTTTTGTTAGGGCAACAGATGAATAGGATTTGTATAAATACATGTCGAGGCACGATGTATTGGATGTATTTACTTACTTACATATATCATATTCATAGTAATTCATAAAAACATTATGCGTTATCGTTTGATGATATTCAGTTTAATTCAGATTAATGGAATTTTTTTTTTATTGTTCTTCACTCATCTCATAGGTATCATTAGGTAGGTACATTATTTATATTATGAAATTTATGAAGCATATATTACAAAATTTCACATACATTCAAAAATGAATAAATAATGTATAAGTACCTACCTAAGAACTGAGTTACCATAGGCCAGATTTTTGTAAATTAAGAGTATTTTTTTAAATATCTGATAAGGTTTAGTCTATTTTAATATTTTTGTTTATAGGTACCGTACAACAAGTATTTGCCTAGTCTTACTTTACTTATAAGATGACGGATTGAAATGTAAATATTCAACTTTAAATATTGGAACGAAATTTTAATTTCCCAATCGAATTCCGATTAAAAGTAAATCTCGTATCATCCTAACTCAGTTAATCTTGATTAATTAATGAGTCCCACAATGTTTAGATGAGTCACCAATATAAATATCTTATGAATAAATCAACCAACTCATTTGACTTACAAATGTATCGCCCACTCAGTGCACTTGTAATTAATTGTAAACTGTATTAACAACATGGATTCAAAGTAAAAAAGCATTCGTTTCAACCAAGAACGATAAAATACGTGACTGACAAAGCCATACAAAACGCGTAATCCTGAAATGTATGGGCCTTATAGGCTAAAACTAGATGGCGCTGTTTCGCAGCCTGGAAGCCAAAATCATATTTTCCCCGAATATTTTTGTGTTTTAATTTTTTGTAGGAACAAATGACATAATTATTACTTTATTTTAATATCATGATATCATGCCAATATAGAGGTACATTCTGAAAAAAAAATCTGTAGAATAGTAGGTATTTAATAGGCGTTAAAAAATCGAGGTACGATTCTTAGTATGAAGTATCTTAATCCTATATAAATTATCCTTGCTTCTACCTTCGAGCCTCTAGATTAAAGCACAGTATAATAAAAGAGTTACTATTCATGTTTGTCGCACTGGGTAATGCGGAAGGTCAGTCATGTCATGAGGCTAAGCAATAGTTTTAATTAAAAAAATGCGAGCAACCAGGTATTCAACTAGAAAGAACCTCTAGTTTGAACATAGGGAATCGAGGAAAAACTGCTAAAGATCAACCAGGTTTTCAGCAAAACTTCTACCTCGAACCTCTATAAAGAGTTCAACAATCATACCTATTTGTCGCACTGGCAGGTAACCCGAAACGTCAGTCAGTAATGTCATGAGGCTAAGCAATAGCGAAGAAGTTTTAAGGAAAAAAAGTGCGGGCAACCAGGTCTTCAACTAGAAAGAACCTCTAGTTTAAAGATAGGGAACCGAAGAAAAACTGCTAAAGATTTACCAGGTTTTCAGCAATATCGAACCTTTATATTAAATTAAAGAGTTCAACACTCATATCTATTTGTCGCACTGGTAGGTAATGCGGAAGGTTAGTCATGTCATGAGGCTAAGCAATAGCGAAGAAGTTTTAGGGAAAAAAATGGCAGGCAACCAGTTCTTTGCCAACAGAGAGCCTCTATCAAGACGGGGAACCAAGGAAGAAGATTCAAGGAAAAAATGGTAGGCATCTAGGTACCAGGTTTTCGGCAGAACTCCTACCTCTAGATTCAAGTAAAGACACTTTGTCATTGTTGATTTGTCGCACTGGCAGGTAACGCGAAACGCCAGTCATGTCATGAGAAGAAGCAATTAAAAAAAATGGCGAACAACCAGGTCTTCGCTAAAGATCAACCAGATCTTCAGCAAAACTTCTACCTCAAACATCTTTATTAAAGTAAAGAGTTCAACACATACCTATTTGTCGCATTGGCAGGTAATGCGGAAGGTCAGTCATGTCATGAGGCTAAGTAATACCGAAGCTGTTTTAAGAAAAAAAAGTATTTTTATTTAAAGTAAAAAAGTAGTTGAACGCGTACCATGCTTGTATAGGTGAGATATGACAGATCACCTGGTCGCGTTTTTGAGAGGCGGCGACCTTTGAGGTAACCGAGAGTTGGTTGGCGGCACTTTCAGCGGGGAGTGGGAATGGCCATATTGGCCATGCTATACGATAGTACTGTGTCGCAGCATGACAGCTGCGGATGATAGAAGATATAGTCTATGGAAATAGTCTATGCTTGAGTGTGTTTGACTGAGATACAGAGTCCGTTATTTATATGACCCGAACAGCCGTTAAATGGATTAGTTCCTGGCTGGTTAAGATGACATTAATGACAGCCGTGGTGAGTTGGCATCCTGAGAGGAACCGTCAGTCAGATTCGAATTGGAAAGTATCGCAGTCAACTGCACTGCATTCCTTTAAATATTTTTGGTATATTTCTTTAATGAGGCTCTAGTCGGAGCCTCCAACATCAGTGCCAACAGACAACCTCTAGTTTGTCAAGTTCAGGAACCAAGAAAAAACTAGCAAACACTACAAAGACTACCAAGTTTTCAGCAGAACTTCTTAATGAGTTCAACACTCAATATTTGTCGCACTGGCAGGTAACGCGAACGGTTGTTGTGATAACAAGGGGCACCCGTGCGGCCCCGATAACACATCCGTGTTTGAAAACATACGCGTCGTGGCAACCTTTCTTTACACACAAGTTCTGTAGCTACTTATACGTACGAGTATCAGTAGTATAGGTACCTACAGTAGCGAAAAAAAATCTATCATAGGTACTGGATATATATCGAAAACAATAAGTCGAAAATTCTTAAAATTAGACTTTTATATCAAGTAAACAAATATTGTATCATCATTACAAATATGTATGTATGTATTTGAATACTTACATATCTTATGAACCACTGCACGTGGCCCGTGAGCAGCCACGAGGTCCTGATGCGGATTAGAGATTTTAGGTACACAAACAAACCAATCGTGCATACTACTAATATTGAACTTCTTATTACAAACACACACAATAGCGAATCCTGCTAACAATATGATAAAGATGGATTGATTTATTAATCTCAAAAGTCGTTGGTATGAAAGTGGTGTAAGTAACCACGTCATTATTTTACTATTTGAGGACCAGCGGGCCGATTTTCAATAACTCGGGCATAAGAATTGTTTTAAAAATAAACCTTAAGTTGCCCGAGTTGTCTTTTTCGTACGCAATTTAATCGACATCGCAATTAATAGCCGTTTTTTAATAATTAATGAAATAAGTATGCAAATGTGTCCGAAAAAATATGATAGATTATTTTCCGCTACTGTACTTACATATGAACAGCCGTCCATAATTTAAGTAGCTGGCCGTCCTCAACTGTGTTTTTCTCCAGAATCTTTTTGCCCCGCGTAGCCAAACTGTGGAATGAACTGTCGCCAGCGATATTTCCGGACCGATACGACCTTCAGACCTTCAACAAAAGAGCGTACACCCATCGAAATGCCGGCAACGCACCGCCAACACTTCCGGTGTTTCGGGTGTCCATCGGAGGCAGTGAGCGCTTGCTATCAGGCGACCTGTCTGCTCGTTTGCCTCCTGTCGCTTAAAAAGCCGTAGTTATTATAAATAAAACTTTGCACAAGGAATGATCAGTGTATTAATTAACTCACATAGTCTTGAGTACTTATAGGTACAATACAATTCGCCTAGAATCTTTGCATATAAACCTATATGCAGAAGTACTTCCTCGGCAGCTTGCTAAACATCCAATTCACCTTCAGCCTACTAAACAAATAGGTACCGCATTTTAATGAAACTCACATGCGAGTTCTCGCATCATATAAAGAAACCATATTTTATTTATTTCATTTTGTCTAATTATTAAAAAAAAATATAGGTCATCAGAAATACATATTACAATTTTAATTCATTTATCAAAACTTTGGAAAATAATAGTAAATATATTGTGCAAGGGCCATTTTTTTCAAAGTTGTCCACCCCCTTTTTTGCAACGTGGGTATTTTTTACGCGATTCATACTCAGAATCCAGAGCTCTTTCGATTCTGATAGGAGAAAAAAAATGTCCCAAGATTTCTATACATTTTTTCGAACCTTCCATTCCGTTACCGCCATACAAAATGTATGAAAAAGTGGTAACGGAATGGGAAAAAACCTTGGGACACTTTTTTTCTCCTATTAGGATTGAAAGAGCTCGCGATTCTCAGTGGAAAACACATAAAAATTTCCAAATCTA
Organism: Leguminivora glycinivorella; assembly: GCF_023078275.1. Classification (NCBI taxonomy): domain Eukaryota; kingdom Metazoa; phylum Arthropoda; class Insecta; order Lepidoptera; family Tortricidae; genus Leguminivora; species Leguminivora glycinivorella. Next base: position 16,185,107 of record NC_062981.1, read on the forward strand.
AAAAAAGTGGGGTGGACAACATTGAAAAAAATGGCCCAACAATGAGGTAAGGGGGATTCTGTCAACGTGTGTTAACAACTCGCGACAGCCGCAGACTGGAGAGAGTTATAGACACGAGTTCACAAAATACTTACCTCCTGAGTTAAACACAATATTTTTCATCACATTTGAGAGGAAAACACAGAGAAAAAAATCATAAGGCAAAACCTTCAATGAATAGCGGTGTTGTACTCTTGTACTGCCCGTTGCTATGGCAACTTATCACGATTTATCTACGTGAAATTTACAAAATACACTGAAATAATTGTAAAACATAAATAAAATGCACTTTTCATACCGTATAATATTTTTTATAGCTTAATAGTCAAATATTAGTTGTGAAAAAAAATCCTTGGCTGATTGAAATATCCTTTGCCTGAAGTATTCATAATCATAATCTTTATTTGCTTTTTAAAAAGTGTTAACATAATAGTATGGTATTGTATGGATTGTATTAATTTTGAAAACTAAATCCATTACTCCCTTGGGAATAAAATAGTACATTATTCTTCAGTACACGTAGACGCAATTAGACCTTTAAACAGCAAATGTGATGAAAATTATGTTACAAATAGGTACTACAACACAACGACAAATATAAAATTGTCCCCTGCGCCATCTAGACAGCCATGGAAGAACTAAAATGCTACCAAAAATAGCCACAAGCGCTACAGTCGCAGCCAACCCTCTTTTTACATAACTTCGTTTTATATTATAATTAACCGCCCAAAAATAATAATTAAAATAAGACATACATTTATTTATGTTTTATTTCCTTTACTGTAATCATTTAAAATAAATATTTTTTTAGAAACATTTGCAATAGAGGAATGATATTTAATTAGATATTGGTAGTTATTAATAAACTGTAACTGTTAACGACACTTATTCTAATTATATTTCAGATTTTATAAACGTTTACCTTTTTTAACAAATTCAAATAATTAACAATGCCGCCTCAAATCCGTTTTAAAGTCGAGCTAAACTTTACCCGACAGCGCCATCTCTCTAAACTTCCGCACAACAACTGCCGAAGCGTGCCTGAAACTGCCACGAGCCAATCTCGCTTCTCCTTTCACCCGCGCGCGCCGCATCTATCTCTCTCACCTTTGCGCGCGCGTCCCTCTTATCGCATCGATCATTGATCTTTGAAATTCAAATGCGGTAACTCGAGCGCGCGCGCACACCTTCACCAGTATTCCCTCTCGCTCGCTAGCGTGCTGTTCCATAGTGTTGTCTCGCGTTTCTTTTATTGCCGTTTTATTATTTCTTGTAGATCACGCGATTGTAAGCTGTCGCTTGGCGCGCGCACGTCACGTTTTCCGTCTTCGTCTTGCACTAAGGTTTCTGTATGTTTTGTCTTTATCATTTGGGCGCATGTCGGACTCGCTGCTGTGCGTCGATGTTTTGGGAAGTGCACCCGCCTCGCGTTCCCACGGTTCGCCTTCCTTACGAAAAAACAAACAAGAGCACTTTGTTAAAGAAAATCGACGTCTGCCGGTCGCGATGATTAAACACAGTTGCCACGCGGCTACCTATCGGAGTAATAAGTAATAATAGTTCTATTAGACACGTGGACGGTGTGTTCAGGTTTTTGGTTTTGACAATAGATAGCCGATGATTACCGTAACATGGTAAATGGTAAACTGATGTAGTTTAGGTAAAAAGGAAATCGTAACAGTTTTTTGAATTTTGACCACTCTCTGGCGATACAAATATTTTTTTTGTTGTATATCAGATCCTACAGGTAAATTTTGAGGAAGATGTTTTATGCAGATTTCAATAATATCAAAACAATTACTTACATTAAGTAATAAGGAACTTTAGAATTGGCATGTTTATCGATATATTGCACTAGTTGGTTATCTATATTTGAGTCATAAATAATTAATCATTCAATTCAGAGCATAAGCTTGGTAGCTTACTGGTGTAATTACATATGAATTAAGAGTAGGTAGTAGAGTTAGCATGTTTTAATTAAATTTAAAAATCAAATTTTAACTATGTGCTACGAGGCTCGTAGCGCTACGAAAAGCTTGTAAGTAAGTTAAATCCACACATTAAGCAAGTTTTTTAGAAACTAAAAGATAATGTATAATTATACCATTTTTATTCAACACATGTTACAAGTAAAGTATGTAATAAAAATACTAGCATACTTAACTCACTTGGAAGCAACACGTAAAATGCAAATTATGATATCATGATATTCACGATAATCATGATAGATTTAAAAATAACAGATTGTAGAGAAGTTACTGAAGTAGATACCTAACTAAACTAAACTACAGTACAGTAGCGCATTAAACGCTGGTCAGCGCAGCGGTAATGAGCGCGTATCTATAATATCTATCGATCGATAACTATGTTTTTTTTTTTGACGAAGTTAGTTACAAACTATTATAATATGATAAGTAACATAATAACTCAGCGTCAATATTCCTTTTTTGAATAGGCAATGCACGGCGAAGTATCAATTGTGTCGAGGGACATTTGTCACTGTTGTGAAGCAGGTCACAGATCTTTCTTCTAAAAGTTTCCGAACTTAAATAACTTAAATTTCCGCAACTTGTACCTACATACAATACGGTAGTAAACTATAGGTAGCGACTATCGACGCGCCGGCCGGCGGTAGCCGCGGCTTATCTATCATCAAACCGATCGATTGAGTCATGGCTGCTTAATGACTCATTACGTAATGATCGTAACAGTTAATTAATATGGCTTTGTGATGCCGCTGGTTAATGAATAGGCAATATTAGTGAGGAAGCTATTTCGATACACTTTACTTGTAGGTGGGTATGGTTGTAAAATTTGCAAATGATTTATTGCTATTCAAAAATACATATACAGGTGTCTGAAACATTATGTTTTGTGATAGATATAGTAGTAAATTTAGTAGGTAGATGAATTGACTATTGGTCAGGGTTTAATATGGCATTTATGGATACCCTCACGACTAGAGACGGAACGACGGAGACGGGTTTTAAGTCAGCAGTTCTCAAGTTTGTACATAGCCACGTCAGCAAATTTTAATTGAGCCTATTTTGTTACCAACATTTAGTGATACAAGTCGACTTTCGTAAGACAGGATAATTGTTATAATTAAGAAAATATAGATACTAGAGAACCCTAATGACCAAATAAAACTTACTAAAATCACTTACTCAATTCATGAAATAAATCTTGGTAACAAAAAACGAATAAAAAACAAATTTAACTTTTTCCTTACTTTTTGTACAAACTTTTCGAAAACTGCTGAAGTATAAGCGCGTAGTTTGAGATGGAAATATGTTCTTTCCTATAGAAACGTATGTGTGTTGTTTAGCTATTCCACGGCTAATCAAATTATAATAAGTCGTCGTAGTCGTGGCCAATGTAGGTAATGAATTTAGGTCGATATGGTTTTATAAACTGAAATACCTACAATACGAAAAACCGAAGTAGTTACCATACATCAAAGAAAAAGCGAACAATACACTGGCGGCAAAGCCAGGAATCCGACCCGGGTCTCGGCTGATATGGTTTTGCCAGATATTCATCTTCGATTAGGTGTTATCTTAATTTAACTATTTTTTTAGTAATTATGTAGTTTGAGTAAAGCGCTGGTGGCCTAGCGGTAAGAGCGTGCGACTTTCAATCCGGAGGTCGCGGGTTCGAACCCCGGGTCGTACCTACTAATGAGTTTTTCGGAACCTTTGTGCGAAATGTCATCTGATATTTGCCAGTCGATTTTCGGTGAAGGAAAACATCGTGAGGAAACCGGACTAATCCCAATAAGGCCTAGTTACCCTTCGGCTTGGAAGGTCAGATGGCATTCGCTTTCGTAAAATTACGGAGCCTACGCCAAATCTTGGGATTAGATTTCAAAACGGACCCCAGGCTCCCATGAGCCGTGGCAAATGCCAGGATAACAACGCAGGGTGGATATGAATTACGAGTAGTTTGAGTAAAAAACACACCAAATTTAAAGAGTACTTAATCAGCTCTAATTCCGTGCTATTTGTGGCGAGGAGGTAATTACGAGTACGCTAATGCGGCTAACGTCTCGGCCACGTGTGCCGGCCGTGGGAACGTGAGCGAGCAGGGATATTGTTTCTTGAGCATGTGCCGGGAATGAAACTTGTGGATGTGACCATAAAAATATATTTTATACATACATGCAACACATACATACAATCACGCCTGTATCCCTTGAAGGGGTAGGCAGAGCACATGAAACTACTCAAGTTTCAGTGCCACTCTTGGCAAATAATGGGTTGAAAGAAAACGAAACTGTGACATTGTAGTGACAGATTGCCAGCCTCTCGCCTACGCCACAATTTAACCGATACCCCTCAGTCGCCGTAGCCGTAGTCGTCGTAGTCCCGGTAGTCGATATATTTTATTTGATTTTTTTTATGTTCAATGAAACCTAAAAGAAATCCATACTAATATTATAAATGGGAAAATGTATGTATCTGTTTGTTTGTCCGTCTTTCACGTCAAAACGAAGCGACGAATTGACGTAATTTTTTAAGTGGAGATAGTTGAAGGGATGGAGAGTGACATAGGCCACGTTTTGTCTCTTTCTAACGCGAGTGAAGCCGCGGGCAAAAGCTAGTAAGTAAATAAAATGTTCCTCTTTAAATTGACTTCACCGATCTTTTAGTAAATGAATAATGCTTCTTTGTTGAACCACAGTCCAGAGCCACATATTTAGATCAAGACAAAATAACTCCCATCGCTCTGATCGCCCATATATGAACCATTAGGGATCTTTATACATTGTACGTGACGATTAAGTTGCATATTAAAGTAATTTGATAAACTTACAAGGACGTCTAAAATGTTTAAATAAATTTTTTTTTATGGGGATTGTTATGGTGCCGATCTTCTAGTTCTTATATCTAACCTGTTTTTTACATATCAATTCCACATTTCATTTCCACCCGCGTTCTTGATTTCTGCTTCTAATTTTGTATATTGTTGTCCACTCACCAGCGTCCTTGTTATTTTATGATATTCCTGCTAAAAAGAGTTGATATTTGCACTGAAATCATTTTAGAATCTATGTATATATTATTAAAAATGAAAGCGATAATGTTTATTAATTTAACCAACCTTAATTTATTTATGTATGTCAATGTCATAAAATATTTTGTGACATTGTTTATTTTGCCCTAATTTCTATCACTAGCGTCGCGGTCTTATCCACCCTAGTCCCGTCTCACTCCCGTCTGATTGAATGCGCGTCCCGCATAAAAGGAAGACTCGCCATCTGCCGCACTACGGGCTTGCGAAGCACACTACCATAACCTGCCATTTGGAAACCAACTATAAGTCTCACTTCTTAAGGTCCTCGCTGTGCTTTAGAATATACTTATAATCTTAAATAGGCCAGATTTCTGTTAGTACTTATAAAATAAGGACTGGGGCGGGGAAATACCCGGAACGTTTATTTTAGGTCATAGTTATAAAGATAGATTGAGTTATGATTTAGTCAGGATCAAAGGGAACATTTATTTTAGGCCATACACAGTTATAAATATATATTGATGTACAGTAGCGGAAAATAATCTATCATATTTTTCCGGACACATTTGCATAGGTACTTATTTCTTTAATAAAAAAAACAGCTATTGCGATGTCGATGAAATTTACAATACATGTAGGTGCATATGAAATAGACTATTTGGGCAACTTAAGGTTCATTTTCCAAACAATTCCTATGCCCGAGTTCTGCAGGGTAGCCCTGTGGGCCTCAAATAGTAAAATAATTATGTGGTGTAATTTTCATACCAACGACTTCTGAGTTCTGAGATTGATAAATCCACCCATCTATATTATATTGCTAGTAGGATTCCCTATTTTGTGTTTTTATAATAAGAATTTCAGGAAGTCCAGCTTTATCTAAATTCATTTATCATTCGCCTTCTCTGTTGTTTTTCACATTTATTCTAGTTGCCTTTTACTTTATACAACAAAAACAAAGTTCCTCAGTAAACTGCAAACAAGATGCATACAATCTCATATATCTTTCACACAAATACGAATCCTTATTAGGTGTATTATTAAAGATATCTATAGTAATATTATAAATGTGAAAGTGTGTGTATCTGTTTGCTTGTCCGTCGAGTGACATAGGCTACTTTTTGTCTCTCTCTAACCCCCCACTTCCCTAATATGGGGGGCGGAAGGCGGAAGTTTGCATGGAGCATTCCGCAAATTTCGAATTTCACGCGAGCGAAGCTGCGAGCAAAAGCTAGTATTCACTATAAAAGCATAATAATATGTCATGTTTAAAACTAGTTAGTTATTTAGCATATTCATACTATTAAAGCTGCGAAAACCAGAAACTACAAACATTAATGTATATTGAATAAAAAAGATCCATATCAGATTATGTGAATTCAATTATGATACCAATTTGCAATGTAAAGCTAATATGACAGGTCTATACTAAAAAAATAGCAACACATTATAGTTTATGTAGTTTAACCTTGTCCAATAAGTGAAATAGACAAGTCGACTCCCCAAGTAAGGAGTACCTTAACTGGCTTGTCACGAGTGTATATATATATTGTGCCATTCACGATGACGCGTGTCTTGGTTCGTACTGTCATGGCATTAAATACTGCATTTGATCAATTTGTGCGTCATCTGGAATGGCACAGTCTATACTTCGTTAACTATGCTCATAATAAAAACTGTAAACAAGTCTTTGTTGAGTTAACAAAGAAAAGTTTGAAACAGTGTTGAGAGAATTGCCTAATTATTTTAAGTCGGGATAATGTTCATGCGATATCCCTAAAGCTTTACACCAAGAGATGAAAGTGAGAACCGCTCATTGTTTGATTCTAATGACATTATTGCTCGTTTTAAAAATAAACGGTACTTTTGCAGAAAAAAATATTTAACCTTACGCAACATCTTCATAGACAAAATAAACCGTTAGCGCAAACTACCTGCTTTAGCACTTCTTTGGCTTATTCCGTAACAAAATACCCTTTTTTACGCCAATATTCAAGGACGAGAGTGGAAGTGGTTGTGATTCAATCCCAAGGAACTTAAATGGTTTCGCTTAACTCCGCACTTCACTTTCCAATAAAGCTTTATAGCTGTTTTGATACGTTGATGCGCATAATCTTTAATAAGAAACGCTGGTGGCCCAGCGGTAAAAGCGTGCGACTTTCGATCCGGAGGTCGCGGGTTCGAACCCGGCTCGTACCAATGAGTTTTTCTGAACGTATGTGCGAAATATCCTTTGATATTTGCCAGTCGCTTTTCGGTGAAGGAAAACATCGTGAGGAAACCGGACTAATTCTAATAAGGCCTAGTTACCCTTCGGGTTGGAAGGTCAGATAGCAGTCGCTTGGCGTCATCCATATATTACGTCACAGTGTAAGGGGGGGGGTCATACTAAATGTGACAATCCTTGTTAAAGGGATACAAAAAAGCGTGACATAGGGGGGGAGGGGTCCAAAAACATGAAATTTGGTGTGACGTAATATGTGGATGATCCCTCGTAAAACTAGTGTCTACGCCAAATCTTGGGATTAGTTGTCAAAGCGGACCCTAGGCTCCCATGAGTCATGGCGAATGCCGGGATAACGCAAGGAGGAGGATGATGCTCATAATCTTTAATCATCGGAAGCATCGAACACAACTCTCATCTTTGTAATGGCTTAACTATTATGAAGCATCAGATGATGGGGAGTCGGTACGCTTTTGCTTGCGATCGGTTTTGTAATTAAGACGTTGACGGTAGCGGGCGCGATAAGTGACACCTGTCTACTTTTCCCACAGTGAGCGGATGTCGCTTGTCACGTTATCAGAAACACGCGAGAAGGATTTACTTCTGGGAGAGCGATAGCGACTTTTACAATTTGTTTAATTGCAATTAAGTGAATGGGTTGGTTGTATCTGGAACATTCAAATTCGGAAGGTGTTGTTTTTATGTCGTAGAACTACATAACGTATCTTAGATGATAGCGAGGATAAGTATATGTAATCTGGAGCAGTTGCGTCTATCAAATACCTATATACAAAAAACATGTATAACCGTGTTCTACAAACTTTCACTCTTGAAAAACTTGCCAAAAAACACATTGAAAGGCTCCATCATGCATTTTTTTAACATTTCAAAATGGCAACCTGTCACTAATTGTAAATAACTTTGTTCTAACCTAAAGCCGCAACCACGAGTTTTTGAAGATTTAAATAATACTTTTCTTGATACTGTAAAGCATTCAAAGCTCTTTATGCAGACGGTAGACTCTGGATGAAGCAGAAAGCTAGGGAAACTAAGCAAACGACAACTCCAATTTATAACGGGGGTGTTCACAGGACATTACAGGGTCAAAGGAATTTTGGCCAAGATGGGACACGCTGACAACACTGATTGTCGTATGTGTGGTGAAGAAGAAGAGACCGTCAGACATATAATGTGTGAATGTCACGCCCTCGCCAGACAAAGAGTGAAGAACTTTGGAGCAGGTTACCTGGTGCCAAAGGACTTCAGAGAGCTACCCATGAGCCTCATCATCTGATACGAGGAGATGGTCGAGAAGTTCCTGAATAGCTGAAGGATCTTAGGATCGTAGGGGGTGATTGCACAAAAGATCCCGATGGGTCGAAGTGTATCCGTAAGGGCTCCGCAGATTTAAGATAAGATAAGATACTTGATACTGTAAACGTCACGGAATCTTTATGTTTCTAAGCTACAAGTTCTCTTTTTTTAATAAATCTCAAAACTGTAACAACAGTAACATAAATTAGAGCTCAGCATCATTAGAAACCTACAGGTGTTTCTCTATTAATTACTAAGGTCCGACCGAGAACGATATTTTTGTCTCGGCCGAGAACGAGACCGAGAACGAGATTCAATTTGATTCTCGGCCGAGACCGAGACCGAGACCGAGAATTTGTAAAACAGTAAAAAAATATGCCATTTTTACAAAAAAATGTTTTCATAATCGAAATTCGCCTATTAACCAGGAAACCAAGAGTATGTTGGGTCCTGCTTAGTGTTGGGTTCCGTAACTACCCAAACCTACCCGCACTCCTTACCTATCTACCGTAGGAAAATAGACTACGTCAGTGACAAAAACAACTATACTAATTGGTCTCTTAATGCACCGCCTACAATCTTCTCTGCTTTGCCCAAAGGTTGACTGGTAGAGAATGCCTCATGGCATTAAGTTCGCCTTTTGTACACTAAGTTGTTCTTTTGTGCAATAAAGTTTAAATAAATAAATAAATAAATACGGCTCGCCCGGTGGTAAGCAGTCGCCATAGCCTATAGAGGCATGCAATTTCAGAGGTTTGACACGCGCGTTTAATACCCCGATTTTTTGTGACTTTTTGCAAGATATCATAAAACAGGTTGTCGAATCGTGTTTTCTACGGGTAGTTTTCCAGGTTTTCCTTGAAAGTCTTTACTAAGCTTTACTTTGATTTTGACGTATTTTTAGGCACATGATTCAAAGTTAAGGTACACGAACTATTTTTTTGATAGCGATTATTTCCAAAATTGTATGTATGTATATCAAAAACATGACTATGGAAAACCCATACTTACTAAAAAAACTCAAAACTGCATCCACAAAGCTCAAAATTTCGTCCGATATTCCGTAATTCGCCATTTCTATCATGTAAGGTAGGTATTATTCTAACCTGCTGCTTTGATTTTTCGCGTCGTCGTTGTCTTCCACACACATCAAGTTGTCGTAAATATTTTACACTTTTATGAATTATACCTAGGTATTTGTTTGTTTTTGGCTTAAAATATCGATAAAGACCCTACCAAAATCACTAAAATCGGGATACCAAACGGGCGATGTAACAAACTGAAATCTAAATCCGCAGTCTCGGTTATGCCGAGAATCTCGGCCCATTTTGGCCGAGAACCGAGACCGAGATCTCGGCCCAATTTTCGGCCGAGAATGCCGAGACCGAGACCGAGACCGAGATCTCGGTCGGACCTTATTAATTACAGTCCGGGTGAAGAAATCGGACCACCGCGCAGGTCGTGGTATAAATCACTTCGGAAGCCATAGAGCAGTTAGTTAATTGGGCCCCGTCGTTGGCCGCGGGGAGTTTATTATATCTATGGTCTTTTTATTTTTTTATGATGCTGGGAGATTGGACCGTAATACTGCATTGTTAGATTGCTACTATTATGTTATAATTAGTGAGTAATTGTGCAGTTGAATTGTTTAAGTTTACTCAATTCATGGGAGTTCAAGGGTACAACAGGGGTCGGAAATTACTAAGGACTAATTTTCAGTCCAGTCCAGCCTTTTAGAGAATAAGTGAAAAGAAAAAAAAAATTACGTGTTATACAAGCGACTATGAGTACATTATACTACATGTATTAAGTTACAAATTCATGTTAAAGGAATACAAAAAAGCGTGACAGAGGGGGATCCACAAACTTGAAATTTGGTGGGACGTAATATGCGTGACTAACTGACTAAGGCAGTTGAGAATAACAGCAACTCCTAGACTCAACTTTGACAATCCGATGCCCCCGTGAAAGTCGTTCGTAGCGTGTCTCACCCAATATGGTCCGCAAAGGTCATTGTCATTGCCGTCTAATTTAGTAATTGCAATTGCTATCCAATCTTGTCTTACATTGGCGCTGCGCAAATTTCACTACATATTTATAGATCATCCATATTATAAGTCGCGTATCGTTGACAATAACAGAGACTCCTTCGAACAGTTGTGGGCAAAGTACGGCCAAAATAGCGTGTGATGCCAGCACTGCAGTAAAAATACATTTTTAATACAGTTGCTCAAAAAGTGCCTGTTTTTTGGCTGTTTAGCGTGCGAGAAGTTGTATTTTACGAACTAGTGCGTAAAAAGTATATACGTTCCATTTTACGACTACTTACCGAGCTGTTTTCATATTAGTCATATTAGTTTCATATTAGTCTATAGACAGAATAAAACTATAAACATACTATTAAGTGATTAATATTTAAAACGTTAATATTTCATATGTAATTGTTTACTTTTAGTCATACTAAACATAATTTATAAAATGGTTTATACTTTGAAAAATCGGTCATAATGAGTCGTGTAAACAGAACATGATTGGAACGAAACGCGTCTTCTACTGTCAAAGTAGAGACGTCTACCATGTTTTAACTTAATGCACGTTCAAAAAACCTCAATATGTTACGCGATTTGTCATAATTAGTTTACGTTATTTGCAATACGTCGGGGCATAAATGGATCGATTAAATTAAAATGTAGTTGTACATTAAACAATCGTCCCAAATCGTAAATGTTTATGTTTTTATGGCACCCAATGAAATAAATTATGTTAGATGAATAGCAAACTCGAAAATATGCACGCAAGTTTAAAAGCTTCAAAAATACGCCTTTGAATTGTCAAATAATCCGTCAATGTCCATGGGAAAATTGATAGTTCGGATTGTTTTATTTCATTGTAAGTAAGTAGTAGTGTTTTTTCGCAACTGTATTAAAAAACGTCGTTCGTCACACGTGCGAGAATGTCATTCTTCTCGCACTTATAACGAAATGTACTATTTTGGTGCAAATACGGCCACTTTTTCCTCTAAAATTCCATCATATTTTGACCCCTAATGACAAAAAAGAAGAAATAAGATGAAGTTGGTCCACCACTGCCCTAGAATCAATTCGACACGCAATGACATCCCGAAGCCATCGTGAAAGCCATAACGTGTCCCACGGCGCACCAATATGGTCCGCAAAGGTCATTGCCGTCTAATTTAGAAGTAATTTAATTGCAATTACAATTTCAATCCAATTGCTGGACGATTGAATCATGTCGTGACCCATCCTGTGGCGGTATTCGGTGAGCGAAAAAACTGCAATGTACTTACTTGCAATGAAAGAAAGATTGAAAAAATATATGTAGAAAGAAAATATAATGTAGATATGAAAGGAAATAAATAGACGAAAATCACATAAGCAATGCCGTAGTTTTTGATGGATAGTTTATTAAAGTGTTTATATTCTTTTTGAAATTATTCGAGAAACGATGAATATTAACTAGATCTAATGTAAGCAATCCCATAGTGATTTTAAATTTTTGTTCATAAAATATTTTTCCTATATATTCATTAATTTTAGCACAATTATACTTTTTTTGGAATTATATTAATTTTATGAATATACCTTATAATAAATTATTGTATGTACTAATTTTATGGCATTGACATGAAAACCGTGAATATATCTTTGTATGCGTATGATTTTTGTAATCGTGGGCGTTGAGTCACAAAACTTTCACAAGTAAGTAAATAGAGGTATATATTTAAAATATCGCCTCTTAGAAAATTTCATAAACCCCGCCCTCTTATCAAAAAACACTTTTTTATAAAACATCAAATTCAATTTTATCCCGAATACTGCCGCCGCAATCTGTGCAACTGTCGGCACTACTGAATGAAACAAATGAAACGTCGTAAACCAGGCGGTTAACGTCGTTAAACCGCGATAAGCACCCGGTTATGGGCTGATGTATGTCTCCAGTCCACTACAGGGGCCTTTAGTGAGAAAAATGATACAACAATGTGTTTGTGATGAAGATTTTATTGATTGAATTGGTGTAAATGAGTCTCATTTATTCAGCAAATCTGTGTGGTCGCATAACGCGTTAAAGATGATGAACATTTGATGAATTCTTGATTCTTGGGAAAAAACAGGATAGTTTAAAGAATGATGTTAATTTTGACTTTTAAAGATGGTTAATTAATGACTCATGTCATGTCATGTTAGACAACACGGGACGGGTCACACTTATTATAGGTATTGTAATTTTAACTATAAAACTCCCGTGAGACTCATACATATTTAAAAATATTTTAAGCGGGTTACTCACGTATTAAGTCGATATAGCGTTCGACATGTTTCGGTCCAATTTCGAGAACCTTTCTCAAGAGTAGCGACCCCGCCTTTATCGACTTAATACGTGAGTAACCCGCTTAAAATATTTTTAAATAGGTACTGTAATATCTATAAAAAGTGTTATCTCTACAATTGTATTCTATTATACTCGTATCCTTCTTTATTCTATTTGAGTTTAGTAAAGTTTACTAAGGTACCTACAGCGGTGCAGCTGGGAGTCAATTGTAACTAATCCATTTTTTCTATTATTACACTATGATGTTGAGTTCTACTTGTATCTAATGAACACGCCTACCTTATATAACCGGTGGACACTCTATTAAATAAATAATAATGCGAACATTGTAAAACATGGAAAAAATTGAATATTTGCTCCCCAGTCGAGATTTGCCCCGCTGTACATTATCTAAAGTATTGTCAAAGCTACCAGGCACTAGTATATCCATATACTATTGCCTGGTGTCTTAGAGTACTTCCAGTCAAAAATATTGTTTTTGTTTCTCATGACAAAAAAAACTATCTACGCCGTAGGATCATATTTCGCAGTCGGTAGTGACCCTGCCTGCTACGCCGCGGTCTCGGATTCGAATCCCGGTAAGGGCATTTATTCTTGAGCTTACCGTGGGCCTCAGTCAATCTGTGTAAGAATGTTGCATAATATTTATTTATTTATTTATTATTTATTTTATATTTAGTTTTGACAATAGCAAAAGGCCCATTTATCTTTAATCGAAATGATATGCGTAGCATTAACAGTTAGGTACTTGTCATTAAGTAATTTCAACCTAAAGCGGTCCCATGCTGGACACGGGAGCCGGAAATGGACCGTACGATAAAAGTTAAATAAATGAGATTCTCAAGTTATCTAATGATATTCCATCTAATCTATAATGATCGCATAATTTTATGCATTTTGATCAAGTATCGGGGAACAGATGTGTCGGGGCTTCTGAGATTTTATCGAGCTATATAGCTATTTGGATAAGTCAAACTTTATCTTGCCACTTTCTGACGAGTGCCAGTTTTTTTATGAGAGATATATCAGCAAGCGATTCCAGTAGACACTACCTTTTATATTAAACATTAAGAGCGATTGAATGGTTAACAAAGGTTGCAGGTCCAAATCATGTGAGAGGCGGTAAAGTTTTCCATAGAAACCATATAAATAGTTTACTTTTTTCGGCTAATAAGTTATAATCCTAATAATGAATATCGATATTAAAAAATTTGCAAAAGTAATTATTTTTAACGACTACATATTACGACAACTATACTTTTTTCAGAAAAAGCCAATTGCATTTTTTTTTCTCTTGTGTTGAATATTTATTTTACTTAACTATACTTGTTCAGGTCCAGCATCAGCATCATCTAAATAAATAATAAAAGCGTCGAGTTTTAATAACTTGATATTATAGTCGATACACGTGCTCATATTTTTATATAGATAGCTCATTTTAGTTCGTGTCATTCATCATTCATCATCACGATGACGCGCAGACTTGTCAAAACTTTTAAAGAGCGCCACAATCCTTCGAGAATTGTGGTTTCTTCAATTGATAATGCCACCGTAAATGGCCGAGTGGTTCAGGTAACTGTCGCGAAAACAGAGGACCCTGGTTCGTATCTAGCTTTGGACAATTGGAGGTCTAAGTATTTTTTTTCTTTGTAGATAAATATAAGACATTTATTTCAGTTTGTCAAAACTCTTTCAATATCTCGACATTACGAAGTGCACGTCTTTAGGAATGGCACGTTGCTTATTCGCACACTTTAATTGGTCAGATCAGATAATTTCATATTTTGTCAACTCCCGAAGAAACGGACCGGACGCCACTTGTTATCGAAAGAATAGTCTCCGGCGTGTAATTGGTAAATAATTATGAGTATTGGCGTGATTACGTTTATGTTCCCTTTAAGGTACGTGCAGAAACCGCAGGATATTTGCGTGTGTATGTGTAAGTTTGGGTCAAAACCGGGTCGAGTTGTGGGCAGTTTAGTGTTCCGTATAATCTGTTAATACTTTGAGGTACCTACCTTTCAGCCACGGACGTCCAGTGCTGGACATATTAGGCCTTCCCTATAGATAGACCATCACTAGGAGCAACTGAAATCCGACAATCTCGTTTGTGGTCGTCTGACACTGTCTGTTCCTGAAAAAAGTGTACCAATTACTATTTATTTGAAAACAAATTGTTTTTTTTTCTGACTGAATCGATTGGATTATTAAGAAGAAATGAGCATTTTTTCTAAGTTTTGCATATGAATTTAGGTGTCCGTTTTGTGAAGGTCCAAGCAGAGTTTGGTTTGAAACTGTGCCTCAATCACAGTAAATTTTGGACACTTGTTTCGCTTATTTAAATCTATAATTCTAGTGATTAATAATTAAATGTATACCTATTATGGGTAGTATTTGATAGCTAGGACATGTTAAAATTGTATTTTATAATTGATTTCTGTACAGAACCCTAAAGTGAGGGTAGGCGCGGGAGTAAATTGCAAAAAGACTCCAATGTAAAAGACGTGTCGCGATGTACACACACAAAACCGACTTTTACGTCGGTTTGTGCTGATTATCTCAGTGAATGATACGAGATTTTTCGGCAATTATCCGTTGCGTGACAGAATATCCTGTGGTATACGTGATCGATTTTATACAGGGGCGCCATTTTTGTCATTCGGTTGGTCACTTGCGAGTGAAGGCTTCAAGAAAACTTATTTCTACAACATATTTCTGCAGTTGAAAAGCAAAAGAAACGAATCAAAGCACAGCTGACAAATAACATGCTTAGGTATTGATTTTTGAAGGAAAGGGCTATTACATTTTAGTGAAAAGCGGTCAAAGGAAGACAATAGATATAATAATTGTTAAATATTGTGTTTGTTAAAAATTGTGTAATTAGAGACCACAAAGGTTAGATACAACCTTCTAATAGTTTTACAAGCAGATACCTTAGATTTTATTCTAACTACTTCCATACTCGTATCTCTCAAATCTACCAATTTATTAAAGTAATTTTAGACGCGCAAACATTTCCTTCGTAGATCACTTTCGCGTTTCGTAGCCATGAGAGGATTTTACATACTTTTGACATCTAGATTCATCCATCACTGTTAACTATACTGTGATCGAATCTTTCAGCGTCCGACTTCAGATCACCCTGTAACTGGCGCAGTTGGCAGCTGCAGGAAATCGAGCTAATAGCCGCGAGAACGCTGAAGTGCGGCACTGTGCGGATATTCACCCGTTATTGTTCGATGTTTACCGTTATTATGACTTTTCCCATATAGCTCTCTGTCTGAACCTACATGGAGAAGTGGTGCTTTTTCACAGTCTCAACATACTTGCTTCAAAAGTAACGTAAGTACCTACCAACACCATACCAATTTGTGCCGCTGTGGCCTTAGCTGTTAAGATACAATTGTAAACTGGGAATAAATAAATAAATAACACAAGCCTTGAGCTTACCGTGGGACTCAGTCAATCTGTGTAAGAATGTACTTATAAAGTGATTATTACTGATTATCCTGCAAGTTGCAACTTGCGGAATAGGCGAGACGACTAAAAAAAACTAATTAATGTAAAATACCCTATAATGGACGGTGATGCAATTATGGACAAAATAAACACAAATCCTTAAAAATAAGTATCTAAAGTTAGTTTATAAAAACTGACGGCATTGTACCATAAACAAGAGTTATAGAGCTGCTTAATTTTGAAGTTTCATTTAATTCGGTTATTTCTGAAGGATTTGGCGGCAAGATAAAAGTCATCAGTTTACTGAAAAAAATATCAAGACGAATTCTTAGTAATGTTGCTAAGTTTTTTTCAGAGGTGGAGGTAATCCTCATTGGATACTGCCGACCCGGTGTTCGACAGCATGCCCGACTCGGCTATGCTGGAGGTTTCCTCCTAGCCGCCTACGGACTAAAGCCCTCCACCCTGTGTAGTAGTTTGTTACTAGAAACTCGGCGCTATCGGTAGGTATACGCTTTGTTTCTGAGTGTGTGTTTGTGTGATCCGGGAGAGTGATGTGTAGTTTAGTTCATGTATAAAATAATAAAAAAATAATACTCTGTGTAAACTTGAATGAGTTTTACTTACTGCATTAACCATGAGATAAGGTATAAAACATACTAGTTTGTTACTCCAAAGATATAAAGAAATAGTGTTATTTTGCAAGTGTCCATAACTGGAACCGGAAAACTGCCTACTTCCTATGATGGACAAGGAACAATTTACGAAACCAAAATTTACAAGAAACAATCCCATGTTAAAATAACCCAAACTAATTTTATTTGGGGTATATAAAATTTACTAATTAAGTATCAGTTGGCTTTAAAAGTAAAATTTTAAGTTTTTTTCACTGTCCATAATGGGGGATTCATTACTGGAGAACTGCCGTCCATGATTGGAGAAAAAACACATCATTTTAATTTGTTAACTATGAAGAAACCAATAGGAGTATCTATTGTGCAATATGCTTAAAATGTAAAAGAAGGATAAGACATTCAAGTTTTAACACGCTTAGCGGTAAAATTTATACATGTATCAGTGAAATATCAAAACTAGGCAAAATTTTATCTTAAACTGTCCATGATTGGGTTCGTTACCTTAGTTCGTCAGTTAGATTATCGAAAAATTTTAGACACGTATTTTTTCTTTTTTCTCGTAAACGAAAAATGACGACGGTACAGTGCGTTGAAGTTTCGCGTGACGTCACGCCTAGGTACAATTTTGACTTAGAAGTGACGTCACAAGCCCCCACTCTGGAACTTTGATGCTTTATATCTTTGTATTTTTTCATTAATTAGAAAAAGCGAAAAATATGTGTTCAGTATTTTTAGACGATCTAACTGACGGACTAAACAGAATGCCATTTTTTTGAGTAGTCGTCATCCCTATTGGCATTTGGCGGAAACCGAGGGCATCACGGTCTATATCCCAATAAATATAAGGCCCCATTTAGACAGTACGAGAACTCGCATACGAGTTTTACTACATTGCGGCATTTGATAGCTGAGCAAAATTGTATGTAACCTCAACAGCCCGCAATGTAACTAAAGTCGCATGCGAGTTCGCACGCCTAAGTCTAGACACTTCACAGAATTCATTTGTACGGTTCGCAGGGTAGGTGCTCAAAGTCACACGCCGCGCCGCACCGTACCGCTGTGCTTCCGTCACTCATCACCGTTACGGCCCAGCCACGACATTGGTCTAAGCGCGACAGCGGTGAGCGGCAGCCATACGTGCGAATGAAAAGTCCCATCGCTGTGTCTCGCTCCAATGTATGGCCGCCGCTCACCGCTGTCGCGCTTAGACCAATGTCGTGGCTGAGCCGTTACTGCGTTTCTGTCATAATACTAAACTGCAGTAAGGTCCCGTAGACTTTGCAAGTCATACGTCTTTTGTTATCTGTGCTAGTTAGTATACTAACATTGTTTCATGCGCGACAGAGCGGCGAATTTGACGAACGGCTTTGTTTTGAAAATCGGGGTGAAATAATACCTACTTTTTCTTAGCATTTGAAATAGCCGTCAAAGTTTGACCTGCATTCTATTAGGATATTACGATACAAGTGCGGAAAAGGGAAGTTCGAAACGAGTGGCGATAAATTAAAACACGATTGAAGAGTGTTTACAGTGGACATGAGTTACGAATTTCCTTTTTGCATGTGTATCGTACAACGTTTTTCAGTACAGATGGCCGTCTGAACTGAAGTTTCAACCTGATAAGAAATCAACCACTTTGCGCATTAAGCACCATCTGCACTGAAAAAGTAACTTTGCACCAGAGCATTAAGACGCTACGGGAGCGAAAATGCTAAAATGGAAAGGATTCCCCTTTCAATTTGGGAATTTCAGTTAAATGTACTAGTGTTATTAACTAGATTTATCGAAAAAAAAGTGTCCATTAAGAACAACTCGGTTAAAAGATATTGCGAAAAAATCCTTAAAATCGAGGTTCCACTCACGACTGTTTCCTCCTTCAAAACTTATTTAAACAGAACGAAATTTGAGAATCTGAATAACAATGAAATAATCTGTATCGGACCGTTTAGATTTTTTGCCTAATTGTTACCGATCTTGAGTATCACAACTTTTTGAGCCATATTGAAAAATGCCGTTTTTTGAAATTTTTGATTGGCTCAAGCGTCTTTTAAAATAAAAATAGCAAAAAGTCAAAACGGTCCGACACAGATAAAAACATTATTAATCTGAATAAATTTAAAAGTGGAAAATGTCTCCCTTGGGTGAGACTTGAACTCACGGCCTCTGGATCGATACTCCAGCGCTCTGCCAACTGCTCAGCGCTGGAGTCACAGATTTCGGGAGATAGGTCATGCCGGGCGATTTGTATAGAATACGCCTGTCGCAAGGTCTGCGCAACCCACACAAAGCACCAGTAATTGTAAAGATAATGCACGCACACACCTAATCCACACACACTTGTAGCTGGACGCTCCTATTGCGCAATACACGCGCATCATTTCAATGTATGTGTACACGCGAACGATAAGCGAGCGCGATCGCGCACGCACACAACGATAAATAGCGGGAACGCCTCGCCTCGTTTCCGAGAAAAATGTCTCACTGAGTGAATCGTTTTGTACACCGTTCATTGCGGCGCAAAACACTACACTGTTTACAATATGTTCCTTGTGTAGCCGCAATGTATAATGAACGTTTTAAAGCACAAGCAAACGTAAGGTTACATGGTACAACTCGGAGTATTACGTTGAATTCGTGTTTTATGTGAAATAAAAGGAAATAAATAGTATTTACCTATGAAATGTTATCCTATCAGTTTGGAAATTATTCAGGTCACTGCGATGTTTGCAAGTTATTATTGCACACTTCGGCATTTTTGATAAAACTCGTTTTTCGTCGGTGAACAGCGCGCGTGTACACTCGATGACAGCGGACGGCGAACTGGCGGCGGTGTAGGCCCAATGGGCCTACATCTGCGACCAGGCCGCGCGCGGCTTGTCCTCTCTATAGAATTTTTTCCTCTGAGGCTGGAGTCTAAGCCTAGTGGCATCGATTGCAGACGTTTCTGCTAATCAGAAGTTAAAAATTATTAATCTGTGTCGAAAAAATCATTGCTCTATCTTCAAAAACCAGGGAGGAAATAGTCGAGAGCGTTTGTATGGAGAATTGACCTGTATCGTATCGTATTAAAGTAAATAAATCATTAAAAGAACAATGTACTTTATTATGTAGCCTTTTTCCCATAATAAAACTATGAGGATTTATAACATTGATTATCTTTTTTGCAATGGGCGTTTGACGTCAACGATTGTGCGCCCAGTTTCCTTAATTCGTTTGATGTCATCATAGATGATGAATCGACGAAATGACCTTATTAAACTAATTAGGATCCGTAACAGGAAAATCTAATAATCTCTAAGGTCACTTTAACTACTATAAAAGTACTATCACTGGAATTAGTTTTTATAATGAAAAGGAAATGACATAATATTTAAAAATACTTTAAGCTGGTTACTCACGTATTAAGTCGATATAACGCTCGACATGTTATATCAACTTAAGACGCTACAGGAGCGAAAATGCTAAAATGGAAAGGAGCCCCCCTTTCGATTTGGGAATTATATTTAAGTATACTAGTGTTAAGTATTAACTAGATTTA
The DNA here is from genome assembly GCF_023078275.1 of Leguminivora glycinivorella. Classification (NCBI taxonomy): domain Eukaryota; kingdom Metazoa; phylum Arthropoda; class Insecta; order Lepidoptera; family Tortricidae; genus Leguminivora; species Leguminivora glycinivorella. The sequence continues at coordinate 16,205,679 of NC_062981.1, forward strand.
TCGAAAAAAAATGTCCATTCAGAACAACTCAGTTAAAAGATATTGCGAAAAAATCTTTTACCCTCACTAGCTCGCAAACACGTGTTTTGTCCTTTAATACCAGCGGGTAAAAACGCATTTTATCCACTAGTGGGTAAAGTAATTTGACCTTGAATAAAGTCAAATTAACTGCTTTAAAATTGATACGAGTAGATGAATCTAGTAATAAAGATGATTTACCACCTGTGGAACTACTGAAAGCAGTGATAATAGTACATTACGATACAAGTGCGTAAAAAAGGAAGTTCGAAACGAGTGGCGATAAATTAAAACACGACCGAAGGGAGTGTTTTAAATCGACACGAGTTACGAATTTCCTTTTCGCACGTGTATCGTACGACGTTTTTCAGTACAGATGAGCCTCCGAAGTTTCGACCTGGCATATAATGAACCACTTCTCGAACTAGTGCGTAAAAAAACGACCATCTGTACTGAAAACGCATTTTTTGTTTTGTTGTAGTTTCCTCGCTATTGTGTGGGGAAAAGTTTTGTGTTACACTCGGGTGCAAATGTATTTTACTTCTCGTGTGTTAAAAAACTCGCAAGTTCAGGATTCTATTCTCGAACCACTTGCTTCGCTCGTGGTTCAACTATAGGATCCTTTCACTTGCTCGTTTTTCAATTCCACACTCGGCGTTAAAATACAACTTTGCCCCCTTGTATAACAGATAACTATTAAAATCGAGGTTCCGCTCTCGACTGTTTCATCTTTCAAAACTTAATCAATCGTAACGAAATTTGAGAATCTGAATAACAATGAAATAATCTGTGTCGGACCGTTTAGTTTTTTTGGTTGATTCTTTAAGTGGAGTTGAAGGGATGAAGAGTGGCATATGCTACTTTTTGTCTCTTGTAACGCGAGCGAAGCCGCGGGAAAAAACTAGTATTTCATAAATAAGAAACAAGAATGTAAGATAAAAATGCAGTTATCACACCTCTAGAAGAAATCTTTCAACCCTTTATAGCAATGTAATTCAAATTCAAAAAATATAATAAGGTACCTAATAACATTCAAGTGCACATGATAATCATACAAATACGCGCATACAACAAAAAGTTCTTAACAACCATAATTGACGCAAATCACACACAGTCTCATTACAAGCGATCTACATCCAGACTGCGTAGGCAAGTCGCCAATTGCTAACGCTCCGTGGCACAAATCATATACACTGCCTAAATATAAGTTACAGATTTGGCATCGAGAGACCGAACATAAAACCGGTAAGAGATAAACCAAATGAGATAATGATATTAGTTACATACGCCAGTATCCCATAAAGGGGGAAGCAGAGCACATGAACTACTAAGATTCAGTGCCACTCTTGGCAGAAAGGGGTTGAAAAAAATTCAAATTGTGACATTGCAGTGACAGGTTGCCAGCCTCTCGCCTACGCCACAATTTAACCCAGATCCCACAGTCGACTTCTACGACACCCACGGTAAGAAAGGGGGTGGTGAAATTCTTAACCCGTCACCACACCACCACGTCCGTCACCATTAATTACGTAATTAATTAAATTAATATGCACAACTTGACTGGGTTTACTTACACTACACATTTCAACATATATTCAAGTGTGAATTATTATAACATTCATAACCCGACTATTAAAACTGCCAGGTCAGTGAAAGTCTCAAAACATGGAAGAATTTTCATCTATTTCCTTACAGCAATCGCAAAAACGCTATATTTCTCTGTCAAAGCAAGTCAAGCTCTTGATCAGTGGCCATCAGTACGTGACTGTCTGTGTCACACTAATATAGAAGAGCGAGAGAGAGTTGCGCATCCTTCGCCATGGGGCGTTAGCGATTGGCTTCTTGTCTACGCGCCTATCTTCGTGCCATTATCAATACTACGCGTGTTTTTGTCCCGATACGATAAGTCACCGGCAGTACTTCTTGCTGTCAAACTGCGTGTGCATAATTTAAATCGCATTATGGAGATAACTCAATTGTGGCTTCTAGACTGAAGAGCTGGGACTGTGTAGAAATACTCTTTAGTATCAGTAAAAAACCAGCCAGTTGATTGATGAAATGCTAGTAGATTTTTGCTGAGACTCACCAAGTATCTACGTAGATTTTGACCTGATGAGAAATTTGAATGAATTTTCCAATATCGCCAAAACTAAAGTCCGAAAATCCGCGACTCTGATAACTTTCATGTACTAGAGACGTACTAGAACTAAAAAGTAGGTATATATTACATATCCATATTATGTTATATATTATCCATACTAATATTATGAATGGAAAAGTGTGTGTCTCTTTTGTCCGTCTTTCACGGCAAAACGGAGCGACGAATTGACGTGATTTTTTAAGTGGACATAGTAGAAGGGATGGAGAGTAACATAGGCTACATTTTGTCTTTTTCTAACGCGAGCGAAGCCGCGGGCAAAAGCTAGTAATATATAATACCATAAGATTGTATGTACTTAGTAGTTGCAGAGATGAATTATGGCCGCCTGACTTCAGATGATGAGACAGGGATCTTTCCAATATCGCCAAAACCATATTCGTTGCAGAGATAGCACTAAAACAAAAGGAAATTGGAGATGACATCTTTCAATCAAGTTCTTTAACCTTTTCAACGCTTTTCCTCCCGTGTCAAAAAATGCCATAGACGCCAAAAAGTCAACTGGTGAAGAGCGAATATAAAACAGGACTGACAGTAGGAAAGTCGCTTTGACAACGTCCGCCATGGCCTTTTTAGTGGTCGTTGGCGTGGTGGGAACGACAGCACTCGACCACTTAGTGGCTCTTGGCGTTGAAAGGTTAATCTTTTATCAGTTTTAAAAGTTTGCTATAAAAGTATATCGAGGGTTTACTGGTGAAACCCGATAAGTTGTGCAAACTGGTTTTTGAAATTCGAACTATGTGCAATTTCCACAATGTTGTTATTTGAAGGATA